>NC_068938.1:86107898-86446858 GCF_016801865.2 Culex pipiens pallens
ATATTTGATTGGTCTATTATCGTAGGCAACTGCTGAGAAAGTATACAAAAACTACAAATTATTGAACTCGGACATCAGATAAAATCCGAATCAAACAAAAACAACTAAATTTCGTTTTTCTGTAAACCTGACAGCAAAAAACACTTTGAAGAACGCGCCGTGTGTTTCTGTTCCCAATTCGTCTATTTTTTGGGATTCGTTGACCCATGCTCCAAAGGAGTAGTCCAATAGTAGCACACCATCATGATCATCGCCATCATCATCCTCACGGAACGAAATTCTCCGAAATCCAAATAATTGCTGCCCGTTGCCTGCGCCCACGGGGTGAAAAATAAAATCACTACACAGAGCTCTCGTTTTTTGTTGTTGTTGTTGTTATCTTCCTCTCACATCATCTTATGCTCGGGCATCATCATCTCTCACATTATCGATTGGCGCTTCGACCGCAGACCGGGGCGCTTCGGTTATATTGGTTTGGGAAGCATGTTTTATAATGGGTGTATATTATACGTACATTTGGGGCGAGATTTTTTTTTTTTCGTTTTATTTCACCTTCTCTATGAGGTCGAACGGGGTCTGACCCGGTCGGGGAAAGACCGGGAAGCCCACCAGAGCGGATTGATTTTAATCCCTTTCTTCCTTTCGGAATTAAAACTTGCTTGCTGCTCAGCAGGAAGGAAAAATCCTAATAAATTCATTTATTGATCTTTGTGATAATCGGGGGTTTTGGAGTTGAATCATGTATAAAATTTGAAATTATGTCAACATCTTTTAAAATCCAAGTTGATTATTTTAAATCCAATTCGAAGAAATTGAAAGATGAAACAATTATCTTATTACATCTGCATAATGGTTCTGCTATAGAACTCTGAAACATGACATTAAATATTTCTGAAAGTTACTTCATTTTCAAAAGTATTGTAACAATGAGTTTTTTAGTTTGATGAAACAAGTTAGATTTGTTTTTCTAAATTTAAGTGATGTTTTATATACTTGTAGCTCTAATCAAAATATCTGAATTAGAGATAATTTTACTATTATAAAAATGAAAACACAAAATTTTGATGAACAAAGTGTTCCAAAATGCATTTTACACCAGTTCAGTTTTTTTGCCATCATTGGCTTTCAAAATCAAAATAAAGTACTGTGGGGTTTTTTTTCGGAAAGATTGATGTACCGTAAAACTGGGTGACTTTGATAAGTTTGAGATTTTTCCGCAAAATAAAAAGTACAAATTAAATACGTACGCAATGGTATGGAAACATACTGACCGGGGTAGAGAAGTGTTCAAAGAACTTCTAGAAGAATTTTTCATAAAATTTTGAAAAGTTTAAAAAGTTAGTTAACTTTAAATAAAAAAATGTTGATGAAAAGCATTATTTTAATATTCACAAAGTGTCATGATTTCAAATCGAAAAACGGAATGCATTTTCGGATTCTTTGGACAATTTTCTACTAGGGGAAGGTAAAATTAGTTTGTAAATAATAAATATTATGTGGTATTGAAACATAATTAAAAAAAATCTCCAAATTAATAGACATGTTCTACTGAACACAAATTTCATACAAAATGTGAAAACTTTTGATTCGTGATTCAAATTCAGTTTAAAATGCACTAGGAATCAATAATTCTATGAACAAAACTAGTTTTAACGATTTTCAGGCTGCATTTTGAGTTTTTAATAAATTTTAACTACAATTTATACGCAATTTGATAAAAAAACTTATAAACTTAGTTAACTAAATATGAACATAGTTTTGTCTCTTAAAAACTATTTCAACAACCTAAGCGATGGTACATTTGACTTAAACATAAAATATGAACACCATAAATCTGATTTTACCAAAAAAAGCTATGACTGTCAAAGTCTTCCCGGAATACAACTCACGGTTCCATCATTTAAATGGCATTTCTCACCAGTCCAGTTGTTTTGCCATCATTTCTGTTCAAAATATCTAGGGACAGCAATAACAATTAAAATTGAAAAATCCAGATAAGGAGCCTTGACTTACCCCATTTGATGGTAATCATTCTGATGTATTTTTGCCATTTTAAAAATCATATTTCAAATTGAAAACAAAATGTTTTCGGTAAAACTATCAATTTTATGAGAAACTATAACAACTCACTAAAAACCAAAACTTTCGTTTTTTTAATTTCAATTTTGAAGTCAAGGCTAACCCATTCAAGTTGTGATGGTATTAATTGGAAAATTTCACAAATCATATTGCATAGTCAATCCCATACAGTTTAGACATCAGCCAATGTTTAAAAATCGTTGAAAATCGATGATTAGAATTAAGAGCATATCGACTATGTGCAAATTGAATTGAATTGTATGAAAAATATTAAAATTATAAAATTTTCAACTAAATAATGACTTTAAACTAATGAAATTCAAGCTTAATTATGTTTTGTGAGAGGTACAACAACGGCCAACAGTTATGGAACGGATAATTTTCAAGTATGGTTTTGCTGCGTTTGGTAATAATCTTGAAACGAAGTATGTTCTGAAATATAACAACTTTTACTAGTATTTGCTAAGTATCTAACAATAGAATGGTCGGATAAAATGTTGCTTTGCGATTAACATTAACAAATTATCACTAAAGAGTTCCGAGTTTGTGGGTTATCCGTGAATGTGGAAAAACTGTACCTTACTTTACTTTAACATCTAATTTGAGTCGTTTTAGCGGAAGTTAGCCAAATATTTTCCTCTTTAGAAAACTATTAAATGTTTATCTATAACAAGCCTTACCCGAGAAACTTCGTTCTGCCTTTCGTTTGTTGACGTATTTTGGTTTTTTTTTGCTTTTTCAGCCTCCTGTGATCAAAATATGATTTTACGTAACTTTCTCCATACAATTTGCCGATGCTCCGGAATCGGTTCTAGAGTGGCCAAAGTGTCAATTAGTTAGCGTATAAACCTTCCTTGGGCTTATACGAACCCAACGCAACAAAGAGCACCTCGATCCGACGTTCCGTTTTGAATTGATTCGCGTTCGAACAACATCGACGAATTTTTTTTTTATATAGAAAAAAGATAGATTAAATTCGCTTGAAGAACATAAAAAAAATCTTTTGCTTGGAAAATTAAGTGTTGATGTATGTAGCAGAAAATGTTAAATTTCTTCGAAATGATTTGAAAATTTAACTTAAAATGTTTTCTTGAATTTGCATTTGAAAATCCAATTTCGGCCCAATGTGCAACGACAACAACCTCGGCGCGAGTGTCGTCAACATCAAGTTTCAGCCGGCGCGCGATGATCGGCAATCGACGATTCGTCGCGAGAGTGTCCTACGACGACGACAACGACGACGAAAGGGGTCCGATTGATCGGAACAGGTTGCTCGCCCTGTGTGTCGTGCTTATAAACGCACACACACATGCGCACCGTCGCAACGACATTGGCGATGACGAGAGAAGAAAACAGAAGAAAAAACGCGACATCGCGGCTGTGGCGCGCGATGAACTGATGAAAATTTAGCCAATATAATGAAAGGCTGAATTTATTATCATGCGCGGCTTCGTTTCTCCACCAACCACCGGACCGGATCGTCGTGTGGTGCATGCCCCAGGTTTCGGGGGCTCGTTCGATCTTGATGTGGTGGTTTGGGACGACGATGGCATTTTTTTCGGGGTAATTTTCAAACTCCTTCCAATCCTGCGGCGGTCGAGGCCGGTGCGTGTTTCTGCGAGCTGAGGGGCGTGTGATTTCGAAAAATATAGCAGGAGATGATGGGCTTAAGAGTGATCTTTTTTGCACTAATTTTTTTTTTAGTAAAAACAATATGTGTCATTCTAAAGTAAAACGTCTATTTTCGAAATTAATAAAAAGCTTAAAAGTGCCTAATTTGATCAAAAACGAAAAATAAAACACAATTTACTTTTATCTGTGTAATCATACATCATTTGAATATGGTATGGTTAAATTTTGAAGGTCTTCAAATTTGATTAAATATTTAAATACTATAAAAGTAGTAAGTATTTAAAAAAATTGTCACCACCCCATCCCCTTCCCTTATAAAAGCGACCCAAAAAAGGGGGTGTTTTCGAAAAACTTCAAAAATGTCAGTGCAAATTCAAATGCAATCAGCTAAAATCATTTTAAATTGCATTCCCTTGCGGTTAGAAACAATATTAGCATGGTTTTATTTTTTCAAAAATCTTTTAAATTTTTTTTTTAAATTTTCGATGCTTTTTGTTCGCTAAAATCTTTGTTTTCGTCAAATCTTTTAAAAATTTTTGGAAGACTAATGATTGCAAGTCCCAAACTGTACAACTGTTATGTCAATTCCGTTCCGTTAATGATTTCAAAACAACTGAACTAGTATACAATGCATTACACTTTTTTTCATTTATGTGTTGAGAATATGTTATTTCAGTTTTAGTAAACTTTATTTTTTATTTTTTGCGGGAAAATACTTGTTTTTAAATAATTTGCAGCCTGCAAAGGTGATGAGATGGAAATTCGGTGCTAAAGAGGTTTTTTTTATGTAAAATTTGACGCTCGATTTGATGGCGTACTAAAAATTCCGAGATTTTTCATCGAAAAAAAAAACACTGTTCAACACAAACCTTCGGATAATTTTAATCTTAACTTTGGATTATCGAGCCTTCGGATAATCGAGCCTAGGCGGTAGCTCAAATTGCGTTCATAAAATTTATAAACGAAATTTAATGCTATGGGATCATTTTAAGTAACCAAGCGCTTTCATTGAATTTCGCTTTATTAGAATGAGTCCATGGAGGCGCCTGGTTTCTTAGAGCTTGGGCTATTAAATAAAAATTTAAGTAAATTTAAGTTTTGTTCTGAATGTTGGAAAAACTTCAGGGAGCCTAATTATAAAATACCATAACGATAAATCAGCAGTTAGTGACATTACCATTCGAAAAGTTGAGCTTAAAATTTATTGGTAAATGCCATATTAGAAAAGTGCTTTTAAAAAACTGCATTTCTACCCAGTTCTAACATTTGTGTAGTAAAATTGCTCAAAACAAAAGCCAACGAACCCATCGCTCCCCTACAGCATCGCGCAACGGAACGCTTAAGCGGTATGCGCGAACAGAACAACGATGGACCAACGCGTTTATAGCGGAGTACTTAAAATGACAAGATTTTAATCGAACCTGATAGGAACGTCGTCGTCGTCGTCGCCTAAAATTTGACCGCGCTGGTCCACAACGCCTATCCTGAAGAATCCGGTCCACACCGGGCCAGCGTGAACGTTTTTGCGAAACTCGGCCCCACGGAGAACCATAAAGATTTTTCCTCGCGTCGGATTTGATATGGAAATCGGACACGGCGGCGCACTGGATTTGATTTAGTGAGGTTTTGCCTTCCTCACTGAGGTAAGGCTATAATCCTGCTCGAAAAATGAACTTTTGAAATACAGCTCGTAGACCTATATTCATGTATACCTATCGACTCAGAATCGAAAACTGAACAAATGTCTGTGTGTGTGTGTGTATGTGTGTGTGTGTGTATGTATGTATGTGTTCAAAATTCTTGCCAAGTTTTCTCAGCACTGGCTGGACCGATTTTGATCAAACCGGTTGCATTCGACTTGGTTTAGGGTCCCATACATCGCTATTGAATTGTTTGAAGTTTCGATAAGTAGTTCAAAAGTTATATATAAAAATGTGTTTTCACATTTATCCGGATCTCACTTATATGCATGAAAACTATGTCCGGATCCATCATCCAACCCATCGTTGGTTAGGTAATCAAAAGACCTTTCCAACGAGTCCAAAACATTGAAGATCTGGCAACCCTGTCTCGAGTTACGACCACTTAAGTGATATTTATGTACTTTTTTGAAGCCGGATCCCACTTAAATGTATGTAAACTATGTCCGGATCCACCATCCGACCCATCGTTGGTTAGGTAATCGAAAAACCTTTCCAACGAGTCCAAAACATTGAAGATCTGGCAACCCTGTCTCGAGATATGTCCACTTAAGTAATATTTATGTACTTTTTGGAAGCCGGATCTCACTTAAATGTATGTAAACTATGTCCGGATCCACCATCCAACCCATCGTTGGTTAGGTGATCGCAAAACCTTTCCAACGAGTCCAAAACATTGAAGATCTGGCAACCCTGTCTCGAGATATGGCCACTTAAGTGATATTGATGCACTTTTTGGAAGCCGGATCTCACTTAAATGTATGTAAACTATGTCCGGATCCACCATCCGACCCATCGTTGGTTAGGTTATCGAAAAACCTTTCCAACGAGTCCAAAACATTGAAGATCTGGCAACCCTGTCTCGAGATATGGCCACTTAAGTGATATTGATGCTCTTTTTGGAAGCCGGATCTCACTTAAATGTATGTAAACTATATCTGGATCCACCATCCAACCCATCGTTGGTTAGGTAATCGAAAAACCTTTCCAACGAGTCCAAAACATTGAAGATCTGGCAACCCTGTCTCGAGATATGTCCACTTAAGTAATATTTATGTACTTTTTGGAAGCCGGATCTCACTTAAATGTATGTAAACTATGTCCGGATCCACCATCCGACCCATCGTTGGTTAGGTAATCAAAAACACTTTCCAACGAGTCCAAAACATTGAAGATCTGGCAACCCTGTCTCGAGATATGTCCACTTAAGTGATATTGATGCACTTTTTTGAAGCCGGATCCCACTTAAATGTATGTAAACTATGTCCGAATCCACCATCCGACCCATCGTTGGTTAGGTTATCGAAAAAACTTTCCAACGAATCCAAAACACTGAAGATCTGGCAACCCTGTCTCGAGATATGGCCACTTAAGTGATATTGATGCACTTTTTGGAAGCCGGATCTCACTTAAATGTATGTGAACTATGTCCGGATCCATCATCCGACCCATCGTTGGTTAGGTAATCGAAAAACCTTTCCAACCAGTCCAAAACAATGAAGATCTGGCAAAGTTGTCTCGAGTTATGAATACTTAAGTTATATGTGTGTACGTTTTTTTCTGGATTCAAAAAAATAGCTGAAATATGTGTCCAAACCACTCATATTACCCATTGTTGGTAAAAAGTGAGGAAGGCATCAACCACATAGGTGGATTAAGTTAGTTTTTTTGTTAGAGCACCATCGCGGTTTGCTGCTGCACGGCATTAGATTTCACCGTTTTTTGGTGGATGTTGAAGAACTAGCTGAAATCAGCATTTCGAGCAAGGCGATGAACTCGCGTGCCTTCGGTTGCTGCATGGAGTCGCCAGGTGATTCGGGCGACATCAATGCTGAAGCGACGAACCCGCTTTAGCAGAAGTATAAAGTAATTTCAGTCAGCGGATGTAGCTACTTATTTTTTTTTTTTGCAGTTAAAAAAAGTCTTAAGACGTGATTATGAATGGCTTAGAGCTCGCTGTGGTGACTGCGAAATGGCAAGGTTACAAGCAGCTTGTGTCCAACTAATGGTATTTGCATGCGTTTCCCCGGTTGAGGACTTTGTTGGAAGTGAATGCCAACAGTGTGTGTGATTCACACTCCATGCAGTTATCTTGACTTTTCGTGTGAAAAGTTTGACCAAAGGATGATGCATTTCTCCGAGTGATTAGATCAAGAGTTTGCGAGTGATCGAGGTTTCCTTTTAGTGGCGCAACCCCGGAGTAGACTGATGAAAGTAAGCACAGTTGAGATTAGATTTTACGGCGCAAACACGACGACCGCGTTCAGCTTTCTGGTGCTCGAGCTCTACCTGGACAGCACCCCTCGTATTTATTGACACAACATGTAAGGCTATAAATCTTGAATTTACTGCAGAAAAAGAAATTTTCTCCCACCGATTGGTTTTACACAGAGAAGAAGACAAAAATAGACCATGCCAGATGAGAAATGAGCGATTGTGGGGCGCGCGTAGGATTTGGAGCCTATGGGGAACCTTGCAGCGAGTGGAGTCGTCCGGTGCGGCCATGGCTAATTGAATTATATCTATCAGCAGGGTATTTGCATAAATTATGGGAAAAGGATGGCTCGAAATGACTGCATTTGCAGTCTGAGCAATGTAACTAAAAAGAGCGTCATTTTAGCCTGATGTACAGAAATTTAAAATGTTTTGAAATCTGAAGCGTTAGTCCATGCCAAAAGTGTATATCTCTCGAGCAAAAACAAGATCATTTTACTCACAATAGTATGGATTTTTAAGTAAGTGTAAAGAAGGCAACATCCACATAAAATTAAGATATTTTCTTCTTCAACATTGCTGCATTCTAGTTTATGTTATTTCAGGTGCTTCTGCATTATTTTGCAAATATGAGCTAACAAAGTCTCCCTCGAACCTCTCTCAGTCACCATGCAGCGGCACTCATGAGAGACACGACTGTTAAAGAGCATCGCTTCATCACCAACATTAGCAGCAGAACTCCAGCGAGAGCGATTTACAGCATGTACAGCATAAGTTATGTGCTTTTCCGCCGAGGAGCCTAAAGTGTTTGCCGACTTTGCTCGGCACGAGTATGGGTTCGTCGCTGTCTCCAGTTTAGAGTCTCTTGGAGTTCTTTTTTTTTGCAAATGCAAAATACAGAGTGAGTGCCAGCAACAGCCAGATGTGCGAGAATTAAAAGTTAAAAGCTACACTACGTAAATTATAGACTTTTTCTAGGATAAACATGAAAAAACCGGATAAAAGCAAGATTTAAAAATGTGAGGCTATGCTCTTGAATTCAACAACTTTCTTTACAAATAGAATAGAATACAACAAAATCTTTCCCTTCAAAGCTACTTGCATTTCAATTGACAGTTAGATATTTCGAATTAAATTTTGTCACAAATGGGTATCGTCATATTTAACAAAAAAATTAATTCATAAATGTTCAATGACTTGGAGAACATGCCTATAACTATTTGAATGACATTTGATCTTGCATTCAATTAAGAGAACCAAGAGAATAAAGAGAGAGCACACTGGCATGAGAAGTTAGTTGCGTTCTATCTCTCAGCAATCGTTAGGCCTTTGTGGTTCTGAGGTAAAGGGATGTAATCTCACACAAAAAGCTCCGCATCGAATCTCGATTGAGGTGGGATATATTAGCATACAGAGAAACCTCTTTTTATGCTTTTTATTACATTTTATTAATTTTCTTCGATTTCTCTAGAACGACGCAACATTTTTGCAGTCTTTTAAAAGCAATTTGTAGGTTTTGTTCAGATCTACAAAACGCATTTTGAAGCTTGCACGTTAAAAGAGGTTTCCTTGTATTCATAATATAATATGTTTAAATACCAATAATTATTACCGTAATCTGGGGTGAATCGGGACAGCAGTTTTTAGAGCACTTTAAGCTTTTAAATTTGGAAATAGATGTACACATTTTGTTGGCCTGAGTCTGTTCTAATCGAAACCAACCAGAAAAATCAAAATATTATGCTCCAACATTGTTAAAACTGCTGTCCCAATTCACCCCATGTGTCCCGATTGACCCCAGTTTACGGTAATTGTTTATTCGCTTATTTTAAGACGTGCTCTAACTAGATTCCAGAGTTTTATATTGACATCCGTTTGCGGAAGTTTTATCCAAGTTTGATGAGACTGTTACATCATTTCAATTGACATCTGTTTGAATGCAAGTTGGTACAAGGTGAAGCAAAATTGTAACGGGAGAGTAAAGCTGGAACTAAAGGGAACCTCAAGGAAAGAGGAAACCTCAAAACGATAAAAGCAGTATTCTACCATACTGCTGCTAATTAATTTAACTTTTTTGTTGTTGTTGCCCTTCCCTCGTGCAGTTGTTTATTATTGCTTCTTCCTTTGTCTTCACCTTTCCTCTATTCTTTGATACAAAAAACACAAACACACACACTCACACCCAGGATGAACTACTTTCGATTGTCTCCCCGGAACTAGTCGCTGCTAGTTTTCGTGAACTCGCTCGCTCGAGGGGCCTCCTCCTCTTCAGAGGGCCGAAATCGAAAACGATGCAACCAATTATTTTACTTTCTAGGTTCGCGAAAAAAAACAAGATGCTGTATCTTAAAAAACGAGAAACTTATACATGCAAAGTCGCAATCTCGCTGAACTCGCGAAAGAGACGGACGGACCAGCGAAATCGTGAGAGCCAGAGCGAGAGAGTGGGATGCAAAAAGAACTTGTTCTGGGCCACTCGGCAGAGAAGAGCTGAGAGTGTGGAGCGGAGCAGAGAGCGCGCGGGGGAAAGAAAAAAGAAAGTCTATCGCCGTTTCTTGCCGTTTTGTTCGCGTTTTTTGCTGCGATTCCTCCGCGAATGTGCAATACACGCACACACACCCAACTCACACAAATGCGCACGCACGAACTCACGAATGTTCGAGACCGTGTCACACACGAAGTTCACACGCGTAGAAATCGGTTCAACCCGAGGCCATTCGTAAAAGTCGCACTTTTCAATTCATCATCGTTTCACTAATTTCTGTTCGGTTCGGGCACAAAAGCTGAACAACGGCACCACACAAAAAGACGGCAAAAGGGAGACACAAATGGGAAAATAAAAAAAAAAGACACACACGGAATGGCCTTACACGTCAATACGCCAGCGATACATTTAAAAGACTAAAGAACCCAACGGGAGAGGCTAAAACAACACGATCGGACGTGCTCCCTAGGAGCGCGCGCACACACACACATACTTAATGTTGGAGGGTGCCCCTAAGAGAGGGAGAGATTTGGGGTCCCACGGAGGTTCTTCTATGGTGGACAAATCATTGGCCCCGTGGTCTCTCACCCTACTCGGAGGGCTCTCACGGACGCGCTTGTGTGTGTGTGTGCGCGTTGAGTGGTGAGGGCTTGCATAAAAGTTTTCGATGTTTTACCCTTTGACTGCGGGGAGCTTTCTGGCCTAGCATAAGCATAAAAGTGGGGGAGAGTATCGTGATCGTGATTTAGGCATTTCTTACGCAAGTGTTTAGTTGGGCTTCTTATCGAAATCAGTTATCAACTTTAGCTACAGCATAAGGCTGGTACAAATATTTTTAAAAGTTTTTGTCACCCCCCCCTTCAAAATTGGCCCGAAAAATCAGGGGGCAAAAAAAATATTTTTACAATAAACTTCAAAATTTCAATGAAAATTCAAGTGCAACCAACTGAAATCAAATTAAAATACATTCTCTTGCGTTTAAAATCATTTTTAGCATGTTTGGGTTTCTTAAAAAATCTTAAGATTTTTTGAAAATTTTCGATGCAAAATCTTTTTATTCGATACAATTTTTGTTTTTGTCAGATCATAGATTTTTTGAAAACTAATGATTGCAAAACAACTGAACTAGTGTAAAATGCATTTTAAAACACTTTTTTCAGTTAAATGTGAAGACTATGGCTTGTTATTTAAATTATTTTATTTTTTTATTTTTTTGCCCCCCCCTTGACCTCGGCCAGGGCCGAGGGACAAAAACTTTTTTAAATATTTGCATCGGCCTAATAGAAGTTGTTATGAAATAGGTAAATTTCACAGTGAAACTTTCTTGAAAAAATTAATCAATTCGCGAGAAGTCGAATTATATGACATACGTATAACTTCATTGCGAAATGTCATAACAACTGGAAAGTTAAGGCATAACCCAAGTAACATTTTTTTCCAGGAGTTCTACAAGAGCTCTTCAAGATAGCTACAGCATAGCAGTTTGGACCGCGGTAGGATAAAACTCTCTTCAAGTACTCTTCCAAAGTCCTGAAGAAGTTTTGAAGAGAATTTTATCCTACCGCGGTCCAAATTGCTGTAGCTATCTTGAAGAGCTCTTTTAGAACTCCTGGAAAAAAATGTTACTTGGGAAGTAGGGGAAATTTTCGTATGTTTCTCAGGTTAAGCTCTCGCTCCTAACTCCATCCAATTCGCTGATTTTCACTATTTAAACAACTTATTTTGGAAAACTGTGTATAGAAATTTGCTTGCTCACTTCCTATTGAACTATTTATCACCCGATTTCAGTTGAAAACGCGGTTTATGAGCTGTAATTGAACGTCAAAGTGCTGATATGGCAACATTAAAGGCACGCTGGAATTAGGTGCTGTTCCCCTAATACGACACGACACAAAAGACTGATGAAGACTTCAATTATGTCTTCCCTCGATTTGTGATTGCGCAGCAATGTTGTTGTTCGGTGTTATTCTAAAACACCATGCTGCATTTTCGATCAATTGAAAAATATAATTTTAATATTTTTACTATTGGATTTTTTTAAATGGTATTTTTTTACATTTTATTTTTTAATACAGTGGACTCTCTGGCTGTCAATCTTCTCGATATCAATATTGCTCCAGCTGTCAATAATTTTGTCAGTGCCTTCAAATAGATTGCTTTGAATTTTCGTTCTATAATTTGATAACTCCCGCTCTCGACGGTCCCTTCAATATCGACAACGAGAGAGTCCACTGTATACATTATATGTTTGTGTGTTGTACGTAAACTTCAAGGAAGCATAGAATAACCAATGACTTACTGGAGTTATAGCGTAAGTTTCCACCACCGTAACAAGCAAGAAGGTGATATTTTGACTCCGAATCATATGCCTGTACTGCCCATGTTCGCATAAATGTCCCATATGCAAAAACAGCAAGCAGAGAAAAACGCAAAGCAAGTTTATCCCACATATAAAGCTATGTGTTAAGTTTTCGCGAACAAGCTGGATTTCCCCCTGATTTCTAGAACAAAGTACTGGATGTCATAGGCTCTTTTGAAAGAGCACACCATTTTGAACCAAACTGCATCAATAACTCGAAATCGATGACAATGCATATGGGACATTTATGCGATCAGGGGCAGTGTATGTTCAGCGAGTATGGCAGACTATTTTGATGGTATGTTGAGATGTTCTGAGCCATCTAAGGACTCGCTGAAATAAAGACCTCTGAGATTATCAAAACAGGCAAGAAATCGTCGGATTTTGACTCCGGATCCAGGTCTAAACTACAGGAAGTTTTTGAATGACCCATAACCAAAACAGGTTAGATTTATTTTTTCAATCAACAAATGAACACATTTGTTTTGTTAGTTTAAGTTGGTGGCAATATTTTCTTCCAGCTTCTTTGTGTTCGAATTCGCAAACGATTCGTTTTGTTCGATGATTTAGTTTAGTCTAGACTCTAGAGCAAGGGTGCCCAAATTTTTGGTTTGCCAGAAGCGGTGGCGGGCCGTAATTTTTTTAATTTTCTTGTGACGAAAATGAAAAATATTACTAATTTTTATCCTCAACATAAAAAGTGGCAAAGAACACAAAGAATTTAAAAGAATGATAATAAGAACTATAATTTTCGTTTTCTTTTTAAATTTTCATTCTGTTGCCTTTAAAAATATCATTCCTGTTTTTCAAAATATTGAAAAGAAAAACTGTTCTTGAAACAACAAACATGTTTAAAATACATTTAGAAAAACACTGTCTTCTTTGAATACGAATGTTATTCAAGATGTTAACAGATAAATCAATTTTTTAGTGTCACAGAATTTCACTATTTATTTTTTTTTAATTTTACGTTAACAGATATACATTTTTGACAGAAGCATAACTATTATCTTGCTCTCAACATTTTGCAATTCTTTTTTCTAAGCTTGGAATTTGAAATGTACCGTCATCAAGGGTGACATTAGGTCTGGGGGTGAAATTGTGTTACACACAAAATGCAGAAATTTATTTGACCCTATTTCACCCTCCAGACCCAATGTCATTTTTAGTTTTTTAGACAGGACTCATAATTAATTTTGAATGGCATTAACTGGAAAAAATAAGATGCTTTTCAAATATTTTTCAAAATGTGATTTTTTTTGCATTAAATTAGGCTGGTACAAATATTTTTAAAAGTCACCCCCCCCTTCAAAATTGGCCCGAAAAATCAGGGGGCAAAAAAAATATTTTTACAATAAACTTCAAAATTTCAATGAAAATTCAAGTGCAACCAGCTGAAATCAAATTAAAATACATTCTCCTGCGTTTAAAATCATTTTTAGCATGTTTGGGTTTATTAAAAAATCCTAAGATTTTTTGAAAATTTTCGATGCAAAATCTTTTTTTTTTCGATACAATTTTTGTTTTTGTCAGATCTGATAAGTGAAGTGCTTCTGGGGACGCGCAGTTTTGTTTTTTCGCGATAATTTTCGTCTCTTTTGTGTCGCTGTTTGTGTGCATGGGGTGATTGGTCATAATAATTGAATAATGCCTTCATAAGTGAAATGCTTCTGGGGACGCGCAGTCCTGTTTTCTCGCGATAATTTTTGTCTCTTTTGTGTCGCTGTTTGTGTCGCTGTTTGTGTGCATGGGGTGATTGGTCATAATAATTGAATAATGCCTTCATAAGTGCAGTGCTTCTGGGGACGCGCAGTTTTGTTTTTTCGCGATAATTTTCGTCTCTTTTGTGTCGCTGTTTGTGTGCATGGGGTGATTGGTTATAATAATTAAATAATGCCTTCATAAGTGCAGTGCTTCTTGGGACGCACAGTCCGGTTTTTTTTCGCGATAATTTTCGTCGTAAATGATCGTAAAAAGTTATTCTAACTTTCAGTTTTAGTATTAACTCATCAAACTATCGATTTTGTGAAGAGTAAAGCGTCATTCATTTACTATTTTTGAAATTTGCTCGCGTTATCTAAATTGTAAAAACAGTAAAAATATACTGATAAGTCCAGCCCATAGCATTACTGCTCGGCTGGCACGCGTACGATATAAATAAACCATTTTAAATAATCAATTATCTATCTTTCCGCAGCCGGCTGCCTAAGATTTAAAAAATTTCAACCGATAAACAAAATGCTCATGGTCACATCACTGCCACTCGTGAATCCTGACCTCATACCCATCTACTAACCCCCTCAATACTCATGTGATACTTTGTCGGAGAAGCAGTCGATTGGGCGGTCTCTATCACTCAAGTATCGGACTAACATTCCCATCCACTTCCCCGTGACCCTACCGCTGGTCGTGGCCGGCGCCGGTATTGATCAGCATGATAGGGGCCTTTGAGAAGTTGCGAAGCGAGGAAAGATAGCACCCACTCATCTTCCACGGCTCGTGGATGTAACTTCTGGAGGTCCTGGTCAATAACGGAGTAGCAACTGCGGGTGGGCACCTATGCTTATGCTTATGCTTATGCTTACAATTTTTGTTTTTGTCAGATCTTAGATTTTTTCAAAACTAATGATTGCAAAACAACTGAACTAGTGTAAAATGCATTTTAAAACACTTTTTTTCATTTAAATGTGAAGACTATGGCTTGTTATTTAAATTTTAATATTTTTTTATTTTTTTGCCCCCCCCCCCCTCCTTGACTTCGGCCAGGGCCGAGGGACAAAAACTTTTTTAAATATTTGCATCGGCCTTAACAAAATCAATTTCATGATGAGTCTCAAGGGCCAGTTATTGAACATTGAACCTTTTACAGGAGCCGGCGTGGGCCGGATGTTGAGCATGCTTGAGTGCCTCAAATTTAATTGAAGGCTTAATGCTAAACTATAGAGAATAATGCCTCCAATTTACACAAACAAAACAAATGTGTTCAATCGTTAATTAAATTTCATGCAATAATCGAGACAGTTAACAAATTGCGTCAATTTGTTAAAGATTTATTTTGTTTTTTATTTAGGACATATGGATTTTATTTGGAAATAAACCAGACCATTATTCTCTCGGACAAATGCTGCTCAGTTTTGGCTGTGGTTTTTTAAGAAAACAGATGTGCACTTACGCATTAATGAATTTTCTTTTCTTCGTTAATTACCTGCAAAGAAAAGAAAAATAAGGTTATTTATTTGGGTTTAAAACTAAGTTCTAAACATTAGTTATTATTGAATTATTCTGCGGTGGTTTTACCTTCCTCAACTTTCTGAGGAAAGTAATTAAAAAATCAATAAAAAGTGAGTTTCCTAATAAGATCTCCTAGATTCACCTTCACGTACACCTATCTACTCAGGACCAAATTCTGGGCAAATCCCAAGTAACAATTTCAGTTTTGTAATAGTCTCAAAGAGTTTCTGTAGAATTCTTAAGAAAATTCAAATGAAATGCTTTATGGTCCTACATGCTGAGTTAAATACCAGTTAAATCAACATTAAAGCCAAAATGGACCATTTTAGGAGGTTATCAAGAGTATTTTTGAGGAGCATGTTAAAACTTACCAGTTTTAATGTGTGCTTTATAAATACATTACAGAGCTCTTCAAAACAAGATTAAAACTGCTTGGCTTGGAAAAAGGTTTTCTTGGAGTCTGTAATTATTCTTGAATGCTATATCAGAGCATGAAGTATTTATTTATTTGTTTTGCAGTAAAACCAAAAGGTTGTATATCAGAGGGAATGACATACAAATTTACTTGATTAAAATAAATTATTCTTACACGCAAATACAATGACTGATGATTGCAGATGATAATAATTTGGCAATATTATTTATTGTAACTAAGAAATATTTGTTGAAGTTTATACTTATAATAAGCAACAACAGTTATGCCAAAAAAAATCATCGACCAATTTTCAAAGATAGCTCGAAAAATTAGTGTGAGCACTTTCAATTCCCTGGAAAAAAGTTGAGATTTTTTCAAAAACTAATAATTTTTGCTTGTTGTTGCTTCCAAATTCAATATGGCTGCGTTTTTTGACCCTTGCTTCTTTCAGCAATATGGCGAAATTCGATAAGTATAAATGCTCTTGATTAAATATATTTTAAATCTATTCATTCTTGAGCAGTTCTGCCTCAAAACTAGCCAGAACATACCAGATTTATAAAAGACTTATAAGGGCTTTAATTAGAACCAAAATGTTTTATCATGGTTTTCTACAAGATTATATCGCACATGGCGGGACCGTAGCACATGCAACTTTTTCAGCTGCAAGTAGATCGCCTTCGATGGTGTAGAAATTGAATTTTAAAATAACTGAATAAAAAAACAGAAAGGTTTTTTGGTTTTTAACGATATTTATTCTTTTAAAAAACACACAGCATGAACACACATAAGATCACATAATGAAGAACCAACTGACGCAACTTTATTCGTGTAGCTTTATAAACACTGTCCTTATTATCACCATTGTTAAGTGATCGTCGCAACATTTACCGCAGTTTTTGTACTTTTCACTTCACTTACACAAGTAGACAGCACAAAAAGTCTATATTATTGATTGAAATAGTTATTCACAAAAAAAATACAGAAAACTGCAACAATAGCACAAATGACACCTTGAGCGCAACTGTCAATTATTGGGCGTAACAATACACAAAACTAGATCTGATTGGTTTTATTGAAGACTAATTTACGAATATAAAGTTTTATGGATAGCCTTTTGTATACCTTAAGTATTTATGCCAGTCCTTGTTAAATCTCAATAGTCTTGTAGCAACACGGCAAAAAGACGGATAAGCATTTTGACTGCTGGAACTATTTTACAAGTTTCGATACAAAAGATAACATTTTCACAAAACAAAAGCTGGCTTCCCGGTTACCTTTTAACACTACGGGTTTTCTTAAATAGTTACCTGTTGTTTCAGAATTTGCAAAACAGTTCCAGCTATCAAAATGCTTTTGTGACCTTTCCAAATGATGTTCCAGAAGTGTTCCCCAAAAACTATCAGCACACTTTATCGGAAATAAATTCATATTATTATTTTTTAATACAGAATTATTTCCCACAATGTAAGAACCGCAGGCAGAGTCGGATTTGTTTAGACAGGTGAAATTAAGTTCACTAAATCTAAAAGCACTTTTTTGGAGCCAATTCCAAGGCACACAACAGTAATAACTGTTTCAGAAAAATATTATATATTATTCTTTTCATCAAAACTAAAACACAATAAGAAACAACAAAAAGCCATTTTTATTACACCTTGAACGGAACAATGAATAATCTAACTGAATATTCATGAATATTTTTTTAGGGAACAGCTTCACGTTCTGCACAGAACGAAGTTACAGAGACACTGACAGTTTAAGTCTTACAGGATTGTAAAAATGCTCTTTGAAGACGGGACTGATTTAAGGCAGACTTCGTTAAAGTTATTTAGCAACAAAACAACCTCTTCAAGATAGTTTAAAGTGTAAGGAATAAAACCAAATTAAAACCTTCTATATAATTCTTAACATTATCTTGAAGAAATCCTGAAACTATTATTAAGTTTTGTGACCATAAAACAAGTAGGTTTTAATCAAAGCTTTAGTAATACTTTATTGCACTTTTTAAAACTTTAATAAAAACTTATAAGAATACTAAGCATATCATTTGTTACTTGGGATGTGTGTGTGGTGGTGGTTGATCAAAATAATTGCTCTCCATTATCTCAGGACTGGATGAAAAGATTGTGTGAATTGTGCCTGTTTTGGTCTCTTTCGGTCTGCCTTGGGGTCCCATAAGTCACTATCAATAAATTATGATGTTTAGTTAAGTACTTCAAAAGTTATTCTAAATCTGATATTGGGTAAAGTCCACAAGATTTTAAAAGGGTGGTTATTGTAACAAAACCCAACATATTATATATTTTTAGAAAGTTTTAGAAAGCCCTTGCAAATGAGCCAAAAAGATTGAATATCTGACAATCCTATGAAGAGCTATGAAAAATGTTTTTCATACAATTTGTTGAGGTCGGATCTCGGGTATTTCGATGAAAATGCTATCCAGAACCGTCATGCGACCCACCGATAGGCATTCGAGAGACCCTTCCAATGAGCCCTAATTATGGAGAATCGGAATAACATATTAAATGTAATATAACTGAGTTAAATTGATAGATCACTGAAAGAGCGGACGTTGTTATTTCGGAAAAAACTAGTTTATTGATGTGATGAAGATACCAACCACCTTAAGGTGGATTTGGTGATGTTTTTTTATTCCAAACTTTTTTAACCCTCTCACGCCCATGGTTACCCCGGACCCGAGCATGGGTAAATAACAAGGGAAATGCATAATAATACCTTTCTCTGGTATCAATCCCAAATTTTGGTATTCCTGGACCCTTGAAAATTTGTCTTAAGGATTATGCAAGAGCAAAATGTGGTTTCATACCAATTTAAGGTATTGTTTTGATATTGCAAAATTGCAGAATTTATCAATGGTCGAACACCACATTTTGGTATTCTTTTGGTATTACAGTATTTTATCAAATTCCTCTGAAACTATGGGAAAATTTTGACCAATTTTGACAAAATAATTAATTTTGCGCCAAAATGATGTCTCAAAGCGAATGCTTTCATTGAAAACCGGAAATTTCAAACTTGATTTTAAACATTTTTGATATACCCCCTACAGAAATGACTTGAAATTGTGGAAAATTTTCTAAGTCAGAATGGCACATTTTGGTATTATTTTGGTATTAAAGTGTTTTATCAAATTCCTCTGAAACTATGGGAAAATTTTGACCAATTTTGGCAAAATAATTAATTTTGCGCTAAAATGATGTCTCAAAGAGAATGCTTTCATTGAAAACCGGAAATTTCAAACTTGATTTTAAACATTTTAGATATACCCCCTACAGAAATGACTTGAAATTGTGGAAAATTTTCTAAGTCAGGATGCCACATTTTGGTACTATTTTGGTATTGAAAGGTTTCATCCATTTTCTCTGAAACTATGGAATTTTTTTAAAAATTTTGACGAGATAATTAATTTTGCGCTAAAATGACTTGAAACATAAAAATGTTAAAGCTGATTTATTTTTTTTGTGATATACTCACTAATATTTTTTTCAAAAACGTTGAAATTTCTTTAAGTCGGGATAACCAAATACTTTGAAAAACGAGTCAATCAACAGATTATTGAATTTTGGCGAATTTCAATCCGGTTTCATTTTAATAATACTTATTTTTCAATCTTGTTATTTTTCAGAAGCTTCAAGGACTTCAAGCACAGGCCGTTCACCAATGACAAATAATGCATTCGACGTGGTGAAGAATATCACTTAAAAACAACATGGAATCATCAGGTGAGTAGATTTGGCTGTTGCATATGGATCATTTCCTATTTTTCACAAACTGCAACTGCTGCACTAAAAATGGTAAGAAAATACCAAATTTTGGTATTACTTGTGCAAATACCAGCGACCAAAATGTGCTCTTGGTTGCCCAGTAATAGATGGTAAAATACCATGAAATCATACCAAAATCATGTTTGTGGAAGACCACAGGAATACCAAAATCTGATTTTCCAAGGGCGCGGGAATACCTAAAAATAAAACCATGGTAATACCAAGTTTTGGTATTCAAGCAATGTTCAAAAATCCAGAAGACCTCAACTTGGTATTGAAATGATTTTTTTTGTGGTATTATTTTACCTTTGGAATAACATGTTTTGGTATTGTTGTGCCATTTCACATACAAGACTTTGGTATGATTTCATGGTATTTTACCATCTATTACTGGGCAACCAAGAGCACATTTTGGTCGCTGTTATTAGCCCAAGTAATACCAAAATTTGGTATTCCCGTGTTATTTACCCCTGCTCGGTGAGCACCACAAATTTTTGTCTTCAAAATTAAATATCTATGCAACCATGCATTTTTGTCAACCTGGTTCAACCGGCATTAGCTTATATAGAATGTTAACTTATCACCATTCAAATTTCATCCAATTTGGTCCATCCAGTTACGACTAATGAAGAATAACGAAAAAAATCTCGATTTTGCTCTGGGCGGGAAGGGGCTTTCCTAACTTATAAAGTTGAAGGATATGCGAGCAATGAATCACACGCTCGTTTCTACAATTAAAATTACATTCAGGCTGAAAATTATTTTGAAATAAATCTCTCACACAAGATTAGAATCGCCGATCCGTCTGTTGAGAAAGTCACCCGCGAGCTACGAAACCCGTTCCATTTATTAGTTGTTATTTTTTTATTTGTCTCTCTGAATCACACATTCACTGGAAAGGCAGAGCATCTCTCGATCGAACACCTCTGCACCATCCCCAGATCGCGGTGTGTGTGCGTACCTTAATTTTATCTGTGTGCATATTTAGTGTGACGAAAGAAGAACTCAATCCTGTGCTATTGTGAGCAGTGAGCAGAGGGTATTCGCGTGATTTGCTGCTTCCCGAGCACAAAACTCTCCTGGGCGCGATGCCACTCTCCGCGGAGGTTTATTGTTCGTCCGGTTCGGGTTCGTCTCTTCTCCCGCAGCGCGGTTACTTTTACCTGATTTTGTGCACTTTGCTCTCTCTCTCTGCTTCTCTTTTTCTCTTTTTCAATGGAGACAGACCCCATAAGATCACAAAGTTTGCCCTCTAATTCGGAGTAGCTTTTGGTCTAAAAAATGCCATTTCGAAATTTGCGTTATTTCTTGCATTAATTCAAAAGTGTTGCAACCTACTAATGCATAAGTTGAGTATTTGCATTTGCTCGTGAGAGATAAAAACGACCCCGGGCGGCTTGCCATTGCCCCCTCGGAGGCTAGGATCTAGAGACCCCCTCACCGTCTAAACGGAGTCTCCCGGGGAGAGGGCGCCAATCCGTTACCAGTTTATGGAAATTTGCACTGGCAAGCGCTCAATTTTCGCACACTCAGGTCAATGGCCAATCCTTTGGCGGTGCCGCGCTTGGTGCATACAACTAATGTTGATCACAGGGACCAGGGTGATGAGGGAGGGTTGGAGTAGGACAATTTACTGTAACAAGGCGACAGAGGGCTAGTCGATCGATAAGGGTGGACCCGGACAGGAGGTGCCGGTCAACGTCGTTGTCGTCGTGTACTTCCCAGCACAACAACACAACACTAGTAGTACCGGTTATATATTTTTCCACCTGATAATGCTGGCGATTCATATGCATGTAAAATGCATATGCACCGGCCGCGCGGAGGCTGTGAGATGGACGGTGGTTCAGGAATAAAATTTATATTAAAATTTCACCCATACTGGCAGAACCTACTTAGAATTAAACTGTTGAAAATACTACACAGTAAAAGTAATCATGGTAACATTACATCAAGGAATCTTTTATGTTTTATGTCAGAAAAAAAAAATTTTACCTCTGAAAATGTGTAATTTTATCACTTTTCTAGTGTAATGTCACTTTTTCTAAATTATGGTAAAATTAAATTATGAAACCTTCCAAATTTACATAATTTTTACTGTGTATTTAATCATAGTATCAAATTTTTCGTTTGTTCTTTGGATCAAATCTGGCGATTGGCGAAACATTTTGGTAAATGTGTGATATTTGTATTTGATAACGCGTTGCAACATCTTTAGCAGAGCTTAAGTAATGGCAGAACCATAACCCTCAACAGGGGTGAATCGGGACAATAGTCGAAAATGTGATAGCAGTTTTTGGTGTTATTTTTTTATCAGTGCACTTGTTGAGTTTTGTTGCGTTTACATTTTTTAAACATGGCTTAAACAGCTGTCCCCATTCGCCCCATGTATTTTTATTTATATTTAACAATAAGTAATGTCTTTAAAGTCTCAAGTCGAAATATACGTGAAATAATAATGTTTAAAAAAAACTGCTTTAAATAGTACAAGCTAATTTTTCATTTATTTGGCATAATAGCCATTTAGTTTGTTGAATCCGCAGAGGCTTATACACATTTTTTAAAAGTTAAGTTCCAGGAGATTATGAAGACAACCAGCAGGACTTTTTGATATTTTTTGGGGTTGGTCCCCCAAGTTATGATAATCTATCAGGGTAATTCTCTACCAACTCACACGAAATCGGGAAAAGTTGCCCCGACCCCTCATCGATTTGCGTGAAACTTTGTCCTAAGGGGTAACTTTTGTCCCTGATCACGAATCCCAGGTCCGTTTTTTATATCTCGTGACAGAGGGGCGGTACGACCCCTTCCATTTTTGAACATACGAAAAAAGAGGTGTTTTTTAATAATTTGCAGCCTGAAACGGTGATGAGATAGAAATTTGATGTCAAAGGGACTTTTATGAAAAATTAGACGCCCGATTTGATGGCGTACTCAGAATTCCGAAAAAACGTATTTTTCATCGAAAAAAAAAAACACTAAAAAAGTTTTAAAAATTCTCCTATTTTTCGTTACCTGACTGTAAATTTTTTTTTATGGGAAATTTAATGTACTTTTCGAATCTACATTGACCCAGAAGGGTAATTTTTTCATTTAGAATTTTTTTTTCATTTTAAAATTTCGTGTTTTTTCTAAATTTGCAGGGTTATTTTTTAGAGTGTAATAATGTTCTGCAAAGTTGTAGAGCAGACAATTACAAAAAAAAATTAAGTATAGACATAAGGGGTTTGCTTATAAACATCACGAGTTATTGCGATTTTACGAAAAAAAGTTTTGAAAAAGTTCCTTTTTTGCGTTTCTCTTTGTTTCGTCGTCCGTGTCTGTCGCGGGTGACCGAACGGCCATGATCAACGACGACCAACATTAAAAAAAAAAATCGCAGTGTTTTATTTTTTTATTTTTAAAGTTTGTTACTTTCAATAGAAATTATCTTTCCATGAGTTTTGTGGCAAAATGTTCTGCATGAGTTTCTGAACAAATGTTAGTACTAGGTTTTGTCAATCTGTCAGATTTCCGCATGTTTCATCACTAAATGTGAATAGTGCCTAAAGGATGTACCGTAAACTGGGGTCAATCGGGATACATGGGGCGAATTGGGACAGCAGTTTTAACCATGTTGGAGCACAATATTTTGATTTTTCTGGTTGGTTTCGGTTAGAACAGACTCAGGCCAACATAATGTGTACGTCCATTTCCAAATTTAAAAGCTTTAAGTGCTCTCAAAACTGCTGTCCCTATTCAGACTGTAGTCCCGATTCACCCCAGATTACGGTACACACTTTTTTTTTATATGCTGTTGGTGGATGAGGTTATTTTTTTGTAAGGATCTAAGAACCAAATGTAAAAATTAAGTGTATCCTGTTAAACCTAATGTCAATAATAATTGGAGAAGGCTGGATACACTGAATTGTAGATCCTTAAGCCATTTGCCAAAAAATATTTTATATTATGAATAAAGTAACGTTAAATAGATTATATTCAAAACTGATCGTTAAATAATGTTAAAAAAAATATGATTTCGCACATAAATATCGCTAGTTTATTTTTATTTCAAGTGCAAAATTTAAAAATTGTTTCGTAACGCACAGATCCTGCAACCTAATTATAATTAAAAAAAGCAAAAAAAATACAGAATTTTGAAAAAAAAAAACCTTGTACCCTCACAGAAATCGCAGATGGTAGCACCGCGCCACTTTCGATACTGGCTGCTGCCCAACCAGATCGTCAACTTTTCGTCACTTGGATATGCACCGCACTGTCGTCGGTCGCCGTTGAGGTCCTTCCACGCTGCGCCACGGGGGAAGCGTAAAAGGGAACCCTTTATACGACTTTAGTTAACAATATGCCCCGCTCGGGAGCCCGCGCAAAATGCCTTCTGGCCTTTTTATTCAGGTGCCTCCGATGTTACGTTACATCCCTCAACCATCCATCCATCGTGAGGGCCATTGTCGATCTTTCTGGAAATTGCCCAAAATGAAAAGGAGACAACGCAATTATTATGATCATTTCAGGTTATATTTTTTTACCGCGTGTCCACGTTCCGCGAGGAGTTCAATCTCTTCCTCCTGAATCGGGGACACAGTGGGAAAAAGGTGGGAGTCAAAGTAAACTTGCTTGAAGTTGTGTCAACAAAGTGAAATTTTAGTAGTGGAATCCAACAAAACTGGAATTAATGTGTATTGAATTTGATAAGTAAATGCTTCTGTTTGTAACAAGCCTTGTAAAATTTGATACAATGAAATTTTTTTAACGTTGTTTGTAAACCTGCTCTATGAAATCTTCCCACTATGCGACAGTGCGTCAATATCGAGGTACGGGCAGGGTGGCATGCTTTGGAGCCAAGAAACGCACGAAGAAAACAAGAATATTATTTTATAAAATTATTACAAGAATGAAGACTGCTGCTGCTGCTGCTGGTGGTGCTGCGGGAAAATGTATAAAAATCGCTTGATACCGATACTCATATATAATAATGATAACATGCATACTTATACGGGAGATAATAAACTGACGCACAGTGTCAGCAAGTGCATGGAGGCCTAAAATTAAGTGCACTCTCCTTTTGCAGAGTTGCTGTTGCTTCTGTTGCTGCTGCCGAGCTGCATTCCTTTTTCTCGATGAAACGGTCAGCCGATTTTTCATTCGCACGGCACAGCATCAGGGCAAGGAGCGCAAGAGGAAGAAGGCGGGCCGGGGACGAAGGCTTTGGCTCAATCTGGTCACAGTGATCTTCCGCATCTCTTGTATGGGTCCGCATCCCATCGCACAAGGTATACAATCTGTGGTGGTAATCGTGCCTTGCTGATACTACCAGTAATTACTGACCGTATAGAGGGTAACGGGCTGTCGTTTTAGTAGGTTTGGGGTTGAGCAGCGTTTCAATGGTTAATTTTCACTTTCAGCATTATTGGTGGAAAGTTTTGAATTTTTCTAAATTTTATATCTTCTTGATTTTTGAAACAAGTCCAGAATTCCTCACAGGACTTTGAAAGTGGATATTGATATTCAGATTAGCAATGAGCTCTTTAAATGTATCAGATTAATCAGGAATATCACTTGTTTACCGCGAGGTCATCTGTCTCTTTGAAAAGCAGAATTCAATAAGTTGGAGTATCTTAAGATAGTTTCAAAACCCTACGGAAGTTCACATCTTCCAGGTCTTAAGGAAAACAAAGTTGTTGTCTTCTTATTCCAAAATTGTCAATGGGTTGACCACAGCTGTCGACTGACCCAAAAATGGCATACAAGAAATGTGTTCCCTTTGAACGTGGGTGATTCAAAATATTAACCATCTCTTTGAAAAAAAAAAAAAAACTAACCTCCACCGCCGGTAACCAGCACTCGCGGTAGCGCGCAAAGAAATTGTGGGTGTAATATGAATATCGATTCATTTGCATTGCGGTCAATACACCGCGAGGGTTGTCCCTGGCCTCCTCCAACCTGGTGATCCTCCAGAATCCGACGACGATGAGTTGAAAGCCATCGTCGGACATAAAGCTGCTTACGATCTTTGTACGGACACGGCCCGTGAGCTCGGCGCGGGGGTGTAACAGATTACTGTCACGAAGGGGGCCATCCTGAGATGGCGTAGAAATTTGCTTTGAGAGAACCACAGCTGGTTTTGACGCGGACACTACAAATTCTACAATATATGAAGAATTAACCTTGATGCGTTGGAGAACCACAAACAATTTCTCTCTTCCACATGTAGTCCGATTAGTTGAAGACGGGAGGGGGGACAGCAGCTGGTACCGGACCATCTGCAGTGACGTGGAGTTCTGCAAATCGGTCCACCTACCACTACAAGGCACTCTACTGGCTTTACCAGAGCACAAAAGCTCCTCTGCATGGATTGATTCGCGAAAAAAATGTAGATATATTAGTCATGTCTACTTCTACGCCGGCCCTGGACAAGGTTCAGCATGCATGCACCATTCACACATGCACAAAATCAACCAGCAGCTGCTGCTAGTCCCCGGGAATTTATGTGAGTGAGCGTGTGTCCGGTCCGTGTAATAAAAGAAATTCCTTTCGCGCAAAGATCTCTGAATCATCAACAGGCCCAGATTTGCATTTTTATGCGAAATGACCATACGGAATTTTGCGAGGCACACTCTTGTGGCACTCGAGTCAAGGTAAAGTCAGGCCAAAGCACAAACACACACACAGCCACACATGAGAGGAAATCTTTGGGAAATCGATGTTTCCATAATTCAATTATTTTGTGCATAATTAATGCTAGTCCAATTTTGTGAACACGGAGCTAGTTGCACCCGAGAATGACATTTGAGAATGTTATTAGTTATTTTAATATGTTTTTATATCGTGATTCAAATATTGCTGCATCTCGAAGCCGTTGCACTGTACCAAAACGTTGTCAGAGTAAAACTTGTAAGAGATTTTACGAGATTTTTAAATAAAATTAAAAATACACGCTATTTCTATAAAATATTTTGATTATAAGGTTTAAATCATTTCAGCCTACGATTTTTTTTCAATCATTATTTTATAAAAAAAATCTAAGATATAGTAAAACCCCTCACGAAAAATTCAGGATGGTAAATAAATACGAAAATCACTTATTGAAACTATTTTGTTAAAAACGGTCGCCAAAAATCAATCACGGGAATCGATTCTCTTTACAATTTTACATAAAAGTCGTGTCCTAAATCCAATCTTTGTGAAGGTACAGCGGTCTAAGAACACAATTGTTTATGTGTACGACTTTATTTTTCAGTTTCGAACATGTAACATAACATAACATATCTGGAGTTTTATTTTGAAAAGGTCCAATAAACCAAATTTTCAGTTTTTGCTTTTTGGATGTTTTTTAATACCCCTGACTCAAGGCGGTTTCAAAAACACCCAAAAAGCAAAAACTGGAAATTTGGTTTATTGGACCTTTTCAAAAAAAAACTCCAGATATATTTTACCGGAGAACTCGTCCGATTTACGTTAAGTTTTCACAAACATTTCAGGAGAAATTCCACTTTGTTTACATCGATATGAAAAAAATAGTTCCGAATTTGTGAATTTCACACTTGCGACGAAATATGACCAAAAAGTGATAATTCTGAGGGCAGATTGAGATTCAGCTTGAAAAATTACAAAGAAAACATATAGTTGAACAATTTTCGAATTTCCCATACACTTTTCCCAAGAAAAATAAACATTTTCTGATGAAGATATCTCGAGTTGAATGAAAAATACCTCTGAGACTTGCTTTCGAACGCAACCTGGCGCTTAAAATTGGGCTCATGCTTTTTCGAGATATTTGAGTTTTAAATTTGCATCTATTTTACCTCAAAATGGCTGTAAATTTAACCCTTAAGTCCAAATTGACTTGTCAACAAATAAAAATGTTTGATCTTTAGAGCTCTAAATGTGCCCCGAACATGATTTTCTATGAAACTTGACCCTTATTTTACTTGCTTACTTATTTTTGAATGATTGCTCAGATGATTTCTCCAAATTTGGTCGTAGAAGGCGTAGATTTCGAGATAAAGTTTTGACGTCTTCGACAAAGTTGCTTGGATTGGCAAGTCAAACAACTTTTAAAAGACAATCCCAAGAATAATCCTCGAAAGGTAGATTTAAAAAATCACCCTAATCCTAATCATTAAGTTTGAGGAAAGTGCATCAAATTATAATTCTAAATTTAATTTAAGACAAGAATTACAAGAAGAACTTGCATGAAACATTTGAAACACACAAAAAAAAAGATTGCAAATTAAATAGTTTTCTTAATTGGGTAATTCTACGCCAACTCACACAGCAGTTGCCCTGACCCCTCTTCGATTTGCGTGAAACTTTGTCCTAAGGGGTAACTTTTGTCCCTGATCACGAATCCGAGGTCCGTTTTTTTTGGTATCTCGTGACGGAGGGCGGTACGACCCCTTTCATGTTTGAACATGCGAAAAAAGAGGTAACAATTTGCAGCCTGAAACGGTGATGAGATAGAAATTTGGAGTCAAAGGGACTTTTATGCAAAATTAGACGCCCGATTTAATGGCGTACTCAGAATTCCGAAAAAAACGTATTTTTCATCGAAAAAAGCACTAAAAAAGTTTTAAAAATTCTTCCATTTTCCGTAACTAGACTGTAAATTTTTTTTGGAACATGTCATTTTTTGGGAAATTTAATTTACTTTGCGAATCTACATTGACCCAGAAGGGTCATTTTTTCATTTAGAACAAAATTTTCCATTTTAAAATTTCGTGTTTTTTCTAACTTTGTAGGATTATTTTTGAGAATGTAACAATGTTCTACAAAGTTGTAGAGCAGACAATTACAATAAGCTCATAAACATCACGAGTTTTTGCGATTTTATAAAAAAAAAAAGTTTTGGAAATGTTGGTCGTCGTTGATCATGGCCGTTCATCGTCACCCGTCACGGACGACGAAACAAAGAGAAACGCAAAAAGTAACTTTTTCAAAACTTTTTTTCGTAAAATCGCGATAACTCGTGATGTTTATAAGTAAACCACTTATGTTTACATATCAAAAATTTTGTAACTGTCTGCTGTACAACTTTGTAGAACATTGTTACACTCTAAAAAATAACCCTGCAAAGTTAGAAAAAACACGAAATTTTTAAATGAAAAAATGACCCTTCTGGGTCAATGAAGATTCGAAAAGTACATTAAATTTCCCATAAAATGAAATGTTCCAATGTTTTTTTTAAAGTCAAGTAACGGAAAATGGCAGAGTTTTAAAAACATTTTTAGTGTTTTTTTGATTAAAAATACGTTTTTCCGGAATTCTGAATACGCCATCATATCGGGCGTCTAATTTTACATAAAAGTCTCTTTGACACCAAATTTCCATCTCATTACCGTATCAGGCTGCAAATTTTTGAAAAACACCTCTTTTTTAGCATGTTCAAAAATTGAAGGGGTCGTACCGCCCCTCCGTCACGAGGTATCAAAAAAACGGACATCGGATTCGTGATCAGGGACAAAGTTTCACGCAAATCGAAAAGGGGTCGGGGCAACTTTTCCCGATTTCGTGTGAGTTGGTAGAGAATGACTCAATTTTAAAATGTTTGAAAATATTCAAATTTGATTTTAAATCATCTAGATATAAGTTTTCTCTACTTCTATCTCCTTTTCTTTGTATTTTTTTTAAATTTTTTCTTACTCTTGTTGATGCCTTAGTTAATCGCAAAAAGTTTTTTATTTTTCAAAAAATATTTGTAATTTCCATTTATTTTTACAAAATTGATTGTTCTGATGATTTAAATATAGCGGTTCAATAAAGCAGTTAAATTTGGATTTAATTTTCACATTCTCCAGAGAATTGCACACAGGGAGAAAGAAAGAACTGCAAAGGGAACATACCAGCAGCAGCAGCAGCAGCAGCAGAACCGTACGGGATAGAGTCAACACCGCCGTGGACGACGAACCGGACCAAACCCGACCTACCAACATGTGGTTGGCAAATAGAAGAGAACGCATCATCATCCGGCATACGTCGTCGTCATCTTCGTCATTCAGTGAAGAACTCGATGCGAATACTAAATGATTCCACCATCCAAGGAAGGAAACACGGTGGAGACGAGGTAATATCTTCATTCCGGGGTTTATTAATGAGAAGATACAATCCATCGTAAAATATTAATTTTATATTATTAGCATATTTTTGAAACGTTTTGAGTGTATTGAAAATAATTAAGTTAAGCATTTTATTCACGTACGGTTCTGATGAGGACATATTTGGGGAGTTATGGAAGGCAGTGCTGCAATAACGATGAAGTTGATGCGTGTGGCAACACTAGGTTCTTCGCAAGTTTTACGCAGAGTCTTGATCCGGACTTTGAAGGTGGAAGATGGTGTGTGAAGAGATGCATTACAAATGATTGGCAGAGATTGGCTGGTTTCGTTGTGTGCCGATGATGACGTTATCAGATTTTCTCTGTTTCGCACACAAAGTCAATAACATTTCAATCCAAAGTGTATTGGCCGAACGCGGTCGATTCGCAGTGGGTTGTCGCTCGGTGTGGCAAATAGGAGGAAATCTTATGAGAATGCAGGCTAATTATAAGGGGATTGTTTACGCAAACTACTTGCTGCGAAGTGAGCCAAACACCTTGGATTTAACGTGAGTCATATGACACATTAATTACCGGGAAACACTTAGGGCTCTTCCAATTTGCGATTAAAATTCATAAAACATACAGTCTACGCATCTAGCGGTTGTGATGCTGAGGCATGCAGAGGAAATCAAGCACTTTTTTTGTAATCCAGAAAAAAACAACAATTTTAACATGTAAAAAGTTCAACGACCTCCCAACCGTATACTGCCAAAGGAATTCCCAGACGGTTCGAAACCAGTCCAGAAATTCCCACGCGAAAGTCGTACGACATTGCTGGCAAGGACACCCGTCATAGCAATTACATGTTCACCCGCGAGCCCCGTCGACATAAGTAAAAACAAAAATCCTCCCCGCCAAAATAAAAATAAAACCATCTCTGATGTAATAATGTGCAACTCCTGACGACTGACGACTGCTCCAGGAGGGCCTTTTCCGCGGCAATAAAAAAGGACGTACCGGGTTTGCAACAGGAGCTCGCACAAACGGCAAACCAAGAATCGGACCTGACCCCGAGGGAACAATCATTATATAGCATTTCATTGACTGATGATATGCTACTTAAGTATAATAAATGTGAACCAGACAGTGTTTCGCGATTTTCTTATTACGACCGGGCTTGATTGCGTGGTCAATCAATAAAATTCATATGATTATCGATATATTGCATTACGTGAACGGGAACATCTCCGCAGCGGTCGGGGAAGACCTCCTCACGCTGTGCCTCTAAGGAGGCTGCTGTTGACCCCTGTTGGTGGGGATCGTGTGAGTTCTACGTAGCAACTTCTCGGAAATGACATCCCCCTGGAGGGGCCAATGTTTTCTCACCTCACCATTCCAGCCGGGCGGGAACAACCCGTCGGTTCGTAAATTGATTTGCTGTTTTATTTGATTTTCTTCCCCTCTTTTGTTTACCCATATGATTTTCAGTTTAATTTTGTTTGGACTCACTTGGAACACAAGTTTCAACAATCTATCCACGCAAGGGAGGTCTCAAATTTGTTCACTAATTATGACCACCTTGTAAATTAGATGTACGTGAAGCTGGGTCGGCGCAGTAAAAGTGCATTTCTCCGAGGAATCTTACCGTTATTTGTTCAGGGCGACGGACCCAACAAGATGTGCACAAACAAAAAGGGGCTGCGAGAAAGGGATATGGAAGCAATAGTTGATGTTGTGACGCGTTGCTGTCCGGAGAGCGGCAGCGATAAAAAGAAATTATCGACTGATTGTCGAAAACGACACTCACTCAGACTGTTGTCTATGGTTGGCACATTGTTTTCCAGGACAGAATATTTGGAAAATTAATAAATGTCCCACATTGTACCACTTGAAAAAAAAAATGGATTTCTTCAGGTATTGCAGAACAAAGTACTGCCCAATTTTAAGTTATACAGAAAAACTAATGTAAATTTGGAAGGTGTAATTTTGGAAGGTTGAATATTACCTCTTTTATGGTGCAATTTTACTATGATTTATACTGAAAAAGTGACATTACATCCGAAAAAGTGTAAAATTACCCATTTTCAGAGGTAAAATTACACATTTTTTATGACATAAAAGATGTACCCCTTCCCAGATGTAATATTACCATGATTTTTTTCTATGTATAGTGATTACTTATGATTTAGAACCGCTCTAAAAATCAACTAAAACGTGATTAAAAATGGATTTGACTCAGCTGGATCTTAAGAATACTAATATGGTGATATCTTTCCTTTTTATCTACCACTATTTATATATACAGCAATTCCATTTGAAAAGAGCCTAAAACGAAAAAAAAGTTCTCCGATCGGGCTCAAAATTTTTCTGGGGATTCCATAGTCAAAATAATTAGAACCGTATTTTTTTGTTTGGCCATTAGGGTGACCTACATCGTGCTAGGGTGGTTCAAAAAATGGAAGTTTTCGTCATTTTTCGCAAAAACCACTTTTTCAAAAAATCATATCTCCGCGTCATTTCATCCGATTTTAGCTGTCTTAGACGCAAAAGAAAGGGGATTAGTTTGGCTATTTGGGAAATATAGTAAGAAGTTTCAAAAATCTAGCTTAACTTTATTTAAAGTCGTATGAAAACTTAAAATGGCGTTTTTACCGTGTCTGGACCAAAAAGCCTATGTCTGAAAATATTTTTATCGGATTCCTCGGAAAATATCACATAGCATATCAAAAACTTGGCGATGTCAAACCGTACGTTTCCGAGATATGATTTTTTTAAATAAAAACTGAGTTTTTAGACGCGCCACGCGCAAAAACAAGAAAATGACGAAATCGGCAAAAAAACTACTTTTTTCATTGAAAGTGCGATTACTTCAAAATTTCAAAATTTGATTTGAAGAATGATAAACAAAGATAACTTTCAAAAATTTGTTTATTTTGTATGTTTAAAATTGTATAGTACAATTAAATACCTTGATATAATATTTTATAAAAAAAAAACATTAATACTTTAATGATCGTTGCAATTTTTAAGTTTAATTTCCTCAACACTACATTAAAAAAAATCAATGAGACATGATAAAATTTATTTAAACGAAATTTGGATTCGAATATCCTTTACAAAAAAAACTTTGTGCGTTGTTGTGCACCTTTATTCAAATACTTAAAAAAATATTTTAAAATTATTTAAAAACACACAAATTTTAAAAAGTAAAACATTATATATAAAATCATTTTCAATTCGATATTTTTCGAAATTTAAAGCTTATTAAAATATATTTTTTGCTCCCGTAATTCTTGACTCATTTTGAGACATTTTTTATTAATTTTAGAATATTTGCTGCGATCTTTTTTCAGTAAAAATAATTTGCTTTTTAAAACTTTTTTTAAAAAAAAAAAGCTTTATTACTGAAATGTTGTTCTGAAAAATACAGTAGTTTTTGCTTACTTTTTTATTTAAAAAATAGAAAATAGAAAACAACTTCACTTTGAAAAAAAAAACACATTGTTTAAAAATATAAATAAAGAAATTATAAGAATTAAATCCAAACATGAAAAATGTTGTATAGATATATTAAAATTCGATCTCAAGCTTATTTTGTTTGTTTCAAACAATCAATTTATTTATTTAATATTTCATGAACAGCCTTAAGGGCCGGTCATAGAACTATTTTGAAAAGCAGTCGCGGGCCGGATGAAATGGCTTCACGGGCCGGACGTTGGGCAGGCCTGGTTTAGGCTCTTTTCAAATGGAATTTGTCTGAAACTTTGTTCGTTTTTTTGATATCCTGTGACGGAAGGGCGGTACGACCCCTTCAATTTTTGAATATGCGAAAAAAGACGTGTTTTTTTCAATAATTTGCAGCCTGAAGTGGTGATGAGATGAAAAAGGGTGTCAAAGAGATTTTTATGTAAAATTGGACTCCCGATTTGATGGCGTACTGTAAATTCCGAGAAAAACGTATTTTTCATCGAAAAAAAAAAACACTCAGATAGTTTTAAAAGCTCTGCCATTTTCCGTTACTAACTGTCAAAATAATTGGAACATGTCATTTTAAGGGAAATTTAATGTACTTATCGAATGTACATCAACCCAGAAGGGTAATTTAATTAATTTAGAACAACAAATTTAATTTTAAAATTTCGTTTTTTTTTTAATAACTTAGCAAGTTTATTTTTGAGAGTGTAATAATGTTTGTAGAACAGACCGACACAAACATTTATAAAGGGTTTGCCTAAAACCATCACGAGTTTTTGCTCACTTCTTAAATGATAGATCATGATGTTTGGAACAATGTTTTGTTAAGCAAGAAAAAAAAATTCTCGCACCCCCTATTCGATTTACTAAAAATAGTCACTTTTTTAAACAAATTTTCTAAAATCGCTTGGAATCAATATAAAAATTGTTTCAATCTGGTGTATTTTGCTTAAAACGATAGGTTTTTGTCAATATGCACAATCAATCTTAGACCAAAATTTAAGTTTTTTGCATCTCCCAGGTTGATTTACGTCGACAAAATCGCATTTTCGAAACATTTTTTCAGAAATGCTCATTTAATTTAGGGTAGCCTATTTTTCCCAATAAAACCAATGCATGCAGGAAATTTTACGGCGAACATTTCTCCCCCTGAGAAAATGCAATTTCAACACTCCAGTGCCGAGATATTTGAGTTTTAGTGAGAAAGTGCAATTTTTCTCAGAATTAAGGAGCGGCCGTGGCTGACTGGTTACGGTGTTCGCTTTGTAAGCGAATGGTCCTGGGTTCGATTCCCATCTGCTCCTAACGAGAAACTATAGGAAATATAATTCTTGAAACCCTGAACATGAACGAAAAATCAAAGTCGCTCGAGTCGGGGTTCGATCCCCCGATAGGTCCTTTGGATTGGTAAGCAAAAATGCTAACCACTAGACCATCACGGCTTGGTGAGCTAATTCTGGAATTAGGAATACTGTTACTATCAACTATATACGCGCTGGATCCTTGTCCATTTGACAAGGGTTCGGAAGTTCTAAATAACGTTTGGATCCGATTGATGCAAAACGTTCTTCAGGGCGGGGCTTGTCGATAAAGCTGAAGTACCTCGCGCTCGGCTAGCCAGCGTAGAAATGGGTCACCGAAGCTCGGCAGAGCTAACACCTTCCAAATGCCTATGCGAGTTATTTGCATGTATAGAATGTAGAACTAAACATACATGGAAACAACTCAATTTGTAAGAAGCGGCCGCGTGGCTCCGTTTGGTTGGTTGCACACACACACACACACACACAAAGTGCAATTTTTCTCAGAATTCAGAACGCTCCCAAATTTTGGAGGGTTGTTTGGAGGCACACATGGAACCGCACGTTCTGATTGAATTAGTCTTTTTTGAAATTTTCCGATGCAACTTTAAGCCACTCTAATGGTAATTAAAGTCCCCAGTTCCTATACCCTATTAAGTTTAGTCGTGATTTTTTTATTCATCTTATTGAGCAGATGGGATTTTTTTAAGAAGAAGAAAATACACTAAAAGTTCACATTTGCGAAACACGCACGAATTAGATTCAAATAATGGACTGCGTCAATCGATTTGATTCTTCATCAAATTTACTTCAAAATGAATCCAGGTTCGATCTTCTACTATTTTTGGTTACAGAGATATCGCATTTTGAAACTGGATGTTTTTCACAATTCACACGAAAACTGCGAAACTTTGGGGTTGTGCCAAAAAAGAGGGGGTGGCCTGAGTTGAATGAAAATCGGGATTCTTGCTTGTTATGATGGTGTCAACAGCCCCTCCAAATTTGAGCTTGTTCAGAAAAAAATGGTTTCGAGTGCTGATACGTTTGAGTTTAAATGACCCATTTGCATCGGTCTAGTTGCATTAATTTTTTTTCTCAGAAATTCAACAACAATTGTGCTATCCATCGACAGTGACCCAGACAGCGGACAGCGGTGCTGTGTGCCGACCAGCAATGATTCGCTGCAGCACATCCGAAAATCTTGATTGGGATGTATAACGGTACCCGCAAAGATAACTCACTATTTCTGTTACCGCGTTGTTGCTGCGCCTGTCGCTGCTGGCTTCCACTCAGATCCAGCGTCCAGAAACATGGTTTATCAACCCAAAAATGCGCTTCTCGGAGGAATATGCTTTATTTCGCTCTGGCTGTCGGATGCGATCAGATGTGGAAAGGACGGTGTCCTTTTTTTACGGTAGGTCGCTCATTCAACCCCCTCTTCAAAGCGTCTTCTGGAAGGGACTGGGTCAAATCGTTGTGCTCGGCATCCAGGCCGCGCAAAAGTGTAATAATTTCGGACGGACATTATGTATGAACCATACGAAGAAATATTATTTATTACACGACACTTTTGAGCTTTTGAGACGATGAATATGCGAAAGCCAATTTTCGATCAGGAAATGGCGCGCTTTAGACACCTCACCCTTTAGTGATGTGCCAGGACGGGAAAATAATTGGCCAACAGTAAGCGAGAAGATGAGCGACCTGCACATTATTGTGTATAAAAAAATTGGAACGTAATTCACCTTTCAACCGGGGCAGCTTTTCTCATATGAAACTTTCAGTTTAACTGAAAGCTTGTAAGCTAGGTTTTAAATTGGACGGATGAAATTAGAATATTTTTTGACAAATCATTTTTTTCAATTAAAACTCAAATTATTTCCATTTGGTGCATAAAAAACTGAAACCTATTAAGCATGAAAGTTAAGGCATCTGCATAATAAGAATAAATGAATATTATTACGTAAAGGTGCATCGCGCGCAACGTGTTGCGAATAAAATCACTTTTTTCATCTGTCAATTTGTAGCTTCGAGGGTAACTGCAATGACTCCCCGAAAAAATATCTGAAAAGCTTGTGGTTGGGAAAGTGGAAATTGTTTATGATGACTATAAATTTGAGGAGTTGGGGAATGTCATTGAATAACTGAGATTGTCGGCTGAAGATCGGTTTCTTTCGAGTGGTTTTCAAATTTGTCACTTGTAAAGGTAGACAAATGTTTCTAATCGTTCCACTCTTGCGATAAGTTATCCCCGTGACCTTGCCTTGATATATATTCGAAATCAACTCATAAAATCAATCACTCGTGCCCGAGTTGGGAGTCACTTTTCCAAGCTCAAAGCAGTTCCCTCGTATCACTTTAATCTTAATTTCAAAACGAAACTATAAATTTCGCAGTTCTATTAGGTGTGGCTTGATAGCGCAAGAAAAAACGAGCAAGCCAAACGAGTACGGGAAGCTCGTAAACATTAGCTGATTTGTGCTTGCCTTCTGCCCGACACGGCCCCTAAACGAATTGGTGCCATGTTTAATCTAACCTGTTGCGCTCGGCAATAGAGGCTGTGCAGGCGTTTGGTAATTACTTGTAATTGCTACCGCCAACCACTCGACCCCAAAAGTTCGACAAGTCATGTGATTGCGTAAGGGATAAAACTTATTCAATTGCCACCTGGGTGCAAACAAGTGGCCACGCCGTCGTTTGCTGATTTATTGATCCTCCTCCCAAGAGACAGCGCAGGTTGATTTAACGGCTTTTTTGGGGGTAGTTAAATTTTCACGATACTTTAACGATCGTTCGCAGTTGCTGAACGGATGGCATAAATAGAAACTTGTTACGTTATCGGCAAAATCAATCTGGAAGCGCGAAACAAGCACTGCAGGTAGTCTGTGTTGTTTCTAGAAGCTGGCTGTGAAATTGATCAAAATAACCGTGATTTCTTTTTCGTGGAACAAACAATAACAGCAGTGATTGTTACTTCCGGCCACGAAACGGCATCAAAATCAAACCATCCACATTAACGAGCCCCGGGTCTTTTGTGGTCTCTATTGCAAGTGTCTGCTCGAACCTAGGAGTCCGAAGGCTTGAATGGGGAGAGCACCCAAACCTCTTTCTACTCCAAGGAACCTTCCACCCCAGTGTTTGAACTGACGACCTTCGGATTGCGAGTCCAACCGCCGCCAGCGATTCCACCGGAGTAGGCTTGGTTTGGTGTGTTGTTTGTACTTATGGCATGGAGACGACTCCCACACCTGGAATGACTTAACGGCCTAACAACCAAGGCCGGGACCGACATTTTACTTCCTCATCCGATGGAAGGTTGGAGCAGATGGGAATCGAACCCAGAATCATCCGCTTACAAAGCGGACAGCGTAACCATTCGGCCACGCACTGCCACTGCCACGAAACGGCATGTCTCTCGTAAATTGCACGATACCGTGTTCAAAAACAATATTGAGGCTCAACTCAATTTGCTCGATGAACGGTAACTAAAATTTCGTTTCAATCCTGGTAGAATTACCATCGGATAGCATGTTTGAGCATCATTTGCGTAAAGTGCAAGGACATCACCCCGGTTTAATCGTTATTGATGCTATTAAAATGTCGCACCGCCCGATAATGGACCCATGCAGCTTCCAGCTGACCATTTGGTCCTTTCGTAGTCCTTCATGGCCGTACTAAAAAAAAACACCGAGATAGCTGCTGTGTGCTGTGCAATCAGCCGCGGCAGCCGCCATCGCCCTCGTCATCATCGTCGATTCCTATCGGTATGTCATTTTGACATGCGACGACTCAACCCAAACTCAACGGCTTCTGATCTCACGATGCTGAGGTCCGGCTGGCACGGCCTCCACCGAGGGGACCCGGTGATTAACTGTGGGAAGTACCCCTTTTTTATGGAGCCACAGCAGCCCAGCCAGTATGCCCCACAGGGTATTGAACGAACAAACAGGTAAACTGATTCATGATAGCAAAATATTTAAAGTTTCCACCTCGGCGACGGACCCATCGATTGGGCACCCTCCTTTGTCCATGGCCATCACACGCGTCCAACTCAACGGCAGCGGTGCGCTACTAGAAGAACTGCTTCAATGAGGAACTCCACCCCGGGTATAACTATGTCGCAGTGTGTGTAGTATAAACTACTGCGCCAGATAAATTATCAGTTTCTTACCTTTGATCATCTTTTATGTCACTACAAATTTTTATTGCATCTCTGCACCGCGAAAACATAATACCATGGAACCACGGAACGCTTCCCAAGCTCGGGGCGAACGCCGCCGTGAAGAGTTTGAAGTCCGCAGATCAGATCACCAGGGCACGGTGTGTCGGAAAACTGTTTTTGCCTTTCCCACTGAGGTGAGACTGTAATCTTACTCTACAATTTCTCTTCGACTTAGTTTAATTTTTCTAGATTTTTTTAATTTTGTGACTATAAATATTAGGATGTAACAAAAATTACTTTTTGGCGGGCATTCAAGGGTTTGTTCCGGTGGGCGTATTGAGCCCAAATCCAAAATCTGAGCTTGCTTAGACGTAACAGGAGCTGGCGCTTTGCATTTGAATTTTAAGGTCTGTACCGAGCTCCAGGGTGCTCCAAATTTCAATGTGTGCTGGGAGGGGGAAGGATCTGGCCTACACGCCAATGATGTTGAAAATAAACGCTTCAGTGGCCAAAATGCCTCAAAAAGTGAAATTTTCAGAATATTTTTTTGCGGGTTAAGTCCCATTTAAAATTTAAATGCAAAGCGCCAGCTCCTGTTACGTCCAATCAAGCTCATATTTTTGATTTGGGCTTAGTATGCCCACCGGAACAAACCCTTGAATGCCGCCAAAAAGTCATTTTTGTTACACTTTGATATACTATTTTTACCACATTGTTGCTAATTACTTTGAGAAAAATGGCTCAGATTTTTCCAGATTGTTGCTGTCAGATTTTTTTCCGGTTCAGATCTGGCAACCCTGTCTCAAGTTATGAACACTTAAGAAACAAAATAATATAATTTGATAGCAAAGATAAATCGCTTAGAAACAAATGAATTAAAATAAGAATCGGTTGTATTCTGGAACACCGTGCACTAGGGACCTCGGCAGAGATACTCAACTGAAGCTGTTGAAGCAGTTGTGCTCGGAGATGGAGTTGGAGTTGCATCAGAGTCCCCAACCGTTCGTACGTAGTACGTATACCGACGCCGACTGGGATGATGGTGCAAGACCGGAGTGCGCGCGGGGATGAAAATCCATAAATATACATGTGAACCGTCCTTATGTTACATATAGTAATTGAAAATGTATACATGTGTCTCGCGTAGAGTGTATTTAAATTGCACGATGAAAACGAAACACACACACACCCTCGTGCACAAAAAAGTAGGTAAATGTTTCAATGGCATGCACAACGGCTCATATAGGCCAGAGCGAAACTGAGTTCAACCATGGGTGCTAGAAGTGTTATTTCCGGCAATCAGATGTGGTTAGAGATGAGTTTATGTGACGACGACATGTATTGAATATTGAAAACCTATCAAAATTTAATGGAAATTTGATAACATAAATTAAAAGTTTGATTTGAGTATTCCAACATGATTTTGAAAATATAAGTCTCGATATGATTCAAATATCTTTATCACCTTTGAAAAAACAAATCTTTGAAATTTCTTTGAATCAATTTTTAACTTAAACTTTATCGTTTTTGTAAACAAACCAGTGTTTTGTTTATCCGATTTCGATCAATTTAAGGATAGTTAAATTGAACAGGTGTTGTCAGAGAAAAATGCAAATCAATGCTGGAGAACCTTTTGCGAACAAACTCGACAAATCCTCTTCGAAGATCCCACCCCCAAATCCACAAAAATCCAGAAGCATCAGAAGCTACAAAAATCGCGGGTTTAAAAATTCCGCCGATTTGAACTTGAAAATGAAGGCAGGAACCTTTTTTGCCGTACAAAAATGGTGGAAGACAAAAAGACGACCGAGCGGACGCGGTCCGGAACGGTGCAGGATGATTGATTACTAAGCTTTTGAAAATAATGACTTGTCGAATCTTTGCACTTTCACACAATAGTGACGTGATTATCGATAACGGCGCGCGCGCGGAACATGCCGCGCAGAACATCATGACGGTCTGTTTGACAGTTTACAGACGGGACCTTTCCTTTCCGAATGTGTTGGAGTACCGTAACGGATGTTTGTTTTTATTTTTGCTTTTTTATATGAAAATGTGTGTTGCATGAACTCAGTATCATTATTTGTTTATCTAAATTTCAAAAAAACAACGTTGTCACGGATTCTTCGATTTCCGTGAAACTTTGCTCTAAGAGTTAACCCTCTACAACCTAACCCCGTCTCTAGACGGGCTTCGATTTAGAAAAAATCGCCAAAAATCAATTTTTCAACCAGCTTTTGACCTTTAAAAAGCATTGGAAAGAAGAACTCTTAAAATTTTAGAAAATAATAGGGTGACTTTTCCAATGTTTTTAAAAATGTAATTTTTTTTAAGGGTCAACTTTGGCTGTGTTTTTTACTAATATTTCCTATATTTTCAGTAGAAAGAAGTATGAAGTAATTTTTGTCCAGACTATGCATCTACGCATTTTTTAACAATTTAAATGATGACGGTGCCAATTTATAGCAAAAAATGTGAAAAACAAGAAAAAAATGGAAAAAGTTACTTTAAAAACATGAAAAAATTAAATAGGCAAAATTAAATGATAGGAGGTGGTAGAATAAGCCAAATACTATCAAAAACAAACATAAACTAAACAATATAAATGCAAATTAAAATACTAAAAACAAAACAAGAAATAACATCAAACAAGAAATTGAAAATTTTTTCGTAGAGGGCCAAAATACGTCTGACCTCAAATCATGACTCCTGAGACACGGAAGCTCAAACATAAAATAACAGGATTTGTTCTAAGAACGAGATTTTTTCAGCGAAGTCATCTTAAGTATGTTCCATTTCCTACACGAACACATTTTAACATGATCATTTTATAATTATGTGTTTTTTTGTGGCTGGGTTAATGTTTAAAGTGTAAAACAATGTTTTACAAATTTGTAGAACAAATAAATACCAAATAATTGAAGCATAAACATAAAAAAACGTTCGAGGGACTATTCTTATGCAAAATTTCACGGAAAGCCAAATCAGCAGAAAGATTTTGCTGATAATAGCAAACAAGAAAAAAATAATCCAACCATTTTTTTGCAAAACTTAGTTTAACTGGTTTCTTTTTGTTAATTATCGGCAAAAATATCTGACTGCAGAAAACAATCGATTTTTTTTCGCTGTTTTCAGCGTTGAAAGTTGTTATTCTCATCTCAGAGTTGATTGATAGTACTCAACAAGCTTATGAAACTGAGTAAAACTAAAAGGCAAATTTTGTATAATGAAGTGGTAGACTGTCGTGGAATTGTTCACCCAATTGAAATTTAATAATGACATAGTGCATGTTTACAGGCAGAGGAATGTTATGAAAACTTTTCCAACAAAATGTTCTTTTTTACTAAAATGAATACTATTTTTGATGCAAAATAATTTAAGCTACATACGTTTCATTCAGTATAACTATTGTATTCGTGATAGTTTTAAATGTGTACTGTAATACGATAGACGTTTAGAAATTGTGTTGTAGGAAAAAAACGTCATAGAAACTGTATCAGGGCAAACAAATGTTCCAATAAGTTCATCAAAAGGTTATGTTAAATGTGTCATTGTCAAGTGTGAGATTCTAATGTAAAGTTTTATGTCAAACAACTTAGTTGAATACCGCCCAACGATCCGAGTTAACCCTGACGAGTTATTAGCGATTGAAAGAAGACGTTTTTGTATGAAAAGATTTATTTTCAGCAACTTCAACGATGTATTATAGATGTATTAGCAACCCTTTAACCTTAACCATTTTTTCTCAAAATTGGCACAGTTACTAAGTTCATTCGATTTTAAAATTTTGTGGATCTTTTATATTTCAAAAACACTTTTCATGATAAACAATTCAATTTGGCAAAATAGAAAAAAAAAATATTTTGGAATAAATATAACTAATTTTGTTTTATTGTCTGATTCTACTTCTATGTAATTTGGTCAAACAATATAATTTTTTGATGAGACTTCTAGAAATTAAAAGAACTTCACCGATATGTCGTGGTCATATACGATACGTATACGATCGTATGCTATCTTGGCCTCAACTCCTTAAAAAGCACACCCGAAACAAACTTTCTCTGCAAAAATCTGGTCATTAAATATCCAGCAAATCTAACGCCGATTGAATCATCCTCAAATCTGACGCGCCCCCAATAAATCACGCTAATGTCCTCAAATCAGCAACCGTGTCGTCGGGTTCGGGTTCTGCAAAGCCCATCACGATGCGGCAAACGGATCTGGCAAATTCTTCGGCCCCGCAAATAATTTATAGCACCTTCCAGTGGCGTCTTCCACGATTTTCGCTTTACTTAATCCCCTCCAACAAACTCCACCGACTGCAGCAATTCATCATACGAACTGATCTCTCAATACCACCATCATGCGCCGCCGCGGAGATCTCCTGGCCGGCACTTCCCAAGGGGGGCGTGCAGCATGGCTAAAGATCCGAACCGCTGCAAGGTCAAAATCGTTTTCGCGTTATTATCTCGTTCCCCCAAAACCTCCCCCATGCCTGTCCCTGATTCGTTGTAGGCAGCAGCGCGGCGCGTCTAAATTGACTGTAAATTGCCTAATTTGACCACCTAAACGGCCCATAAACGCAAACAACTCCCGCGCGGTTGTCGTGACCACACTTGGCCAAAGGGCACCAACAACTCGACAGTTGAACCAGAAATTGAAATCCCCGGCGCAAGCGCAGCTCGAGCTCGCGTTTCGTGCAGTCCAATTAAGACCCGCGCCCGGGATGCTCCGGGGTCTCCAGGATGGTTCAGGACGCGCGTTGCCTCGAATGTTGCACATGCATCTCCCCACCGGCACACTCCCCTCCCAATCGGAACGAAGAAATCACGTTTGCCTCGCAGGTTTTGAAAGGACCATGAAATGCGTGGAGTTGGTAAGAATTCTTACGGGCAGAGCAGCACGTGCGCGGGAGTTAATGGGAGATACCCCTGCCTCTCTCGCGGTCTGGTCATGTCCAGAAATGGGCAGCGCCAGGCAGAACAAAATATAAAGTAAACCACACCGCCTACCACTTCTTCAGGTGCTGCTGAAATGGGAGTTTAGGGGAGAGCGATTTGGTGTTGTATTACGTTTAAAATACGTTTTAGTTGATTAATTCCAATATTGGATTCCATTTTAAACATTTCTATAGTATATATATATATCAAGAGTTTTTTTAAAGGGCCTATAAGCTATTTTCTTTCATATGTTTATAGGACTTTATAAAAAAAAACTCTGGATATGGAGTTATAATAGTTATAATGTTTAAGGTATTATAACTCGAATTACCCCTACTTCCCTCAAAATCAGGCGCTCTGGGACATCCTCCGCAATACAAACTTCGTAGAACACACCGTGTACGTCTGTACGGCAGATCATTGCAACAGCTGCTCGCAACTCAACGCAGTGCGGGCAAGTTTTTTCTTTAATATCTGTGGCTGATTGGAGAATGAAGACGTAATTAGGGGTGGCATTCTGCTGTCATTAGCAGGAAGAACTCGAGGAAATGTATTATTTAATTACGTTATTACCCCACACAACACACACACACACTCACTACTCTGTGGGTTGTGATGACGGTTACGTGCTGCTGGTTTGGTGCCTTATGGCGTTACTCTGTGCCAATGAGATCTGCTTCCTACACGCAGCCAGCAAGAGTTATGCGATAGTTTGGGACATTAATGGACGATAAACTGACAAGTTGACACCTTATTGATTTGCTTGCAACTTGAAATGGAAGATTGAATTAGGTCCTGCAAATTGGTTTGTTTTTCTTTGTTGCAATTAGGTCAGTACAATTGAACCTGAACCGGTGAGAATAACAAAACAAAAGTCATTTAAATTACGATATGTTAAAATATCTCATTTTTTTATCAAAAAATCATGACCATCGGTAATAAGAAAAAAAATAACAACTCCAAACTTAAACCTAAAAATGGTTATTGAATTGATCTTATTAGAGGATGCCAAAGATTAAGACAATAACAACTCAAGTTATAGCACATGGAAAATCATTCAATCATTGATCGCGTTAATCATGTAATGTTTCAACTTTTGAAAAAAATTGGCAGTCCAAATCAAAGGAGAATGGGCAAATTTGTATGGGAGCTGGTCCAAGGATGTACACTAGCCTGTCCCATTTTGAGGTCATGTCGAGGAATTTCAGGTGCTCACTTCTTAAATGATAGATTATGATGTTAGGAACAATGTTTTCTTAGACAAGAAAAAATAATAAAATACTTTCTCGCACCCCCTAGTCGATTTACTGAAAAAAGTCACTTTTTTGAACAAATTTTCTAAAATCGCTTGGAATCAATACAAAAACTGTTTCGATCAGGTGTGTATTATCTTCAAACGATAGGTTTTTGTCCATAGATTAAGATGCACTATCAATATTGGACCAAAATTTAAGTTTTTGGACTCTCCCAGGCGGATTTGTGTCGAAAAAATCGCATTTTTTCGAAACTTTTTTCAGAAATGTTCATTTAATTTAGGGTAGCCTATTTTTCCCAGTGAAACCAATACATGCAGCTCGTAGGAAATTTCATGGCGAACATTTTTTCCTCTGAGAAAATGCAATTTCGACACTCCAGAGCCGAGATATTTGAGTTTTAGTGAGGAAAAAAGTGCCAATTTTCAAAATTTCTTAGAATTCAGAAGCAAGGCCTACTAATTACACGATATAGCAAGCATATGTCTCAAAGGTCAGGGTATGCTTTTTTATAGTAATTTTGGCCGCTGAATCCGAATCTGAAATCAAATTTCATGTAAACAGTGATGTTTTGGAGCTACACCCTTTTGGAATGTTATTTGCGTGTTTAAGAGGCAGTTTTTGTAAATATTGCTCGGTTTGTTCTAGAGGTCGTATCGAAGTGCTCCGATTTGGATGAAACTTTCAGCGTTTGTTTGTCTATACATGAGATAAACTCATGCCAAATATGAGCCCTCTACGACAAAGGGAAGTGGGGTAAAACGGGCATTGAAATTTGAGGTCCAAAACACATGAAAATCTTAAAATTGCTCGCATTTCCGTAAAACTTCATCAATTCCAACTCTCTTAGATGCATTCGAATGGTCTTTTAAAGCCCTTCAAAATGTGCTTTAGACATCCAGGATTTGTTTAACTTTTTCTCATAGCTTTTGCAAATTACTGTTAAAAATGTTTTTTTTAAAACCTCAATATCTTTTTGCAACAGCCTCCAACACCCATACTCCCATAGGTCAAAAGATTGGTAATTTCATAGACTGTAAGCCTACGGAAATAAATTTTTGGCCAATGCAGTTTTTCTCATAGTTTTTCGATTTTTCTATAACAAACATTTTACAACGTTAGTTATTGTCCTGCATCCATAGCGGCACTTTTTAGGCTCACTTTTGTCATATTCGAAATCCTCGGAAAATTCAAACTTCAATGCCAATCCTGGATGTCTATGGCTCATTTTGAAGTGCTTCAAAAGACCTTTCGAATGCATCTAAGAGAGTTGGAATTGATGAAGTTTTACGGAAATGCGAGCAATTTTACGATTTTTTATATTTTTTGGACCTCAAACTTCAATGCCCGTTTTACCCCACTTCCCTTTGTCGTAGAGGGCTCATATTTGGCATGAGTTCATCTCATGTATAGACAAACAAACGCTGAAAGTTTCATCCAAATCGGAGTACCTCGATATGACCTCTAGAACAAACCGAGCAATATTTACAAAAACTGCCTCTTAAACACGCAAATAACATTCCAAAAAGGTGTAGCTCCAAAACATCACTGTTTACACGAAATTTGATTTCAGATTCGGATTCAGCGGCCAAAATTACTATAAAAAAGCATACCCTGACCTTTGAGACATATGCTTGCTATATCGTGTAATTAGTAGGCCTTGCTTCTGAATTCTAAGAAATTTTGAAAATTGGCACTTTTTTCCTCACTAAAACTTAAATATCTCGGCTCTGGAGTGTCGAAATTGCATTTTCTCAGAGGAAAAAATGTTCGCCATGAAATTTCCTACAAGCTGCATGTATTGGTTTCACTGGGAAAAATAGGCTACCCTAAATTAAATGAACATTTCTGAAAAAAGTTTCGAAAAAATGTGATTTTTTCGACACAAATCCGCCTGGGAGAGTCCAAAAACTTAAATTTTGGTCCAATATTGATAGTGCATCTTAATCTATGGACAAAAACCTATCGTTTGAAGATAATACACACCTGATCGAAACAGTTTTTGTATTGATTCCAAGCGATTTTAGAAAATTTGTTCAAAAAAGTGACTTTTTTAAGTAGATCGACTAGGGGGTGCGAGAAAGTATTTTATTATTTTTTCTTGTCTAAGAAAACATTGTTCCTAACATCATAATCTATCATTTAAGAAGTGAGCACCTGAAATTCCTCGACATGACCTCAAAATGGGACAGGCTAATGTACACGAACGGGACCAACTTTTTTTGAAAGATCTCGCCGAGACATGAAAAAAAGTCTTCTGGACCAACTCTCTAAACCCCGGGGTTCAAAAGTTACAAGTTGTTGAAGTTTGAGCATTTTGGGTAAAAATGTTCAAAAAATCGTATTTTTGCTATTTCTAAAATCATTTATAAAATCTCCATTTTATTATAGATTTTGCTCATCTTGACTTCATTCGACGCGTATCAGCAAAAACTATGAGTTCTAATATGTCTTAGCATGATTGAAACATGATTTCTCTTGTTTTTATACGTTTGAACCGTTTGTACAAGAGGCATCCCATAGAAACCATTCCAGGGAGTTCTGGACCATTCCAGGGAGTCCTTGTAACAGCCGTTGACCTACAGATCATAACTCCAGGGAGTCCTAGGATGACCAAAGACATCTCAACACATTAGAAAAGTAGTCTACCACACTCACTGAAGCTATGCGGGTATGATCAGTGGTCAAAAACCGCCGACATCTTGCTTGTTACGGCGGTAGACTCACCGGTCTTAACTCCAAGGAGTTCTCGGATGACTCAGACCATCCCAATAAGTTGTTACAACATTACACTGAAGCCTTCCGTACTCACTGAAGCAGTTTGGGTCGGATCCGGTTTCAAAACCTTGAAGTTTCGACTTGTTTCTATGGGATGCCTCTTGCACAAACGGTTCAAACGGATAAAAACAAGAGAAATCATGTTTCAATCATGCTAAGATATATCAGAATTCATAGTTTTTGCTGATACGCGTCGAATGAAGTCAAGAAAATTGAAATCCATAATGAAACAGAGATTTTATAAATGATTTTAGAAATAGCAAAAATACGTTTTTTTGTACATTTTTACCCAAAATGCTCAAACTTCAACAACTTATAACTTTTGAACCCCGGGGTTTAGAGAGTTGGTCCAGAAGACTTTTTTTCATGTCTCGGCGAGATCTTTAAAAAAAAGTTGGTCCCGTTCGTGTACATCCTTGGACCAAATTCGCCCATTCTCCGTTAAAATATTTTTTTGTTCATTTTTTTATTTACCATAGGAAAATTGTGACCAATTTTCCATAAACCAATTTTTCATTTTTTTTTGTTCATTTTTAAATATGGCTATAATAAGGCGGATGCAAATATTTTTCAAAGTTTTTGTCCCTCGGCTCTGACCGGGGTCGAGGGGGGGCCAAAAAAAAAAATACAAGAATTTAAACAACAAGCCACTATCTCAACATTTAAATGAAAAAAGTGTTTTAAAATGCATTTTATACTAGTTCAGTTGTTTTGCAATCATTAGTTTTCAAAAAAAAAAATGACGAAAACTAAAATTATAACGAAAAAAAAAACTTGTTGCGGTACTGTACATCAAAATTATCAAAAATTGTAAAGATATAAATTGATTTCAGCTGATTGAACTCAAATTTCCATAGAAATTCGAAGTTTTTAAAAAAAAATTTTTTAGCCCCCCTGATTTTTTTGGGCCGATTTTGAAGGGGGGAGACAAAGACGTTTAAACATATTTGTACCAGCCTAATGGGAAAAAAATTGTCCATAAAATGTGATCTTTATATCAAAACTCGTATAAAAAGGAAAAAAAATTAAAGTAGATTATCTATGACTGATATATTTACAAGGTTATCAACAATTATTTGGGATATTTTTGGGTGCTAAACCCAAATTCTTATTTTTTTTATTCGCTAAATGGTCTTTGTATAAAAAATTTCTAGGTTGATTTTTTAATTATTTATACACTTCTCAAGGAATTTAATAATGTGTCTAAAATTTACTAAATATTTTATTATTATTTTACATTGCCTAGACCAGGGGGGCCAGATCTGATTTGTCTGAAGCAGTGGCGTGCCGGAACAAATGTTGATAAATGTTCAAAAAAGTACATTTTGTTCATAAAGTTTTCTATTTTATTAAGTACTTTCAATTAAACAAGTAGGTAAACTAGTGTTGCAAATGAGATTTATAAATTTTTATGTTAAAAAAGAAAAACAAAGATAACTTTCAAAAACGTGTTTATTTCATTAATTTTTATTTTGTTTTGGTTAAAATTGTATTTTAATTGTTTTTGTCGATTTAAATTAAATACCCTGATATCATTAACAAAAAAAATATGAAAAAAATTGCTGTCTGTTTTCTTGACTCATTTTAGAACATTTTTTAATATTTTAATAGTAGTTTATGCAACAAGTTGCAAAAAGAGGATTTTTTCAGCACGAGTCGTACATTTATCCAACGAGGTTCACCGAGTTGGATAAATACGAAGAGTGCTGAAAAAATCAAGTTTTGCAACGAGTTCCATACAACATTTTTTGCAATTCCGAAAAACACCCATTGAGTGAAATTTTAAGTCAAATTTTCACGTATTTTGTCAATAAATCGTTTAAATAAAAAAAAATGTTGAAAAGTGTTACTTTTCGAAACAAGTGCTGAAAAGTTCAACTTTTCAGCACCCATTTCAGTGCTGAAAAGTAGAACTTTTCAGCATTTATTTTGAAAAGTGTTGCTATTCGATTCTGTTATTTTTGGTAAAGAAAAGTAGGCTATTTCGTCGTTCAAGAATAACAGACAAAGTAAGTAGTTTCACGACGGAATTGCAAAAAAATATTTAAAGCGATCTTTATTTTTGATATGATTGATAAGCTTTTTTGAGCTTTTTTCATTGAAAAGTTGTACTCTAAAAATACATTATTTTTGCTAACTCATTTATGAAAAATCAGTTTTAATCAAAATCCTCAAAAATGTAACAATTCAATAAGAAGTAAAAACAGCCAAAACTTTAAGAAATTTAAATTTAGTGTCTTTTTGCAATCTTTTTGCACATTTTTCAAGTTTAATAATTGATTCTGAAAATATCAATATAGAAATGATAAGAATTAAATTCAAACATAAAGAATGTTTAAATGTGAAATAATTTAATGATTTTAACAAAGGAAAAATCCAACCATAACGTTGAATTAGCAACATTTATGTCAGAAGCAAAAATTAAAATAGTAGTTTATGCAACAAGTTGCAAAAAGAGGATTTTTTCAGCACGAGTCGTACATTTATCCAACGAGGTTCACCGAGTTGGATAAATACGACGAGTGCTGAAAAAATCAAGTTTTGCAACGAGTTCCATAAAACATTTTTTGCAATTCCGAAAAACACCCATTGAGTGAAATTTAAAGTCAAATTTTCATGTTTTTGTCAATAAATCGTTTAAATCAAAACAATGTTGAAAAGTGTTACTTTTCGAAACAAGTGCTGAAAAGTTCAACTTTTCAGCTCCCATTTCAGTGCTGAAAAGTAGAACTTTTCAGCATTTATTTTGAAAAGTGTTGCTATTCGATTCTGTTATTTTTGGTACAGAAAAGTAGGCTATTTCGTCGTTCAAGAATGACAGGAAAAGTAAGTAGTTTGCAAAAAATAACTGTTTCGCTATATTTTTTTTTAGTTTTGACACTAAATTTATTTACAAAATTTATGAACAGCCTTTAGGGCCAGTCATAGAACTATTTTAAAAAGCCTGCGCGGACCGGATGAAATGGCTTCACGGGCCGGATCCGACCCGCGGGCCAGACGTTGGGCAGGCCTGGCCTAGACCTTTGGATACTTTCAATCATTTGTTTCAAGTAATTTGCGTTTTAAACATTTTTTATCAGACTGCTGGTTGTGGAGATACAACTCCTTGAAGTTTAAATTTTGTGAAAAATTGGTTTTTCTCAGTGTCATCTAATAAACTCTCATTTTTCTACTTGTATCTCGGAAACAAGTGATTCGATTTTCAATATTAAAATAATAATTTTTGAGAAATTGACTGCTCTTTTGAAAATAAAATTGTAAATTCAAGAGTAACCACTGGAAACATTTTGATTTCTAGATTAAATTCTCGAAAAGGTCCTATCTGCATAGAAACCATTTTTAACATTAACATTTTTTAATCTAAGATGGTGGCCAAATTGCGGTGATAAAATACTTAGAAATACAATAAATAATGAGTAGGAATTAATGCTGTTTATAAAAAATGCTCTTCAAAAACAAACTGTGAAATTTACGGCCCAAACAAAATAGTGCTATCCAAACAGATGAAACAAGTGTTCTTCTTTTTCTCTTCCAGAGTGACTTCTCCTCCATTTCGCAACTCATTTGCGGTGCATCACGGCTGACGTTTCGCACAATCATCGCGAATTTTGGGTTAATTACGGTCATCGACCGTATCGTGGTGGACCAAGGGCCAACCACGCGGCAACAACCACAAAAAAAGGATAAAGAACCAACACCGTTCGTCAAGGGGGCCACTCCCATTTGGCGGAACAGGGGACCCTGCCTGATGGAGAGGCCCTTTTTCAAAAGGATTCGCATCGTCCTGACATGGCTTGCTCTCATCAGAAAAGGCGAATCATTTCTGTCGATCATCACTCATTTTGACATGGAAATTTGGGGCAGTGCATTTCGGGATTCAATTCCATTTAATTTTCTCCGAAATCCATTATCTTCCAACAAATGGAACACTTCACCTGCTTTCATCCGCGCGGTGGCCAGGCCTCATTTTTCTGGGGCCACAAGATGCTCATTTTCGTGCGGCCACTCCTTTCCCCCTGAGTGCTGTGGCTGTGCCGTGTGCAACGTGGACCTCTGCGCGAGCGCGCACAAAAAAAAAGAAATTACATTGAAAATAAATCTTTTCAAATCACACAATACATCATTTTCTGCCTAAAAAACCTAAAAAATGAATGTAGCTGAATCATCACCGCGTACGGGTACATGACTGGCCGCGCGTTCATTAAGCACAAGGGAGCCCCAAGAAGACGGACAAAGACAACCACGTCGACATGGTCCGCCGGTGCATTCTGTCCCGGAGGAGTGCAATGTTCACCGTGGGCCATTGGCCGGGACACGCGCGCATCGTCGTTGCGGCGGACAAGACCAAAAAAAAAATATCAGGACATCACTGAAAATTGCTTTCCCCCGAAAAATGAGAGAGGAAAAAATGACCCCACTAAAGAGTGACGAACTCTATTTTACAGTTAGAGCAGCGATTGCTGGCCGCGAAAGTATGCACCAGCAGCTGCAGGAAATGGAAATAAATGACGGTGACATGGTGTTGTAATTATGAATTTTGGTGGACTTTTTTGTTCTTTTGTTTAAATTGAAGAAAAAAAATCAATTAACCGTGGGTTTGGGAATGCATCAGGAGAATAATTAGCAAGTACTTAGGGTAGCAAAAAATGTGTAATTCGAAAATCATTAACCTCAATATGCTATAAAGAGATAGTGTTATCTACTAGAAAATTACCATATTGTGTGATTTAGATCAGTTCCTTTCACAAAATATAAGGAATTCATCTTTGATCGCATTTTTGTTAAAAAGGATCGGAATCGGTTTTTGGCTTCTTCTTCTTTCAAGGATGACTAGAATCCTGGTAAGGGCATTTGATGCGCCATAATATTTTATGTTGCAAAACATAGTTCTGAAATTATTATTATCAAAAAAGTGTGTGTTTTTTTCTCATAAGCTTTACAGATTCTTATCATTAATATTTGAAAACTTCAAATAAACTTTTGATTCACAATGAACAAATTTATCGTTTAATAGTTTAATAGTTTTTGGATTAGTGCAGGGAAGATAGAGTGCAGTAAAACAAACAATACAGCAATTCCCCACGAAAACAGCATGATTCGAAAAAAAAGTTCTCCGATCGGGCTCAAAATTTTTCTGGGGTTCCTTGGCCAAAATAATTAGACCCGTATTTTTTTGTTTGGCCTTTAAGGTGGTCCGAAAAATGGCAATTTTCGTCGATTTTTGCAAAAACCACATTTTTCAAAAAATCATAACTGCGCACCATTTCAACCGATTTTAGCTGTCCTGAACGCAAACGAAAGGGTATTAGATAGTCTTTTAAGAGCGAGTTTTTCACCGATGTGAAACAGGTCGTATCGAGGTGCTCCGATTTGGATGAAACTTTCAGGCTTTGTTTGTCTATACATGAGATGAACTCATGCCAAATATGAGCCCTCTACGACAAAGGGAAGTGGGGTAAAACGGGCATTGAAGTTTGAGGTCCAAAACACATGAAAAATCTTAAAATTGCTCGCATTTCCGTAAAACTTCATCAATTCCAACTCTTTTAGATGCATTCTAATGGACTTTTGAAGCCCTTCAAAATGTGCTATAGACATCCAGGATTGGTTTGACTTTTGTCATAGCTTTTGCAAATTACTGTTAAAAATGTATTTTTTAAAAACCTTAATAACTTTTGGCAACAGCCTCCAACACCCATTTTTTTTTTTGTTGCCCAATGGGCATTGGGTTAAGTTCACTGCGACCACCTGAGAAGGCTATCTTTTGTGATGTACCCTGGTTACTGTCCATACTACAAATTACTCGTATCCATTGGATCGGAAGACGAGGGGTTATTTTGCAGACATGGTTTATCCCAATTCGGCGCAATACAGTCGATGAACTGTATGACCTTCTTGGGATGGGTGTGGTGCCATACATCGTACGGCGTAAGAAGGTGCGATCCAAAGAACCGCAGCCTTCGAGACACAAGTGCTCCGCAGAAGCAGAGTAAATGTGCCGAGCTTTCCAGCTCAGTTAAACAAAAACGACAGAGGTTGTTAGGCCACCTGCCGATTTTGTGCAGGTGATATCTGGCAGGACAATGTCCTGTTAGAAGCCCTGCGAGTATTCGTAGTTCCCTACAGTTTAAGCCAAGAAGTTTCCTGGCAATTGAAGGACTTGGAGTGATAAAAGTTTTAGCTTGTCTCAATCCTCGCATCTCGCCCCAGATTGAAGCGATTTGCAATTGTCCCCAATTAGTTATTTCTTGCTTCACGGCACTTTTTGAGATTCCAACACCCATACTCCCATAGGTCAAAAGTTAGGGAATTTCATGGACTATAAGCCTACGGTATTAACTTTTTGGCCAATCGCAGTTTTTCTCATAGTTTTACGATTTTTCTAGAACAAACATTTTACAACGTTAGTTTTTGCCCTGTAGGCCTCCTTAGCGGCTTTTTTTGGTCTCAATTTTGACATATTCGGAATCCTCAGAAAATTTTACATTAGATTGAGGTGTTGGAATTTTGAATTTGATTGGAAAAAATGCCATTTAGAATTAATTAAAATATTATTTAGCATTTTGTCGGATTAGGGGTAAAACAAGTTTTCGCCTACTTGATACAGCATTTGACGTATTGATCATAGGGTAAATAAGATCTATTTCTTTTTTCAAAAATGTTTTATTTAATTATTTTTTAAATCAAAATTACAACTCCAATACTTCTAACTTACGTGAAATTGTCCGAGGATTCCGAATATGACAAAATTGAGACCAAAAAGTGCCGTCTTCTTGGCATACAGGGCAAAAACTAACGTTGTAAAATGTTTGTTCTAGAAAAATCTAAAAACTATGAGAAAAACTGCGATTGGCCAAAAAGTTAGTACCGTAGGCTTATAGTCCATGAAATTCCCTAACTTTTGACCAATGGGAGTATGGGTGTTGGAGGCTGTTGCCAAAAGTTATTAAGGTTTTTAAAAAATACATTTTTAACAGTAATTTGCAAAAGCTATGAGAAAAAGTCAAACCAATCCTGGATGTCTATAGCACATTTTGAAGGGCTTGAAAAGACCATTCGAATGCATCTAAGAGAGTTGGAATTGATGAAGTTTTACGGAAATGCGAGCAATTTTAAGATTTTTCATGTGTTTTGGACCTCAAACTTCAATGCCCGTTTTAACCCACTTCCCTTTGTCGTAGAGGGCTCATATTTGACATGAGTTCATCTCATGTATAGACAAACAAACCCTGAAAGTTTCATCCAAATCGGAGCATTTCGATACGACCTCTAGAACAAACCGAGCAGAATCTACAAAGACTGCCTCTTAAATTCTGAACAAATGTCTGTGCGTGTGTCTGGATGTGAGTCCGTGCACCCAAAAATATGCACTCGATTATCTCCGGACTGGCTGAATCGATTTAGACTGTTTTGGTCTCATTCGATCCGTCTTGGGATCCCACAAGACCCTAGTTAATATTATGAAGTTTAGAAAAGTACTTCAAAAGTTATGCTAAAAAACGGTTTTAGCTAAACTTCGGAAGATTGTAAAAGGGTGGTTTTTATAAGAAAACCCGTCATGCTATATATTGTTAGAAAGGTATTTGAAAGACCTTTCCAACGCGTCCAAAAGATTGAAGATCTGACAACCCCATCAAAAGTTTTGAACACTTAAGTGTTATTTATACACTTTTCTGAGGCCGGATCTCAAATATTTTGATGTCCGGATCTATTATGCGACCCATCGTTGGATAGGTAATCAAAAGACCTTTCCAACGAGCCCAAAAGATTAAAGATCTGACAACCCTATCAAAAGTTATAAGAATTTTTAATGCACTTTTTTGAGGCCTGATCTCAGATATTTTGATAAAAATAAGTGTTATTTATACGCTGTGTAGTGTATTCACTTTATGAATGTGAGGAAGGCACCAACCACCTAAAGGTGGATTAAGTTACGTTTTTATTATTTAAAACATCGTTTTTTATTCAACTTAATTCATATCTCGACTTTTTTTTGATTAGGTCCTATAAACATATGAAAGACAATAGTTTATTGGTCCTTTTCAAAAAAAACTCTGGATATTATTGTTTATCAACAACAAATTATCATCATCGATTTAAATTTTTAGTCAGGTAAAATCGTGATACTGTTAAATCAGAATAATTAAAAAAAGCAGTTATTAAGAATGTATTTATGTCTACATTATTTTCTACCGAATTGAGCTAAGCAAAAACTCAAAGTAAAATTTCTAAAACATATTTTATCAGGAATCACAAAAACAGTTTGGAATTGCCGAATAAAAAAAAAAATTTAAATTACATTTGGGAACCAATTTTTTTAATTTTTTTTTTAATTTCGCATTAAAAATAAATAATCCAATTAAAAATGAGTAACATATGTTTTAATTATGGATGTTACAGCATTCAATATCTTAGCTTTATTATTCTTTATTGAATTTTTCTTCAACATCAGTATTTTGAACTTTTTTTTAACACGGAAGGTTAAATCATGTTTATTTTAATGCTTTATCCTTAAAATTTTATCAAATTTGGTAAGCCGTTCACATCTTTAAAAAAAAAAGTTTTGACGCAGGTCGCTAAACACAAAAAAATGGCAGTGTAGAATTGTCTGAAGCTACTCAGTCAATTTAGTTTGTAAAATTTACATATTAGTATAACGTCATGATTCGAAATCCGGAAACTTAGTAGCATATCATTTTTGTTGTAGCTGGCAAAAAATCATGTAACAAGTTGGAAATGTAGAAATATCATCAGGCTTTAGTATAAATAGTCAGTTTGAGGATAATGCATGCAAAATATGTCTTTTCTAACAATTTTTCATAAGAATTTTAAAATTAAAATGACTTGTTGTGCTTCGAATCCCGAGTTGCATTATTAATTTGATTTGGTTAACCGCGGTGGATTTTCTTGAAATAATTCGAACTGTCAAAAATCCACCAAAACATCTACCACATTGATCACACAAAAAACTGTGGTAGAAAAGTATCCACCGGTAGATCCTTTGGTGGATTTTTGACAGTTCGAATTATTTCAAGAAAATCCACCGCGGTTAACCAAATCAAATTAACAAAAGCCCTTCGATTTTGCTTATGAATCGCACAAATTTGGACTGAAATGTTAGTGAATGGCATTCTTTAGGTCTCAAATAAGTTGTTAACATCAAAATAATCGATATTTTGTATAAATAATTGCTAGAATTTAAGGAAATCAGAACCAAAAATTTCTGCTTTGCCTTCCCGGTGCTTCGGACGCCTATGAAATATTTCAGCAGAAATGTTTAAAATTTTTGGTGAACTTATAATTTAATTTATATAATTGTTTGGCATTAACTACAGCGTTCAAACAAACTTTAAATGAAAGTTTATGTTGGAATTCATCAAATAACACAGTTTTGACATTCATAATGCGAACTTATATCCAAATAATTGATAAAACAAGATGAGGTGTCCGGGTTTCGAAGCGTCCGGGAATTCGAATCATGACGTTACTGGATCTTCACGGATAAAATATTTGAAAAAATAAGGGTTCAGAGTATGGGATACAAAAAAATAATAAGTTTCCAAGTAAATTTCACAAATTTCACGGATTTCACGTGTTCTGCGAAATCGTGAAAACTCTCTGAACCTAAATCACTATCAAATTTAACATTGCTGATTAGATTATTATAGCACTCATTTGAGTGCTGAATATTTGAAAGCAATACTTTTCGACACTGCTTTGTTTTTTTTTTAGAGTTGACCAAACACATGAACGCCAAACTAGAGCTGGAAAATAAACGTTTCATCGAAAAATCATATTCATGATAAATATGTTTTATGCAACTCGTTGAAAAACTCGATTTTTCCGAACACTTGTCGTATTTATCCAACGAGGCTATGTAACTTGTTGCATAAATCATTAATTATATTGATTCTGCAAAGGCTTGAGCCTAAAATGCCTACTGTCTAAATGTCTAATATCAAAATAAAAACATTTTTGCAATTCCGTCGTGAAACTACTTACTTTTCTTGTCATTCTTGAACGACGAAATAGCCTACTTTTCTGTACCAAAAATAACAGAATCGAATAGCAACACTTTTCAAAATAAATGCTGAAAAGTTCTACTTTTCAGCACTGAAATGGGTGCTGAAAAGTTGAACTTTTCAGCACTTGTTTCGAAAGGAACACTTTTCAACATTTTTTTGATTTAAACGATTTATTGACAAAATACATGCAAATTTGATTTAAAATTTCACTTAATGGGTGTTTTTCGGAATTGCAAAAAATGTTGTATGGAACTCGTTGCAAAAATTGATTTTTTCAGCACTCTTCGTATTTATCCAACTCGGTGAACCTCGTTGGATAAATGTACGACTCGTGCTGAAAAAATCCTCTTTTTGCAACTTGTTGCATAAACTACTATTTCAGTGCAAAATAAGTTCCACCTACCTCGACCGTATCCCTGGGTGTGTTTGGCGAAGCTATTTACAACGGCATCGACTGCCTCCTTTAGGACCTGCTTGGCGCGGGCATCGGGTGCCGAGGGCGCTGCCGGGGCCTGCGATTTCCCATTCGGGACCAGAAGCTTCTGCGGCACACTGACGTTTGTCATATGAATAACACTGTGCGCACCGTGGCTGTTGCTGACCGGTCCGGACGTTACGTTCTGGTTCCTGCTGTTGAGACTGTTGTTGTTGTTGTTGTTGTGGAGTGTTGCTGCTGCTGCTGCTGCTGATTTGGTACTGAGGAGATTGTTGGCATTTGCGGTTTTGCCGCCGACGATGCCGTTGATGATGTTACTCGTTTGTTTGGCTGCGGTTGCTGTTTTTGTGGCTGATAATGTTACGGACGTCACTAGATCACTCTGAACCTGGTTCATTCTCGTTGCGGTGGTCCCGTTGTTGTCGTCGTCGAGGACGTGGAAACGACCAACAACTGGCACGCTCTACTATGCATGAGACGTTCCTTGATCCTAGATGTCCACAACCATACGGGCTAGATGCTCTGTTCATTCTTGATTGTGAGGGGTGGGGGCGGTGGCCACTATCACAAACTATCCATTATTTTATTTTTTTATTACTAACACTACTCAGGTACACTACTTAACGCTAATACAGATGCTGGGGAAGAGCGTGACATTATCACAGATTTATCGAGGCCGCGATCGTTCGTCCATTCTGGAAAAAAAGAAAACAGTTCAAAATTAGCTTGGAATAAACAACTTCAGGTGTATTATTTTAAGAAACTTGTCAGACTGAAAAAAAATATAATTTAAGATTTAGAATTTACTTGTACACTCCTGAAAACGTAATATTTCGCCGTTGACCTTAACCAGATTGGATAAAAAAATTACTTGAATAAAAATTTACAATTGTTGTCTCAAACTTCAATGTGGTATGGTGATTCAACCGCCACGATTGCATACTATTACTGAGAGTTATGTAAAACAATCGACAAAAACACTATAATTTGGCTCTTGTTTAAATTGCACTCCATTACTCTGATCAGCTTCGATCAGAGAGCAACCCCGCACACATCATCCGGGGGCCTGGACGAGGAAGAATTTATTTGATTGCTTTTCTGTTACCCGTTGTCACATTTTTCATGCAACGATTAGAGTGTCGCCAAATTTTTGATTTAACATCAGCAGCACGCTATAAAACAACCGTCCAGCTGAAAACCGGTCGAGGTACACCGTGGACAAGAACCCCTCTTTTTGTACTGGAAGGACACACAACCAAATCTGATGGACATGTAGACGAGACGAAATGCGCGCAGGAGGTGGAAAACTCTTTGAAAAAGAACATTGTCCAAAACAAAGTCGTGGCCGAGGCATAGTTTGGCCGGCTTCTCGGAAGCTTGAAATTTCGCGCGACCGCGAATAGGGTCGTCAGCGTGGGGTTTGGGATAAAAGTTGGATTAAGATTATTAACATTTAAACTCACAAGCAAATCATGATTGTGATTTAGCAATCAAAGTCGATATTAATTCAGCCTTTGAACTTTTAACTGATGCAATTCTTGATGCTAGGAATGTTGCCATTCCTAAACTGCCGCTCGAAGCTAGTCCGTCCCATATGTAATTTTGTCAATTTTGAGGTAATGATGCAGTTTGGTTCAAAGTCATGTAAACTATCAGAAAAACCAATAAAATGTAGTACTTTGTACTAGAAAGCCGGAGAAAATCCACTTTTTCGTGAAATTCTAACACGTAGCCTTATAGGCGGGACAACTTTGACACACGTTTTTCTCGGCTTGCTGTTTTTACATAAGGGACGGACACGATTAGAGCGGCAGTAATGATCCAGTAAAATTTGATTCTCCTATTATTGATGACGGTCTTCAGCTTTTGGTCAATCTGAAAAATGTCCTCAGGAGACATTATCAACGTTTTCGTGGTCCTGCACTGAAGCGAATTCAAAATGATTTGCAAAAGGTAATTGACCACTATGGTGACAATAAAAAAACGACATCAGGGATACCCTCTTATTCGATTCCTTAGGCAAAAAAAACAAGTATCTGTGCCAATTTTGAGCCAAATCGGTTAAGGTTTATGCACAGAGTAACCCAGAGTAACCAGTCCGAAGAAAAGTCATTTCATTTTTTGACTCCATAAGGTTTGCTGGTAGCAGGCGCGCGATGTACCACAAAGTCGAACCAAAAATCAAGAGGCAGTGGTAACTCTGCTTTACTCTGTGGTTTATGGGTCGCTTTTTATCGTTGAAGTTTAAATGGGGAAAATCGAAAAAAATGTATGCATAAAAACATCGTTTCAGTATTTTTCTGCCAGGTGGCGCGGGTCTCGCCCAAAATTGTTCAAGTGTGAGATTCTTGTATGAAATTTAATTTCCTACAATTTCGTCGAAGGTCGTAATAAGATTCGAGTTGATCCAGGAAACTAAATTTCCTACAAGAATCTTACACTTGGACAATTTTGGGCGAGACCTGCACCACCTGCTGCCAAAATCCTGAAGCGATGTTTTTCCCCATACATTTTAGCGATTTTCCCCATATAAACTTCAACGATAAAAAGCGACCCCTTAACCTTAACCGATTTGGCTCAAAATTGGCACAGTTACTTATTATTGCCTAAAGAATCGAGCCAGGGGGTATCTCTTCAGATTTTCCAAAATTTTAAATTTTTCTTGTCACCCTACTCAACCGTCTTCATTAAAGTCATCCTCTTTTCAACTGAAGATCAAATTTCAAAAGAATTTCAAAATATTGTTGAGTAAGAATTTTTATCAGATGAAGTTTTAAATAGGGATCTGAATGAAATAAAATCCATCATCAAAAAATTTTAAAAAATAAAGCCCCTGTTTAGGTAGATTGGTCAAAAAGTGTTGATTTTCAGTTGATTTCTGTTCTATTTTCAATAAAACTCAAAGGCTGTTTGAAAAAATATTTGCCCCCGGATTTTTGTAGATATATTCAAAATAGGGAGAGAAGGGCGTGATTTGGGCTTTTAAAACTAAAAATAAAATGGTTTAGAGGTCAGATTTTTGATAAAGAGCTGCTCATGTTGGACAACGGCCTATTTAAATGATTGGTCATGTTTGAAATAATGGAAAACAAAAAAAAAATATTACAACAATCAATAAAAGTTTGTTTTTAAAAATAAATCAAAAACTTACAAAATATTTAAGATGGCGAACAATTTATTTCAAACATGAGCAGTTTGAAAAAAATAGTTTGAAAGAATGGAAAAACTCACGAAAACATTACGACAATCAAGATCAGGCGATTTGAGAAAATAAAAAATAAAACTTACCAAATATTTCAGAAGCCGAACTTTTTTTAACTGCTCACGTTTGAATGATTAAAAAAACCCAAAAATATTAGGATAATCAAGAATAGGGGATTTAAAAAATTAAAAACTTAATTTTTTTTAGAAGTCGGATTTTTTTAAAGATTCCGTTCGTTTGAAAGAATAGAAAAACTCACAAAATATAACAATCATCTTTAACAGTTTGTTTTTGAAGAATAGAAAATCTCTCAAGATATTTATAAAAGTCAGACTTTTTGTTTTTAAAAAAACTCCTTAGGCTGGTACAAATATTATTTAAAGTTTTTGTCTCCCCCCCCCCCCTTCAAAATTGGCCAGAAAATTCAGGGGGCAAAAAAATGTTTTCAAAAAACTTCAAAATTTCAATTTAAATTGAACTGCAATCAGCTGAAATCAATTGAAAATGCATTCCCCTGCGTTTAGAATCATTTTGAGTTTTTGAAAAAAAATCGCTGTTTATTAACGCAAAATGTTTTTTTTTCGCTGAAATTTTTGTTTTCGTCAAATCTTACATTTTTTGAAAACTAATAATTGCAAAACAACTGAACTAGTGTAAAATGCATTTCAAACACTTTTTCCCATGCAAATGTTGAAACTATGGCTTGTTCTTTCAATATTTATTTTTTTTTGTCCCCCTCCCCCTCGACCCCGGCCAGAGCCCAGGGACAAAAACTTTGAACAATATTTGCATCGGCCTTATCATTAAAATAATGGATAAACTCACAAAAAAACGGATTGGCTTGCAAGAAAATAAAATTGCATGAATATTTTAGAAGTCTAACTATTTCTGCATATGTCATATGCATATGCAAAACAGAGGTTTACTTTGTTAGAAAATTTACAAACATATTTTTACTAATTTTTGTTTCATTTTATCCACATTCGACCTTTTGTCTAGTTTTGACCTTTTTTCCTTTCTACCTTACGTCTTTCAAACATTTGGAATTCGACTTTTTGTCACACATCCATTTCGCGAGCATGGGAGCAATAAAAAATCTCAATAATCCACACTATGGGGTTTAAAAAAAAGGTTGCTTTTTGGGAGATTTGGGAAACATGTTAAAGGAAGATTTAAAATTAGCCCAAAATAAAATTTTAAAATTGTGTTTATTGGACATTCGATTTTGAAAAAAAAAAACTAGAGACATATCCCCAAACAATCACTTTGAAGCATTTTAGGTTAATATTTGAGCTCAACGAACTAAATTTAGGCAATGATTTTTTTTTGCGATTGTTCAAAAATTCGATTAAAATTCGACTTTAAATCTCGACTTTTTTTTGATTAGGTCCTATAAACATAAGAAAGACAATAGCTTATAGGACCTTTTCAAAAAAAACTCTGGAAATAATCTAGTCTAGACCGTCTTAAAATAATTTCGTCAACCAACCCTATTGTCACCACACGACCGGCATCCCTGGCCATACTTTTAGCCTCCCTCCACGGTTCCGATCTCTCCAAGAAATAAACAATCCCGGCTCCCAGCCAAAGATGCTCGTGTGTGAGTTTGCATGCATGAGTGTGTGTGTCTGTTCACCATGACTTAAAACAGAATGATGAAAAATATGCACTTCGTAACAACGTACTTTGTCGCAAATCAAAAATTTTCGTCTCAAAGGTTCTTGAACCCTTTCCCGCGGCCAGCCGAGGTTCCCGCGGATTCTCGTTGGCCCAGGACAAAGACGACGACGACGGTTGAGTTGACGTCGCAGGGCCCGGTCATGGGAACATCGCCGTTTGTGGACTCTTCTGGGGGTGGGGGGCACGAGGGAGTGCGGTTGTTCCAACAATTTGGCCAGTGTAGAACACACGGTGAAGAGGCAAAAAGAGTCCGGGGATAAAAGTACTTTAAAATTGATATTATATATTCCCATACATACGCTTTGTTTGTCGCTACAAGAAGCTCTCCCGTATAAATTATGGTCGTCCGGGAATCGGGCCGGGAAAAAGTGGAGCAAGTATTATGCTCGGATGCGGTTGGACGCACTGGACGCGAGTTTGGAATTTTTCCGGCCTCGTCGTGCTCGTCATCGTCGTTTTTGGAAGATTTTTTGTAAATGCCGAAATGGAATTTGTTTCCGAGGAAATCGTTGTAGAATTGCACAGCAACTTGTTTCAAAATAAACATCGATTGTGTGTTCAAATCACTTGAATCATTTTTTGTAAACAAAAAAAAAATATTTATTAAATTAGCATTATTATGCAAAATTTTCGATACAATATTTTTATTCAAACATTTGATTATCCTTACAATTACGGAAATTATCGAAAACATATCAAATCTCTCCCACTGACGGTGGTGGTAAGAGGTTGTCTCAAGTACTTTGAAAATATTTTTGCCATGGTTGAAACTTCGGAGGATTCTGAACACTTTCCATTTTTTGTGGAATTGCTGAAATGTAATGTATATACAAGAAAATAAAGTTTTTTTTTCGATTATTCGTAACATCGACAGTTTTATATACAATGGATTCTAAGTGGACATAATCAATTAATCAAGCTCAGCGACTTAATCATCAATCAATAAGTAAGAATCCCAAGCATTCCAGCACCGATTAGGACTTCAACCATGCTTCAAGTCTCGGACAAACTACACTAGACAAAGCTTGCTAAATCCCTCCGATCTGCCCACTAATCACCGTCAGCAGCTACCTATTTGCTAGAGCTTGAGCGAGCGGTCCAGAGATTGATTTCTTTTTAATTTTCCTACAGGTTCTACCCGTCTTATGTCACTCTCGTCTGGCTACCAGCAGCAGCGGTCAGTCTGGCCAGACAGCAGCAGTGGTGTGTGCTCTGAACCATAGCGAATAGCAGTCAGTCGGGCGTCAAGTGGTATTTAGCTCAGAGTCATGAAAATACCCCCGGACGGAGAACAGTTCAACGGTCTCGGTGTGAAAATATGTCTGCGGGTTGGTAATTTCAACGTCCAGTGTTCCGATTTCTGCGGCCTTCTCCAAACACACACACACACACACGCACAAACTCGTGTCCGATCTCCGGAGACCTCCGGATTGGGACGGGGGTTGTGGTCATCTTCATCGAAGGAGGGTTTCGCGCAAGAGGAAGGTGTGCGGTTTACCCATAGTCAAGGTCCAGTCAGCAACTCATCGCATTTGTCCGCGCTCCCGATGACCGTAACTTCCACTCTGCTTACTTGCGTAGCCGTCGTCTACGTGATCAGATGCCTCATTTTTGTTTAAGATTTCCAGAAAACAGTTTCCTTAAAAATGATAGACGACTTCACCTTGTGATATTTCGACGCTCGTCTTGTCGTACGTCGCTTTTTGACGTTACGAGAAAAACGCGTTTTAATGTTTGACCTTGAATAAAAAAAACAATAGAGCACGCAATGTAAACAAAAACAAACACATTATGTTTCGTTGACCGTTCTGTGTATTGCCCAAAAGTTTGGTTGAATTTGGTTGCCGGAGTCCCGAGCTATAATTGAAAATGTTTACAGTAGTCGAACTCGTACTTATGTCAAACGCGTTCTGACCTGAAATCCCTTTGGCCAATTGTCGCAATTACATCAATTTTCAGGCTGTGTCAAGATAACACGACAAGATTAAAACTTCTTTCATATGAAAAGTGACAAAAATGCACGGAGTTTTTTTTTTGGTTTTTATTGAATATCTCAATATAAAATCGAATTTTGGGGATCTGTGAAGTTCAAAAAACTCAATTTAGCCAAAAATGCACTTGCGACAAGTTAGCACGACAGCGACGATCTGTGAACATTCCAAAGCAATTTTTTCCTAAAATTTCACTAATTACATTTGCTTTTTATGACATTTTTTTCTGTACTAAATGCGGTAAGTTAATAATGATTCATTTTGCATTTGAAATGCTGTAATAAAACAATACAACAGATTTGAAACATAAACATTTTCTCAAAATTCATTTTCCCTAAAAGAGCACTTAGCTAGAAAAATCTAAACGTAGAAATATGTACTCTCCCTGCAAAGGCTTATTAATTGATCTCAGTTGAAAGGTTCTCCAAATCTCTGAATTGGCGTCATCCATAAAGTATGTCACGCAAGAATCGGCCAAAATTAACCCCCCCCCCCTCCCCCCTATGTCACACTTTGTCACACAAGGTTTTTATCTCTTTAAACTCTCATAATTTTGGTATTTTTACCAATTTTAATATGGAAAAAAAAATTATAAGTTGTCTAATTATTCATTTTTTAGAATAAACATTGCGACATAAAAAAAACAGTTTGGTATCTTTTTAAAATTAGACCTAGTAAAACATTCAAGTATTAAAATATCTTGAAAACTGTTTTTCACAGCTTTGTATCTAATAAGTTCAAACCATTTATAGCAGTTTTCTTATGAACATCCTGCTTTCAAGCCATTTATTTTTATCGAGCAAGTATTTGCAAAATATTGAAGTTCCAGCTGAATAAAAAAAAGTGACTATATAATAATTCATAATGTGATACTTCTAAATAATAGTAAGCAAACAATTTTAGAAACAAGGATTTATTTAATTGGGTACATTTCGAATTAATATTATGCAATATTAAAAAAAGCCTAGCGTGACGTCACAGTCTCGCAAACCCCCCCTCCTCCCTTCGTCACATCTTGTCACACCTACGGTAACCCCCCCTCCTCCCCTAAGAGCGTACGTACTTTATGGATGACGCCATTGCAAATTTAACGCAAATTTTATTTAGTTGATTTTTTGAGAGAAATTCGTTACTCATTCAGGCAAAATAAATCCTTTTCCAACACAAAAGTGCTCCAATTTGAACTAAATTTGACATTTGAGTTCTACGCCAAAATAAGCAGACCACTTTTTTGTGTCTAGAGAAGCCAAAAACCGGCGTTTGCGACGAAAATCATATCTCCAAAGGGACTGAACAAAAGCAAACGAAATGTGATTGGTTGATTTTTTTATGAAAATCACTTGATTTTTTTAGTTTAGAGCAATTCCAGCTACAAATCAGCAATTTTTCTGGTACGATTTCAATGAAACTTTGTAGACATGTTAACCCAGGCTTACATATGCCAATTTTGTGTATATGGAGCCACTTACACTCGAAAATAACATTTGAGAAGAGCATAAGTTATTTAAATATTTTTGTATTTCGTTATTTAGAAATAACTGGATATCGAAGCCGTTGCATCGTATCAAAAGTGATCAAAGACAAACTTCTAGGAAAATTGGACAGGCTTTCTGAAAAAAATACACTGAAAGAAAAATACACTCCACTTCTAAGAGATTTTTTGATTTTTAAGTTTAAAAATCGAATTTTAAGATGATGCAACGTTTTTCTTTTCGTTCTAAATTTTTCAGGAAATAGCCTAAGATATTACAAAAAGACTCATGAAATATGCAGGATGGTATGTCTCTCCTTAAAAAAAAACAAAAATCATTTACCAAATCTTGTTTTATGTTTTTCATTCAAATTTGTAGAAAACCGACAGTGGAAATCGATTCTCCAGACAATATTATATAAAAGTATCCATATTGACCATTGTCTTAAGTTCAATCCTTGTTAAGATACAGCGGTTTATTTTTTTTTTGGAAAAAACAGGGGTTTTGGCAATTTTGGACATTTCTATATGACAGACTTGATTTTTCAGTCTCATGAATATTTTTCATCTTAAAATTTAATTTTTAAACTTATAAATCAAAAAATCTCATAGAAGTGGAATGTATTTTTCCATATAGCCTAGGATAATATGTCTACAAAGTTTCATTGAAATCGGAGAGGGTCGGGTACAAAAGCACTACAAAAATTCCTAATTTGAGCTGGAATTGTTTTTTAGTTGAATACACATGTAAATCACATGAAAACTTTATTTGTTGATCTGATGGTACAGATATCTCGATGATACTTTTCCTTAAACATTAAAAAAATCGGTTCTAATTTTTTTGACTTTTTCGATGTCAACCTTTTTGGCATAAAAACAAGTTATAAAGCATTATATGCAACAGTGCGAGATCAAAAATGCACAACGGAGCAATACAAAAATGAAGACAAGCCTCCCTCATCTCCCCTATGCATTTCGGTTTCAACAACAACCCAAAATTCCCTTCGGCAAGAGAGCACGGCGATGACGCCATCAACTGCTGCATGGTGCGTGTGGGCACGCCAATGTTCCACTCAGGGGCTTCCTCCACGTCCTCCACGGTGGCCTTGTCCAGCGTCGTCGTCACGGACGACTCGACGACGGACTCACAGGAATCGACATCCCATCAACCTAATGAAGTCTTAATGAGACAATCTCGATCATATTTTTTAATGAGCAAAAAGAAGCAATGAGTGTGTAGTGCGAGCGCTGGTCTATAGTTTTCTCAGCCATGCAAGCAAGTGTCGGTAAGCTCTGGCCAGGTTGTACGTACTCGGTACTTGAAACGATGCACGCCACCCGGGCATTTTGCTCCACTTTGGACCCCTGGCCGCGATCAACACGCCCGATCCTAACCGGGTTCGCCAAACCGGATGGACACGGGGGCATGGCAAGTTGGTGGCGTCTCACCCAGCGTGTGTGTGTGCGTGTGTCTTACAAGATATTAGCCAGCACTCGCCAGGAGTGCCACGTTCAGGGCCTATCGAAGGTGAATAAATCTAGATTACCAGCAGATCACCAACGCAATCCGACCTGCTGCTGCTGCTGCTACCTTGAGAAGAAAGTCACGACCGCGACCAAAAAGTCAGTCCTGGGATTATTACGCATCGCGGCAGAAGCGATTGCATTTCTACCGCTCTCCAAATCAACCAACCACTCATCGGGGCCACTGCGAAGAAGCGTTCTCTCTTAATTGAAATAATTGTAATATCATCATCATTTTTTTTCGCTTTCGCAAACACAAACTACGGGCAGCCCGGTTTTGGCTGGCCAAGGCGTTGCAAACCCCGAACCGGGTTTGCCTGGTTTTGCTTAATCCTTGGAGCAATTTTAAGTGGCCGCACAAACCGACTCCGTGGCACGCAGGTCGGGCGGCAAGCGAACGGATGCTGTGGTGATTTGCGAACACTTACGCCGCTGCCAATTGCCGCGATGGCCAGGGGTTTGGCAATCGAGTAGGATAATTTATGTATGTGTAACTTTCACAGAGCAAAATCATCGCCTATGATGGGAAAGTTTCTCTAAAAAAATTAAAATCGTTTCAATTTCCGTGAACTTGAGCACATAATATGCTAGCAACCTGTGTCGTAGTTCATTTTGTGATGATTTATTCTTTCGCTTGAAAAACTTACCGAAATAATATTTCTTATCACAATATAGGTGGAAAATTAAAAAAAAATCGAAATCTATCATATCCAGCGATGGAAGAATCATCATCAAAAGAAAATCTTTCAACGTTCATCAAGAGAAAAAATCCAAAGGGAGCATGGCTCTCTTCTCTCGCGCACGAAAGATCGGTAAAAGGAATCGAAAAAAATCATCATCTTGATTATTCGGCGGGACATCTTTTTCACAACTACACTCGCAAGTGTAACGTCACACGTCGATAAATGACCTGTCACTTTTTGTAGATGGACAATGTGTGTAAACAAAGCGAAATAAATAATTTTAAGTGGTGCTGACAAGGAAATTCACAAAAAATCATCAACAGATTGATTTTCTTGGAGAAGTTCGGGAGCGATTTTCTTTTGCGTGATTTGCCTCCTCTCTCTTTCGCGGGTGAAGAAAGCTCGCAAGCGAAAATGATTTTTTTGCGATTATTCCATCCCTGATCATATCACATATATTTCATTTTATGAAATACTTCAGGAGACCAAAAAACACAACTTTTGACAACTTCTCAAAAATGGCCCAGCTTTGAGCTTTGAGCAAAACTTTTTTTCGGAAAATCGTGATAACTCGTGATGTTTAAAAGCAAACCCCTTATGTCTGTATATCAAAATTTTTGAAATTTTCTGCTCTACAACTTTGTTGAACATTGTTACACTCTAAAAAATAACTCTGCAAAGTTGAAAATGAACAAGAAATTTTAAAATGAAAATTTTTGTTCTAAATGAAAAAATGACCCTTCCAGATCAATGTAGATTCGAAAAGTACATTAAATTTCCCTTAAAATGACATGTTCCAAAAAATTTTACAGTCGAGTAACGGAAAATGGCAGAGTTTTTTAAAATTGTTTATTGCTTTTTTCGATGAAAAATACGTTTTTTCGGAATTCTGAGTACGCCATCAAATTGGGCGTAAAATTTTACATAAAAGTCCCTTTGACACCAAATTTCTATCTCATCACCGTTTCAGGCTGCAAATTATTGAAAAACACCTCTTTTTTCGCATGTTCAAAAATTGAAGGGGTCGTACCGCCCCTCCGTCACGGGATATCAAAAAACGGACCTCGGATTCGTGATCAGGGACAAAAGTTACCCCTTAGGACAAAGTTTCACGCAAATCGAAGAGGGGTCGGGGCAACTTTTCCCGATTTCGTGTGAGTTGGTAGAGAATTACCGTAAACCGGGGTGACTTTGATAGGATTTCGATTTGTTTTTAGAATATTTTCCAACAGGTAAGGTTTTTCTCAAGATTATTATTTTTAAAACATGTACTGGGGTAGACCTAACAAAGTCCATGCACTATTTTGGAAAAAAATTATTTATCAATAGTGTTTAGACCAATAGTTACGTTAAAAAATCTTAGTTTTAATTCCGGGGTGAATTGTTTTTCTTGTTAAAATCATATTTAAGATGTTCAAACTTTATTTGTATGCTAAATGTACCATCACTAATGTAGCTGATATAGTTTAAAAAAAAATTATTTATATTTAGTTTACTAAGTGTATAAGCTTTTTAGCAAAATACATATAAATTTTAGGCAAAATTGTTATAAAGTCGGAATTTTGCCTGAAATTTGTTAAAACTAGTTTTGTTTATAAATTTATCGATTTATATTGCATTTTATACTGAATTCGAAGCACGAATCACAAGTTTTCACATTTTACATGAAATTTGTTCAACTGAAATTTCCTATAAATTTGGAGATTTTTTTAATTGTGTTTCAAAAATACATATTATTTATTATTTAAAAACTTTTTAAACCTTCTTTTAGTAGAAAATTGTCCAAAGATTCCGATAATGCATTCCGTTTTCCGATTGAAAATCATGTTCATTGATAAAATCATGACAATTTGAGAAGTTTAAAATAATTCATCAACATTTTCTTAACTACAGATAACTAACTTTTTAAACTTGTCAAAATTTAATGAAAGGTTCTTCTTGAGGTACTTTGAACACTTCTCTACCACGGTCAGTATGTTTCTTAACCATTCCTTACGTCTTTTAAATTGTACTCTTCATTTTGCGGAAAAATCGCAAACCTATCAAAGTCACCCCGGTTATCAAAGTCACCCCGTTTTACGGTACCCATTTTCAATCGGCAATTCAAAATTTAAAAGTTTTAAAGCTTAGCTTTAATTAGTCTAAAACAATGAAAATTTAATTTGTTGAATAGAGTTGTTATATTATATTAATTTTGAGATTTTAAAACTGACTGTAGTGTTCATCTTTTGTTATGGCTAAAATATATATGCCCACCACTGAACTTTTTGCCTTCTCTCTAATTTTAAAATTCCAGATCACCGGTCAGTTGGAAATCACTATCATAGGTGGTTTAATGACCGGGCGGCTCCACTTCCGATTTTCCTCGCACACATACATTAGGCTAATGTGTTTATAATTGTTAAGTGGCTTAATTTTTGGCCATTTTCATTATTTGCACTATCTATCCTCAATTCATGTGGTGGTGGTGTGCGTGTTTTCTTACATTCATTCAGCTCTTCATCTGGGATCGCTCGCCAGTCTCCGTGGCCAATTTGATGCCCGGGCGATGTTTTAAATTGAGGCTACAATTAGAGAATACTTCTGTGTGTGTTGTGTGAATGTGTTTGCGATTCATACATATTTTTTGAACTCGCGCGAGGCCTCAATTGTTTCACCTGTAATGAACGATAATGAGTGCCAAAAAGTTTTCTTTTTATTTGCTTTTGCACCTTTTCCCCCCCGCCCGTCTGTGTGTGTCTGAGTCTGTTGTGTCCAATTTGTCCATTGAGATGCATTTCAGCTCAAAGGCCCCAAAACTTTTCCCGCTCATTAGCAATTGTAAGCATACACGGGCGAAAATAAGCCCCCTTGAAGTGGTGGTGAAAATCGAAAACAATTGCGAATCCATTAACCGGCCGAAAATCGTTTAATTTGACATTTTTCCTCAATCGCATCATCGCCGAAAAAGGGCAGGACGGAAGCTGAAGACGCGCAGCACACACGCAGTAAAACACGTGTGTACCCGTACACATGCGGTCCCTGGCCAAAGACCAAAAGGTTTTGCGCGAGAGCTTTTCGGCATGACGTACATTCGACCTACAAAGTTTAACATTGTGTCATGCATGAAATCGGCTTTTATTTATGTTTCGCTGCGTTGGCGGAAAGGGCTTTTGGGGTAAATTGGAAATAACACGACTTCTTGACTTGCATTGTGGCTGACCGTTCTGTGCACGGTCCCAAAATTTGGCTGTGGGGCATTTACATGTGACAAAACGTCCTCTAACTCATCACCCTTTGGCAAATTGTCGTTGGATTTCTTTTGCATCTTCATTCCCCCCAAGAAGCTACAAATCACTGAAAAAGCTTCCCAGGAATCCTAAGTTATAATTACACATGTTTGCAGGAGTCGGGCATGTACGAGTGTCAAACGCGTTCTAACCTTAAATCTAGATTAAATTTTCAAAACAACCTATCCCTCATGGGTTTCCTATGCAGATAGGGCCTTTTGAAAATTTAATCGAGAAATCCCTTTGGCCAGTTGTCGCACTTACATCAATATTCAGGGTGTGTCAAGATAGCACGACAAGATTGAATCTTCTTTCATATGAAGAATGGCAACAATGCGCGGAGTTTTTTGTTTCGGTTTTTATTAAGTATCTCAGGATTGAAATAGAATTTTGGGGATCTGTTTAAGTCAAAATGTGAGGCATTGTGAGCTACACAAAATGGCGTTCTTAACTCAATTTGGCCAAAATGCACGTAAGACAACGGTTGATTCAGCTAACCATACTTATTTCACCCCATATTTCCCAGTTACAGGCTCTTGCAATATCCGACTGATTCCAAAAAAAAAACGAGGAAAAAACAATCGGCATGATATACGGTAGACGCACGCCGCTGATGTCACTGTCAGAAACGTTGGTTTTTTGGGTTGGTGGACTACGGTCTTGCGAACCAGTTGGTTGACCGCTGGCTGTGCCCATGGCCAAATTCGGCAGCAACAAGCATTCGTACACAGGTAACGAGCGTTCAGTTTGGAAACATAGTCTCCTGAGTAGTTGTAGGTTTATGAAAATCTTTCGGATTTTTTTTATTATAATTTTGGCGTTTATTTACATCAGCAGTATTTTTATACACCTCAAACAATTTGAAAAGATAATTTTTGCAATTCCGTCGTGAAACTACTTACTTTTCCTGTCATTCTTGAACGACGAAATAGCCTACTTTTCTGTACCAAAAATAACAGAATCGAATAGCAACACTTTTCAAAATAAATGCTGAAAAGTTCTACTTTTCATCACTGAAATGGGTGCTGAAAAGTTGAACTTTTCAGCACTTGTTTCGAAAAGTAACTCTTTTAATTTTTTTTGATTTAAACGATTTATTGACAAAATACATGAAAATTCGACTTAAAATTTCACTCAATGGGTGTTTTTCGAAATTGCAAAAAATGTTGTATGGAACTCGTTGCGAAATTTGATTTTTTCAGCACTCGTTGTACTTATCCAACTCGGTGAACCTCGTTGGATAAATGTACGACTCGTGCTGAAGAAATCCTATTTTTGCAACTTGTTGCATAAACTACTATTTTGAATTACTTATATTTTGTACGAAAGTTTCAACTTGTTTTACGATGTTCTTTGTTCAATTTTACTTGTTTATGATACATGCCTTGTTTGGCGTAATGACATAATGGATTAAACAATAACAAAAACTCAAATTTGACATTATTGCTTCACGATGGCTACCGTGGACTCAATTAGGTGACATTGAATGAAGAATGTTTTCGTGTAATGAATAAACGAACCTCTTTAAAAATTTTGAGGAAAGAAAACTGTTCCTCCCTTGCTAGTTTGCAATGTACACTGAAATTATTTCCATAATCACTCAACATTGTAAGGTACACGACATGATTCAAAGGAAGCCCTTCATAGTGTGGAATATCGCAAAACCTCAATTATCGCAAACTCGATACTAGGCGTTGACCAACAGCGTGTCCGTCACCACGGGTCGTTCTTGCCGCCAAGGTGACAATACCTAGAAACGGAAACACTGGTCCACCATATCATCTCGTCTGGCCCGAGCACAGCTCAATCAACTCGACTCAAATACGGTGTCTAGCCGATGCCTACCTGCGTGTATGACACTTGACTTGACCACCGGCAGCACCGGGTTGTGTTGCGCATTGCATGTCATACGTGGTGGATGTGCTATAATTTTCCATTTAAAATCACATTTATCAAGTTTCTTGAGGTGGTCATGGTAAGTAAGTGATCGCATTGCTGCCCAGGACTAATAATAAGTCGGACAACTGGGCACGTCTAGCCTGTCAGGTTCACTTAGTCAGAGCCGCAGTCTCGGAGCTGTCGCGTATCGGATGCCACCAATTTGGATTCTTTCGGAATGAAATGTATGCTTGCATGTGAATAAATGTCCTGTGTTTTTTTTTTGTTTCATTGCAATCAGACAAAAAGATTCTTATAGGAATGAATTCATTCACCTTGTGGATCGTTTTATTTGTTACACAAATCGACATTTTTGAAGTTGATATCAGTAAACGCTGTAGTTTCGTTAAGGTATGATAAATGTGGGGTCCCTTAACATGCCCCTATAGACAGAATTGTTTTTTAGTAAATTTCCTGCTAATAAATAAAATTGTTAATTTTGGGTACAAATTCTATGGAATTATCTTAAGCAACCATGCGCACCCATCTAGGAGGGTAGCAAAGATAAGAAGATGTGCACGGTTATTGTATTGTATTTATGGGCAGAGAATTCACTAAAATTTAATTCTAATTCAATTCTGTCGATTGGAGCGTGTTCAGGGAGCCCAAATCTATCATATCCTGGCTAAACTGAAACTAAGCAATTCTCTACGAGATCGGTCTTTTTTCTCTAATTTTAATTTTTGTATTTTTTAATCCGGCCTAAACTATGTTTGTGCCTTCGGTATGCCCAATGAAGCCAATTTGCATCATTAGTTTGTCCATATAATTTTCCATACAAATTTGGCAGCTGTCCATACAAAAATGATTTATGAAAATTCGAAAATCTGTATCTTTGGAAGGAATTTTTTGATCGATTTGGCGTCTTCGGCAAAGTTGTAGGTATAGATAAGGACTGCACTGAAAAAATATGATATTTAAAATAAATTGTGATTTTTAATTTCACTTTTTGTCACTAAAACATGATTTGGTCCCGTCCGTGTGGATCAATCGGACCGCGCACTGGACTCACAATCCAGAGGTCGCCGGTTCGAATCCCGCGGCGGGCGCTCTAAAATTCTTTGTGTAAATATGGGTATTCGGCGCCGTCGCTCCGTGCCATACTTTCATACACTTAGGAGCTCAGGGTGACGAAGTCCTTGTAGATAAAAAGGAAGACACTAGTGGTTGGTACTAGCAATGGTGGCCGACAGCTATAAAAACACAATTTTTATTTTTTTTTATTTTCTGATATGTTTAAGGGGACATCACATGCCAACTTTTCAGAAAATTAGAGAATAGGCAAAACATGTTTGACCAAGTTATGAATTTTTGAATCAATAATTGAATAATTTCTTCAAAAAATCAAAATATTGGTCGCAAATATTTTTCAACTAAATTTTTCGATGGAAAATCAAATTTGCAATCAAGATTTTAATAAAGTGCACCGTTTTCAAGTTATAGCCATTTTCCAATAACTTTTTTGAACTTTGAAAGTAGCAGTTATTATTTTTTTATAATAAGTGCCCATGGCTGCTCACTTTTGAAAAAAAAAATTTTGCAAAGCTGAGAAAATTCTATTTATTTTTGCATTTTTGAACTTTGTTGATACGACCCTTAATTGCTGAGATATTGCCATGCAAAGATTTAAAAACAGGAAAATCGAGTCTCACTCAAACAACCCACCATTTTCTAATGTCGATATCTCAGCAACTAATGGACCGATTTTGAATGTTAGATATGAAACATTTGTGAAATTTTCCGATCTTTTCGAAAACAATATTTTCATTTTTTTTAAATCAAGACTAACATTTCAACAGGGTCAAACATTGAATACTACGCCCTTTTGAAATGTTAGTCTTGATTAAAAATAAAAATGTTTTCGGAAAGATCGAAAAATATCACGAATGTTTCATATTTTAACATTGAAAATCGGACCATTTGTTGCTGATATGTCGACATGAGAAAATTGTGGGTTGTTTGGGTGAGACTTAGAAAACACAAATTTTCCTGTTTCTAAACATTTGCATGGCAATATCTCAGCAACTAAGGGTCGTATCAACAAAGTTCAAAAAAGGAAAATATAGAGAATTCCCAGCTTTTCAAAAATATTTTGATCAAAAGTGGGCAAACATATGCACTAATTTAAGAAAATGAAAAACTGCGACTATTTTCAAAAAAAGTTACTTGAAAACGGTGCACTTTACCAAAATTTCACTAAAGTACTTTTTGATTGCAAATTCGATTTTACATCGAAAAATAAAGTAGAAAAATGTTTGCGACCGATATTTCGATTTTTTGAAAAACTCAGTGTTGATTCAAAAATTCATAACTTGGCCCAAGATGTTTTTGCACAAGCTGGAAATTTCTGAAAAGTTGGCATGTGATGTCCCCTAAAACATATCAAAAAATAATAAAAATTAAAATTAGTGTTTTTTTTTTGAAAATCAAGTTTTAGTGACAAAAAGTTAAATAAAAAATCACCAATTTGTTTTACCGTGAATCATTTTTTTTAGTGTACTCCTAATCCATGCCTACAACTTTGCCAAAAAAACGTTTATCCTTCAAAAGATACAGATTTTTGAATTTTCATACATCATGTTTGTATGGACAGCTGCAAAACTTGTATGGAAAATTATATGAACAAACTAATGATGCAAAATGGCTTTTTTGGGCAAACCGATGGCACGAAAAAAGTTTCAGCCGGATTAAAAATACAAAATAATCGAATGACCGAAATCTGAGAGAATTGCTCTATTATAGTTTCTATAATTGATTTAAAAAATATATGGATATTTGTTTATTTCTAATTAATTAGAGTTCACTATCAATTTGAAGCGTTCGAAAATTTAATTTTTAAACTAGCTTACATTTACATGAGCAATTCTCTACCAAAACCGGAAATGGATTTTTTTTGTATTTATTGATTTGACTCAAACTTTGTGGGGGCCTTCCCTATGACCAAATAAGCTATTTTGCGTCATTGGTTCACCCATACAAGTCTCCATACAATTTTGGCAGCTGTCCATACAAAAATGGTATGTAAATATTCAAACAGCTGTAACTTTTGAGTGAATTTTCTGATCAATTTGGTGTCTTCCGCAAAGTTGTAGGTATTGTTGAGGACTTTTGAGAAAAAAATAGGTACACGGAAAAAAAAATGTGCAGATTTTTTAATCAACTTTTTTTTCACTAAAACTCAATTTCCCAAAATACGAGAGAGCTGGCAACGCTGCTAGCAGACTCGGTCGTTGTCGCGTCGCGCTCCGTGCTTTTTATACATTTTCTGCGTGATTGTTTTGAACAAAAATTACAATTTTGGTTTCGATCGATTGGTTTTATCATGGATAAACAGGGGATTGTGTAGTTTCAGTGTTTATTCGCGTTTAAATTTGTTTTGAAGTGATTTTGATTCGAGATCGCTGTAGATGAGCCGGCCGCGGTGATGTCATGGCGGCCGATCAATTTTTCGGCTTGCGTGCGTTGGTATTGGTGAAGTGATGTGACAGGAACAGAAAAAGAAAGACTAGGACGGCCGCCGTCTTCTGATGTTCCACCGGCTTGACGATGGGCCGCTTGCCGGTGAAAGTGTTTGTGGAGTTGTGCTCTCTCCCAAGAAGAAATTTCAGATTCCCCAAATGTTTTTCCGAGTGCAACGGAGCCGGGTGTGGGAGGAAGCATCCACGGACGAGGCCCGGGCTATTTGTGTTCGATCTCAGCGCGCTGCTATCAAAGCAGGCTTCGATACAAATTTGAGTGTAGTGGTAGCGCTGATGCGCAAGCGAAGGAGGGGGATTCTGCTGTTGGTTTTTGACAGAAGGGAAATGACGAAGGGTCATTTTGTGTAAGGGCACAATTGGCTTGTACAGACTTTGGAAAAAAAGTCTGTAGACTTTTCGATTGGTCGCCGTCGTTTGCATCCCCCTTCCTTCCCCCTATTCCTTTCTCCCTTCCTTCTTATTATTGTTTACGTTTGTTTTTTATGTTTCAGCATGGTATGAAGGTAATCTATTATATAACTCATGGTAAATTGAAAAACTTTGTTATGCTTATTTATTATTACATTGTATTTTATTATATAACAAAAATATTACATGTTATAAATTTCACTTAATATCTATTCACTATTCACTATAAATCCTATTTATTGTAATTTCCATATAAATCATTATCCAATACTTTTTCCTTCATCCCACCATTCACCCATACCATAAACGATCAAATTGCATAAACTAATGACACTTACAATTTCAGCAATGGAACCATATGAACCATTTGTCCATTAAAACAATGTTATTTATTTCACAGCTTCCTGGAATCAACTTTAAATTTACTACTTATTTGTATTTATTTTTCTACTATAATTTTCATATTCCCTCTCCTACTCCTTTTCCTTTATCCTACAATTCCTCAATATCAATATAATCAAATTGCATAATCTAATGAAAATTACAACTTCAGCAATGGGACCGTCTGGAGTACTTGATTTTTAATAATAGTTAATTATTTTGCAGCTTCCTGGAATTATTTTTAAATTCAATGCTCAATTGTATATAACTTTTCACTATATGATTCATTTTAATCCTAATCCGATTCCTTTATCCTACCCTTCCCCTATACTACATATGATCAAATTGCAAAATCTCACGACACTTACAAAAACTGCACATACAAAACACACACCACATCAAAACTGATCCGGAGCGTTTGGTACGGTATGTCCACGCATCCTTCCTCCCCTGTAGATTCTGTGAAATGTGATCCGTTCACAGAATCCTCTCTGCGGTTAATGCAACGCAGTAGGCCTGGCCGCTTTTATGAGTGTAATACGTTTCGGGGATGCTCGAATGTACTACAATCATTAATATTGACAAGAAAGAACATGTGGCGTAATCTAATCACATGTTCTTCCAGGATGCTTTCTTCGGACTGGCTGCGCTTGTGTTTGATTAGATTAGATTAGATTAGATTAGAAAACTCAATTTCCCAAAATACGTATTTTTTGATTTTAGAGATTTTTTGATATGTTTGTAAAATCCGCAACTTTTGAGCCATAGAGACATGTGCCGCCGAGTTTTGATTTTTGGAAAAAATCGAAATTTCTTGCAAAAACAAATTTGACATTATTTTTTAGTGCAAAATTGAATTTGCAATCGAAAAGTACTTTACTGATTTTTTGATAAAGGGCTTCGTTTTCAAGATATTGCCACCGAAAGTTTGATTTTAGCGAAATATTTGCAGTTTTTCGATTTTTAAAAATAGTGACCATGAGTGACCATTTCTAAAATTTTCTTTTGAATAGTTCAGAAAATTTGCTATAAAATTGTCTAAGAGACATTGAAGATTGGACCTCGGGTTGCTGAGATAGAGCCGATTTAAGAAAAAGAAACACGAAAATTGAAGTTTTCTAAATCTCACCAAAACAACCCACCATTTTCTAATGACGATATCTCAGCATTTAATGGTCCGATTTTCAATGTTAATGCATAAAACATTCGTGAAATTTTCCGATCTCTTCGAAAAAAAATATTTTGAAAATATTTAAATCAAGACTAACATTTTAAAAGGGCCAAACATTGAATATTACGCCCATTTAAAATGCTAGTCTTGATTTAAAAAATTTCAAAATATTTTTTTCGAAAAGATCGGAAAATTTCACGAATGTTTCATGCATTAACATTGAAAATCGGACCATTAGTTGCTGAGATATCGTCATTAGAAAATGGTGGGTTGTTTTGGTGAGATTTAGAAAACTTCAATTTTCGTGTTTCTTTTTCTTAAAGCGGCTCTATCTCAGCAACCCGAGGTCCAATCTTCAATGTCTCTTAGACAATTTTATAGCAAATTTTCTGAACTTTTCAAAAAAAATATTTTTAGAAATGGTCACTCATGGTCACTATTTTTAAAAATCGAAAAACTGCAAATATTTCGCTAAAATCAAACTTTCGGTGGCTATATCTTGAAAACGAAGCCCTTTATCAAAAAATCTGTAAAGTACTTTTCGATTGCAAATTCAATTTTGCATTAAAAAATAATGTCAAATTTGTTTTTGCATGAAATTTCGATTTTTTCCAAAAATCACTATTTTTTCAAAAAATCATAACTCGGCGGCAGATTTTTTGACCATGTTTCTCTATGGCTCAAAAGTTGCGGATTTTTGTCCCCTAAAACATATCAAAAAATCTCGAAAATCAAAAAATACATATTTTGGGAAATTGAGTTTTAGTGAAAAAAAAGTTGATTAAAAAATCTGCAATTTTTTTTCCGTGTACCTATTTTTTTCTCAAAAGTCCTCAACAATACCTACAACTTTGCCGAAGACACCAAATTGATCAGAAAATTCACTCAAAAGTTACAGCTGTTTGAATATTTACATACCATTTTTGTATGGACAGCAGCCAAAATTGTATGGAGACTTGTATGGGTGAACCAATGACGCAAAATAGCTTATTTGGTCATAGGGAAGGCCCCCACAAAGTTTGAGTCAAATCAAAAATACAAAAAATAAAAATGGTCGAAATCGGCCGATTTCGTAGAGAGTTGCTCACATGCAAACATCACCATTTTTGCAATTTTCTAGGAAATAATTGAATAATAAACCAATACAAAAACTGATCAACAGAAAGAAAAGCGATAGTGAACGATATTTATTCAGCTGTCACTCATTGATTACATCGAAACTTTTCTCGGATTTTTGGAATTGTAAAAAATCTTACGATTTGGTTAATCATTTTGTTACAATTAATCGCTTCTGAAAAGAGGAATGAGAAACTAAAAATACAATTCAATTTTTTTTTAGTGAAATTCCTAGTGCACAGTTTCTAGAACATTGAGCTGCAATCCGTCCTTGATGACGCCAAGACGGCACGGTTGTCTGTTGGACTTAACATCGTCGTACCACTTTCCCTTGCGTCTATTGCAATAGACCATTCGTTTCAAACGAATCACGTCCCTCGGTAGCAGCTCTGAACTTCCAGCCAAAAAAGGCTAATCTTCTTTTACAAAGAACGGCGCTTCAAGGAGACTGTTAAAAAATATAAATTATTTTTGTATTATATTGAGAAATTGAATCAAACTAAAAATATGATTTAGGCTCATATGATTTAAAAAACACAAAAGGTTTGTTAAAAAAATATATTTTTACTTCAGAACACCGTGCCAAAAGGCCAGCTTCTGATGTCGTTTGCCTTGAAGGCTTTGCCTAATCGCTTCACTGGATCTGGCAACCCGTCGTCAGCAGCACCGGAACCTGCCAGTATTCCCGAGTGAGTGCGCCTAGTCGTGCCATATTTGCCTTGTATGGGCCCCAGCCAGCCAGCCAGCCGGTATGCACCCCGGTATGGACCCCAGTTCATCATCCGCCGTATATGGCCAGGCCGGCTGAAGTGCGACATACAAGTGTGCAATTTTTTACTGTCGCCATCGATTTATCGGGGCCAAGAAAGGCTTTTTCGAAGCGCTTAGGGAGGGAAGATCCGGCGTGGACGTGGACAAGAACAACCGACGGTTGTTTCTTTTTTCTTTCTTCATTTCTGATTGATAGATTATTGCCCTAAGGACACAGTACACAACCGCGGTATGAATTTGTTATTCACTGACTGATGACGATTGAAATGGATAAGGGAAGTATAAGGGTTCTCAAGGCGGGGTGTGTGGCTGAGGTGCATTCACAATTGACGATAATTTATGCTGCCGAACTGCAACAGCAGCGGTTGCACCTTGGCTGTCGGAAAACAAATTTCGTGTAACGCCCGACAGTTTGCTGATTGAATATTTGATGATGTATTCGTCGGAAAGACGGGGGGCGTACCAACAGAAACAATCAAACTAATGTTTTGTGGATTTTGACGAATTGACTAAATTTTTAATATATGCTGCAGTATTCCAGAGTGATTCACTTCTAGAAAATAATATTTTGAAGATAACACATTGTTTTCGACCAGAAATCTTTTATAAAAGATTGTGTGTCAAAAAAGTATAATTTTACATCAGGAACTGGTGTAATTTTCGTCAGTTTCTGTTAAATTTCATTTTTTTTTTAATTTTAGTTTTAGAAACTTGTTATCCCTTTACAGTTTACATAGTAAAAAAATCATAATAATATTACATCTGGGACGGGGTACTTTCATGTCAGAAAAAATGTGTAATTTTACCTCTGCAAATGTGTAATTTTACCACTAATCTGGTGTAATGTCACATTTTCAGTCTATATTTAGGTAAAATTACAACATTTAAGAAGTGATATTCAACCTTCCAAAATTACACATTCCAGATTTACATTATTTTTATCGTGTAGTTTTGAGTTTTCAAAATGAATTTGAAATTGGTTTTAAATGATGAAACGACGTGCATAATAGGAAAATGTTCTGAAAAAGTTACAAGACTTCATAAACAATATTACCTAAGAAAAACATTTGCTGTAAATTAACAAGTTGTTGAAAATCACTATTATGTATTTCCGTTGGACTTTGTTATGAAAAGATGTAAACATTTTGTGATCTTGATTTCATGTCAGCCCTTCAGATTTCCATATCAACAGCTGGCAGGTCAAAATCCGGACGTTCTGCAACACCTGCTGGCCTCACATCACGCTACCGGCACTTGATCTCTCTTTGTTTTGTCCAAATGTCGGTAGCCTTATCTTCATCGACCCTCTCACATTTTCTAATGAACTTCAAAATGCACGCACTCAAAAATATACATTCAAACAACACTAACGTACCGTGTGTTGATGGTATCTCTTTCTCAATCCAACCAGGTCGATGAGTGGAAAACTTTGGTTCGTTGATGCCGCCGCCACGCCGACCCCACCGCAGTAAAACCACTTTCAACAGTTGATTTTCATTATGATTGCTATAAAGCTCTCCACACCTGGAAATTAGCCAAATCCTCTTCGCCAGGTGATCAATCAATTACATCCACTGTATACATTTTTCCCACTGTGGACTTGAGGCAGCATGATGATGGCGAGATCTTTGGTGATTTGGAAGGAACCAGCTTGGAGTATACAAGATTTTTTAAACTGATTAGAAATCAACTTATCGACAAACTGAAATCAATTCACAGTGGTCCAGATCGTAGAATTAAGTGGAAAAAGGATTTTCCGAAAAATAGTGAAGTTATGAAACTTTGGTAACTTTGGTATATTGCAAATGAAAAAGGGCAACTTTTGGTTTGGTAAAAAATCAGGGTGATTCAAGATTAGGGTGATTTTGAAAATCTAACTTTTCAGAAATATTTTTGGAAACTTTTTTGTGTTCTAGATTTATATGATAATTTTGCATAGAAACCCAAAATATGATCAAAAACCCGATTTAATCCCACCTGGGGTGAGATAGAGCCTTTCTTACTAAAGAATATAACAATAGTAGAACTTCTTCTTTAAATTCATAACAACGACTTTGTTTATTTATAACGTCAGAAAAAAAGAAAGTCTAATGATGAAAGCAAAGTATTATAAATGATATGCTTTTGAAAAGAGCATGAGCATGAGCATGAGCATGAGCATGGTTGACTGCCAATGAGCTGCTACTCCGTTATTGACAGATCAGCTGAAGTTAAACAATGAATCAAAAATGATCAGTGGGAGCCAACCATCCGTTCACTGTTTAACCCCTGAAGACCCCGACTTTATTAGTCAATACCGGCGCCCTCCCAAGAAGCCTGCAGTTCAACAAAAGGGAGGAATGTTAGTCCGATAGTTGAAGTTGCAGACTCATCAAGCACACAGTTTTTCGCTATATACTTGTTGATACCGCTTGAGACCGTTGAATCCACAGCATCTCCTTCAAGCATCACGTGATTATTTTTTTTTGGGTTAGTAGGATAAGGTATTGGCTTTTCGATGCCTCCCGAGCTACGATGCTATGGGGTGGACTTTCATAACAAACCCGTCGGCGAGCCTTCCGAGCAACGATGCTATGGGAAGGTCTTTCTAATTAGCACACCAAAACACTCGCGCACAGGTATTTAAATACTGAATAAATGTAATTTTTCATCATGATTACCCAGACGACATTGATGATAAAGGAAGGACTTTTTTACAGTCATTTACAGTAACACTTAAACTTATTTTAATGCAACAATTCACACGACGTCGTGCCTCCCGATCAACGATGATGTAGGAAGGACTTTAGCAAGCCAACCAGGATGAAACACGAAATAAAATTCTTTTCTTTTCACACACAATGCCACATAATTGACCGCGCGTCACCACCCAACTAATTGATCTGATTTTTTTCTGCTTGTGGGCAAGCCAACCTGGATGAAACACGAAATAAAATTCTTTTCTTTTCACACACAATGCCACATCATTGACCGCGCGTCACCACCCAACAAATTGAACTGATTTTCTTCTGCTTGTGGGCAAGCCAACCAGGATGAAACACGAAATAAAATTCTTTTCTTTTCACACACAATGCCACATAATTGACCGCGCGTCACCACTCAACTAATTGAACTGATTTTTTTCTGCTTGTGGGCAAGCCAACCAGGATGAAACACGAAATAAAATTCTTTTCTTTTCACACACAATGCCGCATAATTGACCGCGCGTCACCACCCAACAAATTGAACTGATTTTTTTCTGCTTGTGGGCAAGCCAACCAGGATGAAACACGAAATAAAATTCTCTTCTTTTCACACACAATGCCACATAATTGACCGCGCGTCACCACCCAACAAATTGAACTGATTTTTTTCTGCTTGTGGGCAAGCCAACCAGGATGAAACACGAAATAAAATTCTCTTCTTTTCACACACAATGCCGCATAATTGACCGCGCGTCACCACCCAACAAATTGAACTCTAAATGATATGCTTTTGAAAAGAAATTAAAAACTCAATTTTCACCAAAAGAATATTTGTAATCGTACATATTCTTAATCAAACAAGAGTTTATGACAAACGCGAGCATAGCAAACTTCCCATGCGTCAGTGACAACGCACACCGCGGCTTTGGTTTTCTAGCTTCGGTCGAGCCCTTTTGTGTGTTGGTATTTTGGTTCATCGTACCATCGTACCGAACAAAGCAGGCGTAAAGAAAAACCGAGGTAGGGGAACTATTCCCTTTTTCAGCCTATTTATATTATCGGCCTATCAGCACTTTGCTCATGACTGGTCCAAAGTAATAAATAGCTCAAATAAAAGTGAGCAAACAACTCTCCATTGTTGATACACTTGAAAAAGTTGATTTAATAGCGGAAAACGGCAAAAGTGATGATAATTGGTCGAACGGCTTAGAGTAATTAAAATGGGTATATTTCCCCTACAAGTGAACCGCGTGTGCCGCACGGTGCAGAGAAGCTCGCCATTCAGCTTCTACACACTAAATCGCGACTACCTTAAGTAGAAAGCCATTGGCGTCACCAGCATTGAAAACTTTGAAAACGATATAAACAATGAAAAGCTTAGAAAGCTCCTATTGGAATCCAATGAACCCTGTTAAATAAACTTACGACAAATGAAGTCTACATTTAGGCGATTTTAGGAGCGCACGGGAAACAAATTGATTGTAGCCGGATGAATGTCCTATGTCACAAAAGTTTTTGCATAAACATTGGACAGTTATGCAAAAACGCATAGGGCAAAAGAAAACGAAAAGCTACGATATCTTACACGTAGTAGGAAACATCGGTAGACAAGCTACTACAAAACGAGTATAAGTCGAGCCACAAAATAGATGCGCCAGCATTCTTGCGCTAGTGTTTGAAGCTCAACTTGACAACTTGTCGACTTGGCGACGAAGCGTCGAATATCGATGCAGTGTGATTTTTTGACGATTTTTCCGATTAAAATTCGTGCTGAATCGACATATTTACGAAGATGAAAATGACGTCCAGCCTTAAAGTAAAACCTATACCTTTCTTTAGTAAGAAAGGCAAAAAGTAAATCGCACTAAAAATTGATCCGGATCGCCGATAGATGTCAAATTTGTTTCAGATGCTCACTCATGGTCTGTACTATGAATGTAGAAAAAAATTTCGGATAAAATCGGAAATAAAAAGTGTTGGCGAAGGTCACCAGGTGGGCTTTTACCTTTTTTTAGGGATTTTTTTTCTTTTGGTAGGTTAATCAAACGGCTCTAACTCCAGAACCAGATTATGGATCTGGATGAAAATTTGGGAGGTTGTAGAGCTCGAAAAATGCAATTTTTTAGATAAATAAAAGATATGAAAATGAAAATTTTTGACCATATTTTCATTTGAAAACTGTGTATTTTGTTGAAAAGTCTGGCCGCATCCGAAAACAGATGGATATTTCGAAATTCGGTCTCAAAATGACCCTTGTTCAGCACACCAGCTTTCAAATGCACTTTTAACAATCAAAATCGAAAATAGGGGAGCCGAGGATTACGTGACACAAAATTTGGCAAAAATTTTACCACACACGGACATCACTCGAACTCCACGGAATTTATTTTCTCACAATTCGAGGGTTGGAGATAGACGAGTTCTTTCAAGGTGAATCGATAGAGCGTCAAAAATCGATGCAGTGTGATTTTTTAACGATTTTTCCGATTAAAATTCATGCTGAATCGACATATTTACGAAGATGAAAATGACGTCCAGCCTTAAAGTAAAACCTATACCTTTCTTTAGTAAGAAAGGCAACATATTTTTGACACTTTGGCTCAATTCTGAGGGCAGATTTAGATTCAGCGGGCAAAATTACATGAAAAAACATGTAGTTGGACAATTTTCGAATTTCGTTTGGGTGGTCTCATATACTATTCCCTTGAAAATTAGACCATTTTCAAATGAAGATCTCCTCTATCGAATGCAACCTGGTGCTTAACCTTTGGCCTGCGCTATTTCGAGATATTTGGGTTTTAAATTTGCATCTTTTTTACCTTAAAATGGCTGTAACTTTTGACCCTCAAGTCCAAATTGACTTGTCAAAAAATACAAAAGTTCGCTTTTCAGTGTCCAAAAATGTCCCGAACATCACGTTTCTCTAAAACTTAACCCTGAATTGTTACGTTGAAAACCCTGATTTTCGAAGGTTTGCTCAGATGCTATGTTTAAATTTGGTCGTAAAAGGCGTAGATTGCGAGATAAAATCTAGAGTTTTTTTGAAAAGGACCTATAAGCTATTGTCTTCCATATGTTTATAAGACCTTATCAAAAAAATTCTGGAAATGTTGGTGTTTTCGACAAAGTTGCTTGAATTGGCAAGCCCAACAACTATCTAGAAGACAAAAAAGTTCCCAAAAATATTCCAGAAAAAATCACCCTGATCGTGAACCACACTAATTTTGCATGAAACCAAAAGTTGCCCTTTTCCATTTACAACAACTCTTCTGAAAACACCAAAGCTTCAAAACTTCACCATTTTTCGGAAATCCATTTTCCACTTAATTTTGCGATCTGGGCCACTGTGCAATGGTCAGATTCTAGCAAATATTACAAAGCGAACACATGAGCACGTAAGATTATGTTTTTTTAACTATTTTGAATACACAACTCGAATAGATTTTAATGAATTCCCTGTCGATAAATAAAATTGTAAATTTGTGTAAACATGCTGTGGAATCATCTTCAGCAAACATTGCGTACCCCCTTATTTTTGCTAACCCGAGCATGGGTAAATAACAAGGGAAATCCGTAATAACACCTTTCTCTGGTATCAATACCAAATTTTGGTATTCCTGGACCCTTTAAAATTTGTCTTAAGGATTATGCAAGAACAAAATGTGGTATCATACCAATTTAAGGAATTGTTTCGATATTGCAAAATAGCCGAATTTGACAATGGTTGGACACCACTTTTTGGTAACATTTTGGTATTACAGTATTTTATCAAATTCCTCTGAAACTATGGGAAAATTTTGACCAATGTTGACAAAATAATTAATTTTGCGCTAAAATGATGTCTCAAAGCGAATGCTTTCATTGAAAACCGGAAATTTCAAACTTGATTTTAAACATTTTTGATATAACCCCTAAAGAAATGACTTGAAATTGTGGAAAATTTTCTAAGTCAGGATGCCACATTTTGGTATTATTTTGGTATTGAAAGGTTTCATCAATTTTCTCTGAAACCATGGAAATTTTTCAAAAAAATTGACGAGATAATTTATTTTGTGCTAAAATGACTTGAAACCCAAAAATGTTAAAGCTGATTAAAAAAAAATTGTGATATACCCACTAATATTTTTTTTCAAAAACGTTGAAATTTCTCTAAGTCGGGATAACCAAATACTTTGAAAAACGAGTCAATCAACAGATTATTGAATTTTGGTGAATTTCAATCCAGTTTCATTTTAATAATACTTATTTTTCAATCTTGTTATTTTCAGAAGCTTCAAGAACTTCATGCACAGGCCGTTCATCAATGACAAATGCATTCGACGTGGTGAAGGATATCACTAAGAACAACATGGAATCATCAGGTGAGTAGATTTGGCTGTTGCATATGGATCATTTCCGTTTTTTTTTTTTTCACTAACTGCAACTGCTGCACTAAAAATGGTATGAAAATACCAAATTTTGGTATTACTTGTGCAAATACCAGCGACCAAATTGTGCTCTTGGTTGTCCAGTAATAGATGGTAAAATACCATGAAATCATACCAAAATCATGTATGTGGAAGACCACGGGAATACCAAAATATGATTTTCCAAGGGCGCGGGAATACCTAAAATTAAAACCATGGCAATAAATACCAAGTTTTGGTATTCAAGCAATGTTCAAAAATCCAGATTGAATTGGTATTGAAATGATTTTATTTTGTGTGGTATTATTTTACCTTTGGAATAACATGGTTTGGTATTGTTGTGCCCTTGCACACAAGGCAACCAAGGGCACATTTTGGTCGCTGTTATTTGCCCAAGTAATACCAAAAGGAGAATGGGCAAATTTGTATGGGAGCTGGTCCAAGGATGTACACGAACGGGACCAACTTTTTTCGAAAGATCTCGCCGAGACATGAAAAAAAGTCTTCTGGACCAACTCTCTAGACCCCGGGGTTCAAAAGTTACAAGCTGTTGAAGTTTAAGCATTTTGGGTAAAAATGTATAAAAAATGGTATTTTTACTATTTCTAAAATCATTCATAAAATCTCTATTTTATTATGGATTTCGATAATCTTGACTTCATTAGACGCGTATCAGCAAAAGCTATGAGTTCTGATATGTCTTAGCATGATTTAAACATGAATTCTCTTGTTTCTATCCGTTTGAACTGTTTGTGCAAGAGGCATACTATAGACACAATTCGAAACTTCAAGATTTTGAAACCGGATCCTACCCAGACTGCTTCAGTGAGTATGGAAGGCTACAGTGCAATGTTGTAACAACTTATTGGGATGTTCTGAGTCATCCGAGAACTCCTGGGAGTTAAGACCGGTGAGTCTACCGCCGTAACAAGCAAGAGGTCGGCGGTTTTTGACCGCTGATCATACCCGCATAGCTTCAGTGAGTATGACAGACTACTTTGCTAATTGATTGGAATGTCCTGGGTCATTCTATGACTCCCTGGAGTTAAGATCTGTGGGTCTATTACCGTAACAAGCAATATGTCGATCGGTTTTCATAACGGATCATACCCGCATAGCTTTAGTGAGTATGATAAAATACCTTAATAATGTTTTGAAATGTCCTGGGTTCGCCTAGAACTCCCTGGATTTAAGATCTGTAGGTCTATTATCGTAACAAGCAAATTCGCCCATTCTCCTTTGGTATTCCCGTGTTATTTACCCCTGCTTGGGAACCCATAGATATACGAAGGTGCGCATGGTTGCTTTAGATTATTCTGTATCATTTATTCCAGAAATTTTAAATTTTATTTATTGGCCTGGAAATCACTGAAATTCAATTCTGTCAACTGGGACGTGTTTGGGAAGCCCAAATCTATCATATCTTTACAAAAGCGATGCGTTTGTTGACATCAACATCAAACATTTGAGTTGTGTAATACTTTGTTTGACAAGAAAATCTTTTGAAGAGAGGGAAAGGCTTTTTATACATGCTTAAAAGAAAATAAGAGGATATCATAGCATAAACTATCAGATCTTGAGTAGCAGATTGAGCGATGGAATATTTCAAATTTTGTAACTTAGACGAAAAATACAATTTCTACCCACCCTCGACAGCATTGTAATAGTTTGGTGCAAAAGAGAGGGGACACCCATAATGCAACTTTTAGAGACACCCAGCAAGCTACCGAAAGTTCAAACAACCAAACTAAGCAAATGCTCCGCTCAACTAGAAGAGCACAAGACACGAGCAAGTGAGCCGAAATAAAATGGCACAAAACATGAAAAAGTACACCCAATCGTGCACCCAACAGTCAACAGTCGGGTCTCAACAGAGAACTAAATCATGCAGAGGAAGAAGCGAAAAAAAACATATTTAATCCTATCTCTTTATTTAATCTTAATTAATCGTAAAAGTCATGAGAGACAAATGTTGCATAATTATTTCGTTTCTTCTCCTTTCAACTTGACTCGTCTGGATCGCTCCCTCTCTCCTTCTCTCGCTCTGTCTTTTGCGCTCGGATTGAACCGCCACCGATTGAATGCTCTGCTCACGAAGCTCACGAGGCTCTTCGACAGGTCCATAAATCACATCGATTTGAATGGAATAATCGCAACACTGGAGCCGACGCCGCCGCCACCGCACATATTCGTGAAAGTGCTTCATTATGGAAATACACACACCTAACCTGCTATTTTGCTAGAAATTAGTGCGCTTCGATCGGTCGATCGGATTCGGAATGGGGCCATGTTTGTTCGACATATATCTTTAAAGAAAGTTAAAGATACATCTGATTTATTTATTTGTTAAATGCAAACAAAAAATATTGTTTCCCAAATCCCCAGAGGAAACCTCATTTTTTGACATTTGTTACTTTACCAATGTTAACTTGTTAAAAAAGTTAGTAGTTTCACAACAGGGTAGCATTTTTTTTTTTAGTAATATTTCAAAAAGTAAATTTAAAATTGTCAGAAACATCAAAAAGCTAATCATGATTTCACTTGACTGTAAATTTGTTTTTCTATTACTATCAATCTTCAAATTTTCATACCTCAATTTTTTAGGCTAAATGCCACAACATTTAAAAAAAATTAACAGAAATTCTAATTTGCTTAACAACTTGATCGATTTGCACGTATGTAACCTATTAAGCTGGATTGTGATCGTCAAATATTCTAGTCAAAATATTGAAATTTTAGAAATGAATGAATGTCAATTGATTGTACATTTATAATTAACTTTTTTTCTAAACCCAAATTCGATAATGTAAGTAAATCACAGTTTGCCAAATAAACAAACTTTGGAAAAGAAATATAAATAATAAATAAATAGTTAGAGTGTGCCATATTCCGATAAAAATAATGCCCTTTACTAGCTATTTTTAGCATCTTGCAAAACAAAGCCTCATCGCACACCAACAAACACACACAAACTTCGCTGGACCCCACAAAACTGTTGTTAGATCATAAATTAATATTTATGTGTGGCTTCGTTCCTTCCCTCTCCCTTGTTGGCGGGATGGCTTTACGGTATCTCTCGCACTTTGGATGCTGTTTTCTCCCTTCTCGCTCAACAACATCTTCGGCGGTTCGTGTTCTCCTGCCAGCTTTGCGAACCAGATCTCTACCGCCGCTCACCTCTTGGGTGAAAACGAAATCAGCTTAAATAGGTCAGTTTTTTGGCAACAACTTATAGCTAGACGGCCGAGTCGGTGCCCGCACAAAGATGCAAAGTTTGCGAAAATTGTTAACTGTTGCACGGGTGTTGGTGGAAGTGCAATTTTGGTTGTGTTTGTGAGAGAGAGGAAATTCTGAATTATTATCTTAAAATGAACAAAAGAATGTTAAAACTGACGCAAGACATTGTTTATGAAAATCTAACAAAACTGTTAATGCTTCATATTTAGCTTACTCGTTTGAAAAAAAATATTGAATTTGAAAAAAATTGCGTGATACTTTGGATCTTTAACTATCTTTTATGCGCTGTACGAAACGTCCTTTAGTATGTTCAAAAAAGTACCCCCTCCATTTTTTAACATCCAACTAACTTTAGGGAAAATAAGGACTTTTTGTCCATCTATCTAGCATCTGAAGAAGGAACTAAGCGGTGCTGAAACGTCAGACAATCTAAAATAAACGGTCCACTAGTTTCTGACTGAAACGTCGAAAAAAGCAATCGCTACCTGGAAAAAAATCAACAACAGTCGAACTCTCAGAATCATATTTCGCAAAATGGCTTCCCAATCAAATTCAACAAAATTTCAATGAACTCAGAAATTGCAAAAAGACCAACATACATTTTTCTGCATTGTTTTTAATTTTTATGTATCTGTGAGCACATTTTGTTAAATATATTCAGTAGTAACAAAGTACATTAGTAAAAACAACAAAAAATCAAAGAAATTAGAGCAAAAAAAAATATTTCAAATCAATAAAGTAAAGTAAGTTTTCAAAATTTCAATAAAGTAATTTGTAAAATGCGTTATACAAGTCACTTTTAACTGTTTGAGCACCTTATTTTGATATTTTTGTTTTCAGATCGAACAGACATAGAACTATAATTGCAATTAGTAAATTGATTTCCAAATTTGATGCATTGATATACTTATACTGATTCTATTCTATTCCCCAGATTCCCATTCCTCAGAATGACCCACTCTCCAGGAATATTTAGGATCTTGAAAAAACTATGTTATACATATTCCCATTTGACATGATGCCATTAAGAATATAGTTTCCCTTCTTTAAAAAAGAAAAATTCAACGCTAAAGGTAAAATTATTTTTTTGTCAGCAATAAGTCAAGTCAAAACAGGTTTTCCTTCTTTAAGGGGTTACATATATGTAAATCGGCAAAAATTTCAGAGTTTGGTATGAGCACACACTTACACTTTTTTTTTAATCTGTTTCCAAGGCACTTAAATATACATTTCCAACTATTTCAAAAACAAATTTGAAGACATTTGGTTTTATCATTGACGAGATATAGTGCATGACGAAAGCCGATTTTCAAAAAGTTTGTTTTTAAAAATAGATGAGAATATTTTGTAGTTTTTCATATAAAAAATCGTTAGTTTTTGATTTTTGTATTTAAAAAAGCGAAATTCAAAAATAGGGCTTCGTCATGCACACGGGATATGTCTTGAGTGTTTTCACACCAAATTTCAGCCAATTTGGTCCATCTCATCTCGAGATATCAGAAAGTTTGACAGTTCGCCATGTGCATGACAAAATTTCAGGCTTAAATCGTCTGTCACTCACTATAATCATGAAATATTTTCATGAAACTTTTAGAAGTGACCAGAAATAATCTTTTGAAAAGATTTAATAAATTTTCCAAAACCTGAAATTATGAGATTTTCTACATGTACCCCTTAAAGATGCACAGCAAAAAAATGTAATGGTAAAACCGCATGAAAAAGCACTCATGTTGAAAATTGCGTCGTTTATGGACATCCTCTGAGTCGAAACAGTTTTCCTTTCTTTAAAGATGGACAATTCTACTTCAAAAATGAAAAATTCAACTTTTGTCAGAAGTCAAAAATTATATTACATAATAAACAAACTTTTCTGGGGAAATGGTCATTCTGGGGAATGGAATTCTGGGGAATAAGATAGAACCACTAAGAGTATTTTTCAACGATCCAAAATATGCTATAAATAGTAAGTATTATTTAAATTTGTCGATTCATAGAATACAAAAGAAATATTAACTTTGAAAATATTTGCAACTTTGAAAATATTTGCAACGGCCTTATAAAGCATTCCTCAATTTTGAAAAAAAAAAATATAATCTTGAGATTAAATTATGCCAAGAAATCGCTAATGCCTGGCCTTCGAATGTTTTGATATCATTACAAGTAATGAAGCCCCAGCCACTCCGAGCAGTTCCTCCACGGTCACTGTCCAAGGTTTCACCGCCTCTCCTCCCGGTGGGCAGTAAATGGCGGGGCGCATCTCCGCACGGCCATCGGTTCAGTTTTTGCCCTCTTTTTCCATCCGGAAAAAGTTCATTTCTCTTCCCTCCCCTCCTCCACCCCCCGATTTACCGTAAGAATAATCATCGACCTGTAATTACCAATATCCATTGTACTAGCGAGAGAGTCTTGAGGCCGCAATCTGCCGCCGCCGCCGCCGTGGCCCCCCCACAGCACGGGAATTATTACCCACTCCGACCGATCTCCGACCGGCCATGTGCTAACAAACGATTCATCACTTCGATTGCGCGCCGATGGTTAAGGGTTTTTATTTCACTCTCGTTGTTTGGGGACTGCTGCTGATGGCTCTTCGTGTGGTGGATGATGCGCATAAGTGCAGCCGTTTAGTTGCATTCAAATCCGTCCGTCCGTCCGAGAGTGGTGACGACGGCTCACCTGATTTATTTATAGACCCCAGCAATCCCACGGAGGGACCCCAAGCGAGAGAGACCTCATCATCGTAGGGTGATTGTGCCCCGTCACGATGCTACAATGTTGCGCAATCGCTTGGCGAGCCTGGCTGCCTACGAGGAGATGCACGAGCTGATCTACGACGGTGAAGAGTCTGCTTGGAGCTCACCGCACAATCTGTTTACAGCGCTGGTATTAGCCACTATACTAAACTCGCGGAGGACTTTGAATACTAGGAATAGGGCAAATTTGCCGACTAGGAGCGAATGCTTAGGGTGGTCCATCCACATGCATGGAGAAAATCAGTTCCCAAAATTAGGCTAAAGATTTTTTTTTTCGCAAAATGAAGAACACAAATCAAATATGCACAGAGTAGTACGGACGCGCTATTACCTCACTTAGGAAGACAAACGTTACCCTTAACAGACAAAAGTGATCCACCCTAACATAGCAGAAGCGACGGCAGCACCACGGATTGATTTATGCTCGCTCAGCCACTCAGTTCAGAGGTAGGCAGCCAGTGAGGTTGCGAGCCCATGACGAACCTAGTTGGTGCATTTTTGCATGTGATGCAATTGTTGTGCTAGAGCGGATGGTAATCGGATCAGTTCGCTTCACGAAAATTTCACAACTACGAGAATTTGTTGGCTTTTTACTTGAAAATTGGCTTTCAAAAAGATGTGAACTTCCGAACTTCTGAGCAAAGATACAAGATTTGTAATTGAAAAAAAAATCTTACCAGAACTCGCACCATTACTAAATTTCAGCGCACAAATTGCAAACAGCTGATAGCCTGTGATTCACCACATCGAAATCTGCACAAAGAACATCGAATACGCCTTCTCTTTTCCTTGATCTGGAACTGGTTGGTTTAAGTCGGCGCTGGGCAAACCATCACCAGGAGGTTCCCAACAGCTTCTCCCGTTGGGGTTGCTTCTTCGGGAATTGCTGCACATACACACTCAAACCGAAAAAAAGCAGGCAATCACCGCACTGATGAAGTCACTTTTTCCCACTTTTAAGTACGATTAATCGTTGATTCGTTGCTGTTCGCAAAACTCTCTTTGCCCCTCTTGGACCACTCCGCAGCTCTAGGTTTGCTGGCCATAGAAAGAGGAAGAAGGTTGTAGAAGACAGCTGCTGGCCCCGGTGCTGCCGGAAAAAAATAGTAGCTGCCCAGGCCACGACGGCCAGGGGTCGCGAGAAAAGCCCCCAACGCTGACAACTTGTCGATGTTGTGCTATGTTGGCACACTTTTTAAATTGAATTGTGTTTCTTTTCAACTAAAAATAAAACGAATAATAATAAATCCATTTGAACCATAAAGTATCTACATCTCATTGAATTGTGGATAATTCTCTACCAACTCACACGAAATCGGGAAAAGTTGCAGTTGCCCCGACTCCTCTTCGATTTGCGTGAAACTTTGTCCTAATGGGTAACTGTTGTCCCTGATCACTAGGCTTAGTGATTTTTCACGCTCAAAAATTGCAAATTTCACGGGGACCTTAATTTCAAAACACCAAATTTCACGGAAATTTCGCGGAACGTGAAAAATGTTAAAATAACTCTGAAAATCTTATGTTTAAATCACAGAAACTACTTTTTATGCTTCATTATATATTATTCTTCAATAAACTAAATAAAATCTTCACTAAATTTGAACGTGACACAATTTTAATGCAAGATTTAACAATCTTGTCCAGCCAAAATGGTTTAAATAATTTGAACATTCTGCGACATTTTACCCTGTTAAAAATATGTTTATGGTTTTCATTCTCACCATTAAATTTAAAATCAGTACGCAAATATAATTTAATATGTAACGAAATCTTTAAAATTTTATTCAAAATCAGAACAGAAAAAAAAGAAAAGATGGTACTTTTTTAATTTCCACGGGAATTATCCAACCAAATAATCAAATATCGTGAAATTTGAACAGGACTCAGAACAAATTCTGAAATTTCTAAAAAAACAATCTAACGCAAAAAAATACTCGTTCAGTCAATTCAAACAAATTTTGGTTGAAATAAACCGAAATTTGTAAAAATAAAACTTTTTTGGTATGAGAATAACATCTTCCATGTGTTAACTTGATGATTCCGATAAAATGTTTTTTTAATTTGAGCGATTTTTGTTAACATGATTTAAATAATCGCAGCATTCTTTCCTCAGTAAATGTTGTCACAATTTTACACGGAGAAAAAAGAGTTCCCAAAATCGTGAACAAGCATTCATGAAAATGGGAACCTCGAACAAAGTGTTCAAATCCCATGGTACGATTTTGAAAAACGTACCATGAAATTTGAACACTTTGTTCGTGGTTCTCATTTTCATGAACGCTTGTTCACGATTTTGGGAACTCTTTTTTCTCCGTGTATGTAAATTTATGTCTTGCTAACAATCACTTAAAAAGTCTTTATGGATGAAATTTTTAGTATGTTGTTATTACATGGAATTCATTTGAGAAAATGGATAAATTTCACTGGATTTCACGGAAATCTTGAAATTTCACGAATTTCACGCTGTCCGCGAAATCGTGAAAATTCACTAACCCTACTGATCACGAATCCGAGGTCCTTTTTTTATATCTCGTGACGGAGGGACGCGCCTTCAAAATCATTTTTTTTTTTGTAATTGTTTGCTCTACAACTTTGTAGAACATTGTTACACTCATAAAAATAACCCTGCAAAGTTAGAAAAAACACGAAATTTTAAAATGAATATTTTGTTCTAAATGAAAAAATTACCCTTCTGGGTCAATGTAGATTCAAAAAGTACATTAAATTTCCCTTAAAATGACATGTTCCAATTTTTTTTACAGTCAAGTAACGGAAAATGGCAGAGTTTTTAAAACTTTTTTAGTGTTTTTTTTCGATGAAAAATACGTTTTTTTCGGAATTTTGAGTACTCCATCAAATCGGGCGTACAATTTTACATAAAAGTCCCTTTGGCACCAAATTTCTATCTCATCACCGTTTCACACAGCTCCAAATTATTGAAAAACACCTCTTTTTTCGCATGTTCAAAAATGGAAGGGGTCGTACCGCCCCTCCGTCACGAGATATCAAAAAACGGACCTCGGATTCGTGATCAGGGACAAAAGTTAACCCTTAGGACAAAGTTTCACGCAAATCGGAGAGGGGTCGGGGCAACTGCTGTGTGAGTTAGCGGAGAATTACCCATATACATTCACTGATAAATGTGAATGTCCAACTAATAGATTTAATGTTGATTGGTGTAACCAAACACACTTCAAACTTTATTATCTGAAGCCCTCATTACAATCATTCCGGATAATCAAATCACAAAAAAGAATTTCGTTGTCTTTTATTGGGTCGTTGAGATAAAATATTACCCCATAAGTCTAGAGCAACATGTAAATAGGGCGGGAAAGCATTTTGACAGCTTGCCATGCGCAAAGCTAACTGTCAAACTTAGTGAACTTTTTTTTCTAAACACCGAGTTGATTTACGGGTGCCACGATATCTCGAGATGAGATGGACCAAATTGGCTGAAATTTGGGGTAAAGACTATCAAGACATATGCCGTGTGCATGACGAAGCTTGATTTTGAAATTTTGCTTTATAAAAAAATACAAAAATCAAAAACTGGTGATTTTTTATATGAAAAATATTAAAATATTTTTATCTTTTTCAAGAATTGAGCTTTTGAAAATCGGCCTTCGTCATGCACACTGGATCGGTTTAACGAGTCTTCATCAAAATTTTGAGCCGTTTTGGTCAAAGCAGTGTTGAGATATCGTGGCACCCGTTTTTTTTAAACTGCTAACTTAAAATAGCCATATCTCGGCAATGGTACATCCAAATGTCCTCATATTTATTTTGTTGATAGATGAAAATGTGTATTTTAATGCCCTGCAAAAAGATTTAAAAAAAGTTAAAATTTGTGCTCATACCAAACTCTGACATTTTTGACGATTTACATGTATGTAACCCCTTAAAGAATTGCCTGTTGATTTGGAATTTGCTAAATTGTTCCAGCTGTCTTATACGCCTTTTTCAAATTTTGCTCCAGAAGTAACTATCTAGTATACATTGAATAACGTTTAATTTTTTATCAAATAAAGTACTTTTAAGCTTATTACAAGGTTTGAACCACCCATCAAAAATGGACACAACAATTTAGAATAAGCAATATTTTCATGAATTAATTAAATTTTTGAAATGTTTTGACAGTTTCAATGAATCAAGCATTTTGTAATACTTTTTGTTTCGAAAACATGAAAATTAAGCCTGAAATTTCAAAATTTACTTTTGCTAAAACATTGTGAACACTCCATGTAATCTGTTTTATAAATATTCGGACATTCGAGAATAATGTCCTCATACACATAGAGTCCAGACTCGATTATCCGATGTTTTGATTATCCGGAGTTCGATTATCCGAAGGTTTGTATGGGTATATTTTCTTAATTTAATATCAAATTCGAGTTCTGTGACCCCATTTTAGTCAGTTTTGAGTAGTTGATTGCCTATTAAATTACAAAATGGATATTTTCAATATTTGGTCATCGCCATTCGCCAAATCACTTTAGCGCAGTTCAGGGATCATACAATTTAAAATAAGACAACAAAACAAAATTCATTATCCGATGTGAAATTTTCCCAGGCCTTCGGATAATCGAGTTTGGACGGTAGAAGCAATTTTGCATGATTATTACATCCAAACATAGATTATTAATCAAGTAGATGTCCCACTTGGAAGTTGCTCCATATACCTAGTTGGCGACACCCCTTTAGCGATCTGCGCGCCGCCATCGTCAATTTACAGGTACTAAATTGGAAAACAAAATCATAGTACTCTGTGCACTTGCCTGTTGAAAAATTGTTTTGTTTTAGACAAAGTGTCACCAAATTGGGTTGAACGTCCTTGAACAAACTTTTTTTTGTTGTAATTTACCTTTTTAAATCCCAAAACACGTAAAAAAAATCGGCCGCCAGGAGTGTACTCCAGGAGGGCAAGTAGAAGTGGCAGCAGCAGTAAAGAATCTGACTGAAACGGTAGGAGATGACTCTCTTCAAGCCGAACACGGGCAGTTTCCATTCGGGTGGGGGACATTTCGCCGAATGTCGTTTCGCCGAGGGTTATTTCGCCGAAGGTCATTTCGCCGAATGTCGTTTCGCCGAATGGGACGTTTCGCCGAATGGGACGTTTCGCCGAAAAGGAAAAAAATAAAAAAAATTATAAAAAGGACAAAAAATTATTAAACTTTTAAACTTACTCCAAAAAAATCAGAATAACTCAGCGGTACAGTTGTCAATAAAGAAGACTACTTTGTTTATGCAAACTTTTGCGACAAAAATGAAAAATTATATGAAAATAAAAAGTATGAAAACAAATTTATCATGATCTAATTTGATTTGGCAAAAAAACTTTTCATAGAATCATCAATAGTTTTGTTACAATCTTTAAATCATGAGCAGTTCTTATCATACTTCTTAATGCAAAATTGAATGACTTGAAAAAGTTTCTGAAAATTGTCTATTCTTTTAAAATCAATATTGTTTTATTTTGTGTTTTCACATACTTTTAAAAAAAGAGCAGTTCTTTTGATGGTTTTAAGTGTAGTTGTCAGTCTAGATCAGAACATGTTCATCTTTATCTTTTTAAACATTTTTGTTTGTGTTTTTCCATTCTTTAAAACATGAGCATTTCTTATCACAGTTTTTAATGCAAAATTGAATGACTTGAAAAAGTTTCTGAAAATTGTCTATTCTTTTAAAATCAATATTGTTTTTTTGTGTTTTCACATACTTTAAAAAAAAACAGCAGTGATGGTTTTAAGTGTAGTTGTCAGTCTGGATTAGAACATGTTTGGAAAAACATCAAATCATTGAGACATCTTTATCTTTTTAAACATTTTTGTTTGTGTTTTTCCATTCTTTAAAACATGAGCAGTTCTTATCATAGTATTTAATTCGAAATTTTATGACTTCAATAAAAAAGTTTCTGGAAATTGTCTACTCTTTTAAAATTAATAATGTTGTGCTTCCACATTCTTTTAAAAAAGAAGAGTTCTTTTGATGGTTTTTAAAGCGAAGTTAACTTTCTTGAACATGTTTTTGAATTTCTTTAAAACATGAGCAGTTCTTTAAAAAATCTGACTTCAATGTACATGTCTGTGGAAATTATCCACTGTTTAAATTTTTTTTATTGTTTCACTCTTTTTCAAACAAATAATTTTGAATATTGTCTGTGAATTTATGCAGCAGTTTTTAAAACAAAAAAAGGGTATAACAAAACTTTTCTAAAAGTATTTGCCCCTACAGTAATCTTGTCTTTGTTAAACTTGTTGTAACTATGGATGTAATTCTTTCGTACTAAGCATTAAGCAGTAAAAAACAACAACAAAAAACTAAAAAAGAGCATTTGAATTACATTTGAGCATGAAATTAAAAACACTTTCTATTAAATAGCATAAGAGACCATCTCTCAACCATTTATACAATGTCGAAATCTTAACAAAAAAACAACCCCCACACAACCCCCGCAGCGTCTACGTGGTTTTTGGATGACCCCCAAACAGTACCTAAAAAAATCGGCGAAATGTCCTTTCGGCGAAACGACTTTCGGCGAAACGACCTTCGGCGAAACGACAGTCGGCGAAATGTACCAGATCCTTCCATTCTATGGCGCAACCTCTGCGGATTTGCACCACTCCCCCGGCCAGGTGAAAAGGTCTCGAGTGATGGCAACGAAGGTTAGCGAACTGAGCTACAGTCCGCTCCTCAAAGAGATGCTTCTTTGTATATGGTTGTTTAGAATCCTTTACCATGTGTAGATGCTTCATTTTATTATTATTTTTCCAGACATGAAGAACTGTATGTAAAACTTTTGCCAAAATACAGCGCAAGAATAGACAAACAAACCTAACGCTGATTCCTCCGTTCATGTGCATCAGATTCAAAGAGGCCACTTCCGTATGCTAAACTACCCGGCTGACATTGAACCGCAAGAAGAATCTTCAGCTTTGGGAAAAGTTCTGGAGCTGCTCCAAAATCTAAGTGTTTCCCAAAGTGGGTACTGGGCCCCGCTAGTGGGGCCTGACAAGTTCCTGGAGTGGCCGTGGGCCCCACCATTGATTTATGAAAGGTGGGGCCTTGGCGAAAATAGTTTGCAAATCAGTGATCTAGACAAATAAAATTTTATCAGCATGTAGTTGTATGATATCCGTTTATTGGGTCAACGTTTTATTATCAATTAAAAAAATAGAACAAGAAACAGTTGTAACAAAAATCGAGGCATTTCATCATGGTACCCAGCATGTGTTTAGATTAGACTTGTGTTTCCGCACGCCTCCGCTATTCCGGCAACGGTGGATTGTCGCACGCCGTGGTTCTTGTGGAACCGAGCCCCGGGAAAAGCTTTCCTTGAGTTCTGTTCACACGAGAAAGCTGTGTCCGCTAGTAGCACCGACCGTTACGGTCAGATTCTAGAACGCTGCGCAGTTTCCGTTTGCTGTGGTGGAATGGTTGGCAGGGTCTTCTTAATCAGGTTTAGAGTGCAACCAGAGGGCCTGTAAAAATAAATTTTCACATAAGCAATTTTTCTGTTAAACTTTTTTCTACTCACTTGCTAACACGTCTCCAAGATGAACGGATGGCACCCTCGGAGGAATCGGCTCCGTTTGTAGGATTTTCGGTGGTCGGAGATGCCCGCACCGGGTTCTTCTTAGAGGAAAAAATCCAACGATTCCCACTTGATGGTGAAATGTTGACAGAAAATAAACAAAGTTTGAAAAGCAGCTGTTGCTACGATGCAACCGTAACACTTGAACTGAAACTGGGGAAAAATAATTTTCCCTTTGGAAACATCGAAAAGTAGTACCTGTGAATTGCCACCAGGTGCAATTTTGGCGTGGCGGTAGTGTCGCCAGCCCCAACAGGGAAGTGGCGTATCTATATATATTTAGTCTATGATCCAAATGACAAGTGTGAAAGTTAAAGTGAACAGTGTTAATAGCATTGGAAATCTGTAAATATTTCCGTAGAAACTTTTCAAAAGAAATTAACCTTGGATGTAAACAAACAGGCTATCCCACTTGCTCTACACAGAAAAAATATGGTAATATTACATCTGGGAAGGGTTACATCTTTTATGTCAGAAAAAATGTGTAATTCTACCTCTGAAAATGTGTGATTTAACCACTCTTCTGGTGTAATGTCGTTTTTTCAGTATAAATTGAGGTAAAATTACATCATAAAAGAGGTAATATTTATCATTCAAAAATTACACCTTCCAAATTTACGCAATTTTTTACTGTGTATGCATTTTGTTTTTACTTTACCGATTTTAACATTTTTAATGTTAACATTACAAAGGTTACATTTCCTAAGGTGTTCAGATAATGTCCAGTTGTAACGAAGCAATTGAGTCCAGAAGGAAAACGATCACAAGTTGTGTTGATCAGAGCAGGGAAACGAACTCCCGATCTACCGCTTCTGAGACCGAAGCTTTACCACTAAACTACATGACTCAGTCAGTTTCATCAATTTAAATCATGTTTTCAAATCTGAAAGTTTGTGTGTCAAAAAAAGGTGTAAGTTGGAAACTTCCCGAAACCTATCCAGCCTGAAAAATTCGCCATGCGACAAGACACCATGATGGCGATGACCTGCCTGGACGGGAAGAATCAGGTATCGTTCCGCACTCAACCCAGTCCATGCGGGATATAATGAACCGGAGGGAAATATGTTATAAGGTTTATAGGTGTGCCCCGTCCTTCCCTTCGTACCCATGCTTTCCTGCGGCATGGCGGTGGGCCCCCAAAGTGGTCGCACAGAAGTGGAAACAAAAAGACCACTATGCAGTGCTCATTTTTCTACTTTATAGCTGGCCAGCCAATCGTCTCCGGGGACTGCAGATGACTGCCCTCTGGCAGAATTGTACCGAGCGTCGACTCCGGCGGATACTTGGCCCGTCAACAACGGCTTCTGATGCAGATATATTGTTTCTTTTATTGTTGATATTTATTTTTCTCTTGTGTCTCTCTGTGAGTGGCACTGTTTACCCTTTGTTTATTTTGCCTACCACAACGATGGTTTTATTATGTGAGGATCACACACTGGTGCACCCGAAGGAAGAGTGTCATAATTTCATTTTATTTTTCCAACAGAGCTTCTGACAACTTTGACAAAAGTATTGACAACGCTCTGAAGCTAATGTATTTGGAAGCTGAGTACGCCATCATACTTTCCACGGTTGTACCGATTGCCGCAGGACACCCCTTATTGTCAGCTCCTTCTCGTTTGGGTGTACCCAACATGAACTTGAACCACCCAACTCCGCGCAGTATAACAGCTCTCGAAATTCAATTATCGACGACGTGGTGTGTGGTTGTTATCCTAGTTGGTTATGTAGGTCGTCTCCTGCAAGGGGTGGCGGCGGATGGCGGCCACCTTGGAGTGATTTATGATTTATTTACGGTCGAGCCCAGGGCGGCATTTTTCGGAATTGATTGCAGGTGTGCTTACACATGGGGTTTGGTTGGAATGGAGCGGAACTTTTTTATTGTTTGTTTTTTGTTTGGATGGTAATTTCCAAAACAAACACTTCTTCAAATCTTGTTTTGTATTTGAATAATTGTATATTATACTAGAATAATACTAATTGTAAGACTCATTGAATCAATTGGAGTCTCACTAAAATAGCGATGGGACTAATGATATCCGGATAATTTACAAATTCAACCAAAATTAAACAGAAGTATGAAAATCTAAAATGAAGCAATAATCCATGAGATCCAAATCAGATTTATTTAAAATCATCTATATTTTCAGATCAAAAAAAAATCAAACCATCCACTTTAACGACCCCCAGTTCTGCTCGAACTTAGGAGTACAAAAGCTTAAATGGGGAGAGCACTCAAAACTCTTTTTACTCAAAGGAACCTTCCACCCCAGGGTTCCGGGACCGACGTTTTACTTCCCCATCCGAATGAAGGTTGGAGCAGACGCGAATCGAACCCAAGATCATCCGCTTACGAAGCGGACAGCGTAACCATTTGGCCAAGCCTACTGCCATATTTTCAGATAGTTTTTAAATAACACTATCCAAGCACAAAGCATATCTGTATATGGTTCAATAAACTTTTTTTTGCTTTTACGGTGTTTGGAATACCCCTGGATCAAGGCGGTTTCAAAAAAGACACAGAAAGCAAAAAATAAATAAAATTAAGAAATTGAATTTAAGAAAATACAAAGCAATTTAAATTATTTTTGTTTAAAATTAAATATAAAGTGAGGTTATTTCAAAATAATTTAAAATATTCTGAGCAGAAATAAAGTATTTTATTCAATTTGGTTAAAATAAAAAAAAACATTTGGAAATAACCAAGGAAATAACATTTGTTGAGCAATTTCAATGATTTATAATTTTATGCAATTAGCAATACCAAATGTTCTAAAAACTGTTATAAATGGAAACTCGCCTAAACTTTTTCAAAATAATCAAACATACTTCTAGTTGAATATCGCACCATAAAAAAAATCATTTTTTACTGATTCTACTTATGTTGAATAAAGAATGCTCATCGTGTTGGAAAGATTTTGGCAAATTATTCTGAAATCTAAATCTATAAAATCTCTGCGGGCATTGTATCTTGAACTATCACTAATTCAGAAAAAAAAACTTTGCTGAACACAGTTATTCTAAAATAACACATTTTTGCATTTATTTCAAGCAGATTATAGATTATCGTGGAATAATCATGATATTCACTTTTCAATAAAATTTCGTAGATCAACTTTAACTAATCTTTCGGTTGCGATTTTGGATATTTTAACGATATTTAAACTGACCATTAAACCAAAAATATGTTTTGAAGACCAAATTTGATCATTTTTTAAATTCTGATCGGTCTTTTTTTATTGAACTGAAATACATCACACAGTATCAAATACTTATTTTCACTCGTCTGGTATTATATTAGTAAACTTTCGTGCCAAAATAAACTCTTGAAAAACAACAACCAAAATTGAGTTCTTCACTCACAGACTTCCTAGCCACTCTGGACCAAAAACTCTTCAGCCCGAGCGCATCGGAATAGCCCCCCAGTGCAAACTCCACCTCCTCCATATCCACGAGATACAATTTCACTGATCGATATCCACACACAAAACAAACTTCACCGCAATAAAATCAAAACGGCTGACCGACCACACACATCCGACCACCTCTCTCGCTCTCTAGACCCAAGTCCCAAGTGTGTCCCTTTTGAGTTGCAGCCAGACACCACGGATGACTAGGTCGGCCTCGAGGCAAACCAAGATGTGGCCAATGACCATGGCCGTGGCCGGGACAGTGCCAACCGGTGTGCACAAGAGAGCAAAAAAATCATTTTTAATAATGCAGCACAAACTGTAACAGTAAATTTAAAATTCACATTTGTCACTCTCTCTCTCGAGGTCGACGGGTTTGGCTTACTTTCTTTCCACAGGAACTGTTGCGGCTGTTGCAGGACAGGGCACAAGGTGGACGCAGGACAGCCGTACGGACGTTACCGCGCTCTGAGTTATGATCCTTGGAGTGCTGACCGAAATTCGGGATGAAAAATGTTGCTCCACTGATTGGATGCAAATTGTCGCGGCACGCTGCACTTTAATTTCCTCAACCGGGGTTTAATGTTGGGTTTCGCGGGGAACCTTTACACACCTTTCGATCAACACTTTCTTCAAACGACCCAACGTTAGCACTGGAAATTCACACCAAAAAACATGTAACTCACGTTGAACCGTAGTTCTGCACGAAGTTCCCACAACGAACGCAATCGCATCAATTCTTCATAGATCACAACAACAAACAGATGGCGGTATCACTGACTCAGCACGAACTAGTTCGCGGTTCCTGGTCCGGAAGACCCACCAAAGTGTATCGCAGCAGCACCGAGCGGTCCGAACGTGATCGAACGTGTGCGCACGCGCGCCGAAACTCCAACCCGAAGAAAAACGATCAGCTTTCCTCCTATTCCTAGTGTATGTGTGTGAATTTGTGTTTTGTTGCCCTCTTCTATTCACATAAATCTACATTTCCGGGCCGCGCCGTATCAATTTCTCACGACTGAGGGTTCCCGCTCGGGTTCGGCACAGCCGAATCGGAATCGGCAAAACGGCAAAATGCGAGCAGCTAGACGTAATGTTGCCGTAATCTAGCACTTAAACACTCACACATAAAGCTCAGCAAGTTCGACACTGCCGGAAGAGAACGTGCGAACGTTAGACGGGTACTAGACAAAATACTACTGCCCCGAAGGCGATCTCGGCAAACTTTGAAAAGATCACCTCAAAAAAAGGTCTCTTCCAGAGGAATCTATTACTCACTGACATTCAAAAAAAAAAAATCTTTCTCCAAAAAACCAAAAAAAAATATCATAAACGATCCTCCTCACCGAATGTCACCAGTGTCGCTCGCTCGCTCGCTCGCGCGTGTAATTCTAATTTATATTTTGTTTTCATTAAAACCGACCGTATCTGTTCGAATATTAAGTACGACTGACTTAAGTAGTTGATTTAAACTTAAGTTACCGGGAGCAATTTTAAACACAAATATCTTTCGAGACGCGAGACGAGTCGAACGAAAGAGGAGGCACAGCACATGAGCAAGAAGCCCACGGCAAAACGCGCAAAGCGAACGGAAAAAAGAGAGTGAGTGCCCGGGCCGGGGAGGAACTCAGCGCAAGGTTCGTCGCTTGAACTCTTGCCAGAGTCTTTGGTGGTTGTTCTGACGGTTCGTGGGTTTCCGTAATTTGCGCACGCGAAAGTTGCAAAGGCTGGTATTCACAATGCACAGTGATCCAGATCGCAAAATGAAGTGGAAAATGGATTTCCGAAAAATTGTGAAGTTTGGTTGACAATTAGGGTGGATCACGAGGTGATTTTCAAAATCTAACTTTCTTTGAATATTTTTGGGAATTTTTTTGTCGTCTAGACTCTAGAGAGTTGACCAAATTTGAGTAAGCATCTTAGCGAGTCTTCAAAAATCAATTTTTTGAACGTAGCAGATCAAGGTGAAGTTTTAAAGAAAAGTGGTGTGAACTCTAAAAACAAACATTTTAATTTTTTGATATTTCAAGTTAGCCATAAGAGTAAAAAAATACAGCCATTTCAAGGTTTAAAAGACGCAAATTTAAAACATAAGTATCTCGAAAAAGCGCAAGCCAAATTTTAAGCGCTACATTGCATTCAAAAGAAAAGACCAGGCACTATAAACGCTAAAAAAATCTCAGAGGTATTTTTGTTTAAACTCGAGATATTTTCATTTAAAAACGTCTAATTTTTAAGGGAGAAGTGTATTGGACCACCCTAATGAAATTCAAAAATTGTCCAACTGTATGTTTTTCCATGTAATTTTGCCCGTTGGATCTAAATCTGGCTTCAGAATTGTGTCAAATTGCCAAAATATAGATTTTTGGTCATATTTTGGGTTTATATGATAATTATACAAACATTAAAATGGCTGTAACTATTGATCCTTAAGAAGCAGTTTTTGTAAATATTGCTCGGTTTGTTCTAGAGGTCGTATCGAGGTGCTCCGATTTGGATGAAACTTTCAGCGTTTATTTGTCTATACATGAGATGAACTATGCCAAATATGAGCACTTTACGATGAAGGGGTAAAACGGGCTTTCAAGTTTGAGGTCCAAAAAACATGAAAAATCTTAAAATTGCTCGCATTTTCCGTTCCAACTTTTGGAGGAGTTGGGAGTTTGAATGTTAATAAAACCTAGAACCAAAAAAATAAATTCTTAGATGTAAATTTACATTTCTCAATCCAAATTCTTATCCATAAGAAATGAAGTTCGAAGCTCCCCACCGAAAATTTCTTAGTTCCGTAAGCTCAATAAATCAGACCCACAATGCGGTGCAGCACAGTTGAATCTGACCCAATTAATTACCCTCACCGCAGTCGCAGTCGCTCTCGTTGCACCTGGGGTCTCTACCCGGAGAGAGCTGGCCAACGAAAGCTAAACGGGACGAACTCGTCGTCTCTCTTCGGGTTTACTCTTTTGAATGATCAACCGCCGATCGTCCGAAGGAAAGCAAAAAAAGAGTGATGATTTCTCAAGCCACCGTTTCTCACCGTTCCAGAGGCGTTCTCTAGAATGTTGAAACTTTATTTTATTTAATTTATTACTTTGGTTATGCTTTTTTGCATGCACGTCTATAGAATCATTCCATAAATATGTTTTGGAAATATTCGATTTTTTTCAAATAATTTCGAAATCGAACAAAATTTTACCAGAATCTGAAATACAATCCAAATATATTTTCAACAATCCAGAGAATTACACTCAAAACTCATTTCAGACACTCACCAGCAGACTCTCACAATCTGGTGCGCCGACCTCTCACGTGGGATTTTCTTCGTCGGATTTTCCTTGCTGTCATCGTCGTCGTTGTGCGAAACTTTTCATCTCTCACTCGTCGACACTTCTCATCGTCCGATCGCTTCGTGTCGTCACTGTTGCTGCTGCACAAAGTTATGTTTTATGTACTGACGAGAGCGCACATGATCGTCTCACGCGTCGATCACTCTCCGCTCTCATCATTCCACCCCGCGATCGTTGGCAATTTTGTTTTTGTTTTATTTGAATCGAGGCCCCTCCGCGCTCGCGTTGGATTTGATTCGTTCGGACTCTCCGTTATATTTTGCTGAGAAACAAATGACGGAATATTGGAAGAAAATGTTTGTGTTTTTTTAAATAAAGTTTTCAAACAATTAATTTTTTTTTTATTATTATTATAGAGACTTTACACCATTGTGCATTCATCTCTTCAAGGTGGATAGTGAAAGAGGAAAGATTACAGAGTTTAAAATCACTTCAATAATTATTACCATGCCTTTTTTCTAACGATTTCTGTCTATGTTTCAGATATTTAGCGGAATATTTAAAGAGTGAATTATCAAGTTCTTCAAGTTTATCTTCGTCCTCTTCTTCCAGGGATTTAGAAGTTATCTCACAACATTTTTTCTTATAATATTTTGCCTTTATGACATCTTCATCTTCTTCATCTGTTTCTTCTGCAGCCATCTCTCTTCGTTTTTTTGTTAGTTCGTCTTCCGCGTCTAAATATGCCTGTAAGCGCTTTCGGCGGCGGGTGTGCTTAGAAAGCACGGTCTCGAATCCATCGTTGTCTTCTTCGTCAATTTCACTTGTTTCCATTGCATTTTGTTCTGGTTTACTGTTGTTGCTTTTACTGCTGCTGCTGCTTGGCTCGGGTTCAATCGGTTGTGTACTGCTTTTTTGGTTCACCTTTTTACTCGAATCCGCACATTTTTTGTTCTTTGCTTTGAGTTTGCAAAGCGATTTTTTGCCTATAATCGTCACTGCTGCAGCAGCATTGTTTATAGTGATTGATTTCGGCGTTGGCTGTTTCAGCAACATCCGCAGGGTCCGAACTCCATTTGGGATCCCTGGGAAGAAATTAATCCAGCGGTCGTTGGTGATGGTCAAAACTTCGCCGTATTTACTCATCACTTTGACTACGTCATCATTGCTTATGCCTAGAGGTAGGTCAAGCACACGAACTTCCGTAGCGTTGTTGTCCAGGTAAATCGGGATTTTGCAACCCTGATATACCAGAGGTTTGTCGATGATGGACGAGGCCATTGCTGAGTCGGCGAACTGCAACACGGCTATTTTTCTTCTATTGCATAATTGCAATGCTCGCAAGTTTTCTTGGTTTACTTGAAGGTCTGCGAGAAATTTTTTTACAAGCTTTGGGCTTGGTTGGTTTTGGAGTTGACAAAAATCCAGAACCACACTGTTTTTGTCTACGGTGCACATTTTGAAAAAGCGGCGACGCGCACACAAACTGCGGACTGGCGTTGAGAATGTGACTTGTAAGGTCGGCGGTTACTTTGCAACTGAAAAAAACAATTAATTTATTTTGTTAACGAACATATTGTTAGCTTCATTAGGTCAAAAACTGACTGAGATATGGCAATTTGAAGACCAAATTCAAAGTGCATTTAATAAAATTGGTTAAATAAATAAATCTTTTCGACCTGAAAAAAATATTTTAAATTATGTTTCTTCTCTGGTTGCGAAAGTATATAAAGTCAGCGACAGTTACTACTTAACTAATGTAAAAATGTAGAAATGTTCCAATATTATTGTTAACATTCCATATTTCAGCTAATTTTTTTTAATATAAATTGTAAATTGTTATAAACATTTTCAAAAATAATAATCTTTGGAAATATGATTTTTGAACAAAAACTCACAATAGTTTAATTTTTAACATTTAAAATCAAATCAAAAATCCCCGAGATATTTTCAGTTGAAAAAAAAAGCCTGTTCAAATCTCATTTTTCTTAAGAGGCTGTATCAAAGCAACCAGGTGTCCAATTAACAAAGTTTCTAAACTAGTTAAACATTTTTCAATTTGATGATGGCAAAACAACTGTACTGATTTATTATGCATTTTTGAACACATTTTTCATTCAATTGTGAAAACAATGTTCGTGGTTAAATTACCCACAAGTTGCAAGCAACTATTGGGAACTGGAAAAAATGGACTAACCATAAATAAATAAACATTTTAAAAAAATGTTTCGCAACAAATGTGATTACTTTGTCATAAATCCGCCTGAGAGAAGCCTTAAACTTAAATGTTGGTCAAACATGTTAAGTACATCGTGGTCCGGCTTAGTGAATTTTCACGTTTGCGCGGACAGCGTGAAATTCTTGAAATTTAGAAATATCTGTTAAATCTCGTAAAATTTAACAATCAACAATTGCAAAAAAAAATCATTCACAAATACTTCTTAAATTAGCCTTTTATATAAATTATACCAGTTTATAAAGGATATGGGAAACAAATACTACAATGAAATTGTTACAACATTTAATCAGAAATGAATGCTATTAATTCCTGATTGAAGTAAATATGAATAAGTAAAATAAAAAAAATCGGCTTCATTCAGTAGATTGCAGTTATCCTTCAAATATTTTTGAAAAAATAGCTGTATCTAGCTGACTTTCTTTGAATCGATTTTACAGGAACCGTGGTTGAAGCAAGCAATCTGGGTTTAGAATTTGAAGTCTCTTCTAATAGCTTAATTAGAAGAGACTGAAAATTCCATTGAAGTAGAGAAAAATATAGAGAAATCTGAGATCGCAATTTGAAGCATTTATAAATTGTATCAGCTTTTCTAAGAAAACTACTCAATTGAATCATATTTTCAATCCGGGTGATAACAATTCGACTAAAGTTATATTTTAAATGTTTGAACTTGGTTTATTCAAGATTTAATGAACGTTGCTTCAACAAATTATTTTTGATCTTAAATATCAGGCCTTTTTATAACATTTAGGATCTTTTCTGTGTTCCGTGAAATTTCCAAAATGTTTGATGATTTGGTTTGGCTTGTCAAATTTAAATACTTCACTCAAATTTTGCTTTGGTTCTATTTGGTAAACAATGTCATGTTAAGTACAATCTTTAATCTAATCTAATCTAATCTAATCTTAAGTACAATCTTTAGTGACTAAAAATATAAAGAAATTTGGAAAAGATTTTTTTCCGGTGAATATATTTTAATAAATTATAAAAGAATATTCAGAATTGTTTTACATAAGATTTTAAAAGTTATTTTAAAATTTTTCATGTTCCGTGAAATCCAGTTAAACCTCGCATAGTGCGCAGGCGTTAGGTTTTGCATTTCGTCGATTTCTCAAACACGACACAATATTTTTGCAGTCTTTTTAAATCAATTTGTTCGTCATTTTTCCATTCTACAATCAGATTCAAAAACATTGCAAAAATGTTATGTAGTTTTAGAGTATTCGAAGAAACACTAAGCGTAACGCCTGCGCACTATGCGAGGTTGTATATCATGTATATCGGCAAAAAAGTCAGAGGTTAGTACGACCGCAAACTTCAACTTTTTTAATTTTTTTTTCTTCAGGTCATTAAAATGCACATTTTCACCTACTAACAAAACAAATTTGAAGATATTTGGTTGCATCATTACCGAGATATAGCAATTTCAAGTTAGTAGTTTCAAAAAACGGGTGCCACTATATTTCAACACTGTCTCGACCAAATCGGCTCAAAATTTTTGTGAAGACTCGTTAAACCGATTCCGTGTGCATGATGAAGCCAGATTTTCAAGAAGTTTATTTTAATAAAAAAGATAAAAACATTTTAGTGTTTTTCATATAAAAAATCGTAAGTTTTTGATTTTTGTATTTTTTTAACAAGCAAATTTTAGAAATTGGGCTTCGTCATGCACACGGGATACATCTTGAGAGTCTTCACCTCAAATTTCAGCCAATTTGGTCCATCCCATCTCAAGATATCGTGGCACCCGTAAATCAACTCAGGGTTTAGAGAAAAACGCCAACAAAGTTTGCAGCCCGCTTTGCACATGGCAAAATTTTGAGCTTAAATCGTCTCTTACTCAGTTTAATCATGAAAAATCTTCATGAAACTTTGTGATTAATAATCATCTTTTGAGTGGATTTAACAAATACTCTGTAATATAAAGTTTTGTGATTTTCTACATGTATGCAACCCCTTAACTGTATCCATGAAATTTGGTGTTTTGAAATTATGGTCGCAGCGCTAACCCTAATCCTGATCTTTGGACGAAACCCTATAATATAATGACAAAATGTGCCTCATTAAATCTTTTTATGCGTTGATTCCAATCGATTTTCGAAAATTTGAAAATAGGTGGCTTTTTTGAATAAATCAATGAGGAAATACGACAATTTTTTTTATAATGCCTAAGAAAACATTGTTCCTAACATCATAATCTATTATTTAAGAAGTGAGCTCCTAGAACTCCTCGACATGAACTCAAAGAGACAGGCTAAAGAGCTTCTACATAGTTTGAGAGTTAATCAAGTTCATAACTCACATTTTGATACCGTATTTAACTATGTTGAAAAAAAACAACACATGAGTGATTTTATGCAAAAATATGTTATGGTTCTTCGCGAATAACTATATTCTCTGAAAGGTATATTTACATTGTAACAATTAAGCCAGGGCCAGGTGGAACGATCATTTTGAGGTCAACGCCAAAATCAGTTCATATTATAATATTGCTTGTCAATGTATAATTTTCAAAAATAAAATGAAAATCATTTTCGGGTTCCCGGCCGGCTGGACGCGGGGAAATGTTTTTCTCTGCGTTTAATTCATATGAATTAATTTGTCCCCGGTGCTATTACCCTCTTCAGCGGCTATAAAATAATGTTGCCCGTAATGATAAAGCAAGCACATTGCCTCATCGCTGTCCGGCCTCCCCGGCCAACCCGTCGACGACCTATTAGCCCCCAGGTTGCGGCAAAACTGGTGGCAATGAAAAACGGACGACGACAACGACGGTGACCAAAGTTGGGGAAAAGTGGGGAGAAAAAAAAAGCTGGCTGCCCGGTTTTCTCCATCACTGCAGCAGCAGCGCAAGATTTTAATTATGACCAAAATACACGAATGTGACAAGTTTGAAAGAGGAAAAAGTAAACACAAATAAACGTCTAATTGCAGTTTGCTTTCGTTTGGTTTCAAGGGAACAACTTTACATGTCCACTCATGTGTGTGTAGAACATCCGGATGGCGGTGGGCATTGTGCAACCAAAGTTTGGCCACTGTAGTGGTGGTGGTGGTATGAACAGATTCGCACACAGACATGGCGATTTTTGGTGGCGGTGAGAAACATTTTTGATAAATTTATACATTGTAATCTGTGATCGTTGTCGCTGCAAAAGAACACAGAGGACTCTGATTACCGTAAAACGAGGTAACTTTAAATACACCCAAACTAGAATGGCCGAAAATACTACCAAATTTCAAAATATTGAAGATCTGGCAACCATGTCTCAAGTTATTTTTGTATTTTTTTTAATCCGGATCTCACATATCTGTATGAAAACTATGATCGGATCAATCATCCAACCTAACATTGGATAGGTTATAATATGACCTTCTTAAGGAGTTCAAAATATTGAGGATTTGGCAACCCTGTCTCAACTTTAATCACTTAAGTGATGTTTAGGTACTTTCATGGAACCAAATCTAACTTATCTATATGGAAAATATTTTCGGATTATTCATCCGACCTCCCTATGCAAAGAGTCTAAAAGTTTGCTGATATGACAACCGTGACTCAAGTTATGACCACTTAATTATGTACTTTTTTTGAAACCGGATCTTATGGTTTTGGTTGGTTTCGTACCAAAAACCATGTTTGATGCTAGATGTCAATTATTTCCTGATCTTCTGTGTAACCAATTTTCGGCAAGGAGTAGGGAAGGCACATATAAGCATAATGTACAAAGGTTTTGTTGTAACTTGATCTTGATGAATAATTGTAAAAAAAAAAGTCAGCCCACGTTACGGTACGGCTCGCTGACCGCGTTGTTGCGGTTACTGCTCTGCAACCGGGACTCCTGGGCCCCGGCCGGACAACGATGATGAAAAAGGCGACGGCAACGCACTCCCGGTGTTTCCTGGGTTTACACGCAGCGAGCGAACAGGCACAAGCAACCTGTATTAACCGGTAGCATCGAAACCTTCAACAGCTGTCTCACCCGTGGTACTGATATCGTCAATTATCTTGAACTTTAATTTATTCAAATATGCTATCATTATGTGCCCCTGATGGAGAGTGATAAACTTTTTTTCGTGCGCGCGCGGCGGTGAGCGGCTCTGCTCCTTTCGCCGGAGCATGTCACTTCCTTCGGAGGTTTTGCTGTCCGGCGTTGGTCCACCGCGGTTGTAAATATGAAGAACACTCTCGTCCATGCATCCCAGAGGGAGGTGAGGTTTGGCACCCTGGAGGACCTGCGCGGGGACGTGACAAGCTGGCCCGGGTTCGGTGGCCAGTGTTTTGCTTAATTTAAATATAAATTGATATAAATCGTTCAAACGCTGTGGCATCGAATGCCATCCTTCCATCGCAAGGATGTTGTAAAGCTGATGATGCTGCTGCCGCTGCTGATGTACAAGGCGACGTCAAGCCGGTTCAAGTCATTGCCTCAGCAGTTAGCAGTTCTGATCTGACGAATTGCAGTTCGGCAAGTTGAGTGATTTTAACGCTGCGTCTTTTGGCAGAATGAGATCATCACATCTGAATCGGAAGGATTTGCGATTAACTTCGTCAGTTCAATTTATCTTGCAAATACCACAAATCAGATTTGAGAGGGCAACAAAATATTGCACAGGAATTGAAAATGCATTATTTTTCGCTAATAAATGAATCCCTAGCACAGCTTATCTCTGGCAAAATTCCAAAAATCTGGACATTATCCGCCAACTCACACAGCAATTACCCCTACCCGTCTTCGATTTCTGGAAAACTTTTATCAAAGGGTTAATTTTGGTCCCTGATCACGAATTTGAGGTCCATTTTTCGATATCTAATGACGGTAGGCTGTACGATGTCCGACCCCTTTAATCTTCTATCTCTATATATAAAAAATTTCGACGGTTTTGTTCGAACGCGAATCAGTTGATAACGGAAAGTCGGATCGTGGTGCTCTTTGTTGCGTTGGGTTCGTTTAAGCCCAAGGAAGGTTCTTACGCCAAAAAGATACAACTTTGGCCACTCTGGAACCGAGTCCGGAAAATCTGCAGATTGTATGGGAAAAGTTACGTGAAATCAAATTTTGATCACAGGAGGCTGAATAAGCAAAAAAGTTAAAAACGTCAACAAACGAAAAAAGGCAGAACGAAGTTTGTCGGGTAAGGCTTGTTTTACATAGATTCGTCTAAAATCCGTTTTTCAACTATTCTTAACTTCACAAGTAAACAGATCTTATGAGAAAGTAAGGCAGTCATAACCTATTTTTTTATTTTTTTATTGTTAAATTTTACTTTATCCATGGGAAAATTTTGACCAATTTTGTCAAGGACATTATTTTGGCCACGAAATGTGGAGTTAATACCACAACCTTTTTGGAAAAGTTAAAAAATTTAAAGTTGATTTTTTTAATTAATTAAGGAAAACAATAATTTATTCAAAAGTGTCCACAACCAATTTGTCAATATTTTTTATTTTGTTAAGTATTGCTATGGAAATATTTTGACCAATTCTATCAAGCAATTTTTTTTAATTAATTTTGGCCTTCCTACCAAAACTTTTTTTAAAAGTGAAAAATTTAAAAGTTGATTTTTAAATTATTGATATACTTCCCTAAGGAAAACAACCATTTGTTCCAAAATTTTTCATGTTTCCATAACCCAATTTATTATTATTTTTTAATTTTGCTAAATATGGCTAGAAATATGACTAAATTAAATTTTTTATCAAGGACATTTTGTTGGTAATGAAAATGCATTTCTAATTGTTTTCAGTTGGTTAGACTTCTATTTACCTTGAAATTTTGAAGTTTTTTGAAAAAATATGTTTTTTCCCCCTGATTTTTCGGACCGATTTTGAAGGGGGGGGGGACGACATAAACTTTGAAAAATATTTGCAACGGCCTAAACACTAATAATTAAATTTCATAATTATCTAATAATGAGACATCAATCCCAAAATCAGTTATTTACCAGCGCAAAAAAATATATCACCATTGGGTAATTCTCTACCAACTCACACCAAATCGGGAAAAGTTGCCCCGACCCCTCTTCGATTTGCGTGAAACTTTGTCCTAAGGGGTAACTTTTGTCCCTGATCACGAATCCGAGGTCCATTTTTTGATATCTCGTGACGGAGGGGCGGTACGACCCCTTCCATTTTTGAACATGCGAAAAAAGAGGTGTTTTTCATTAATTTGCAGCCTGAAACGGTGATGAGATAGAAATTTGGTGTCAAAGGGACTTTTATGTAAAATTAGACGCCCGATTTGATGGCGTACTCAGAATTCCGAAAAAACGTATTTTTCATCGAAAAAAACACTAAAAAAGTTTTAAAAATTCTCCCATTTTCCGTTACTTGACTGTAAAAAAATTTGGAACATGTCATTTTATGGGAAATTTAATGTACTTTTCGAATATACATTGACCCAGAAGGGTCATTTTTTCATTTAGAACAAAATTTTTCATTTTAAAATTTCGTGTTTTTTCTAACTTTGCAGGGTTATTTTTTAGAGTGTAACAATGTTCTACAAAGTTGTAGAGCAGATAATAACAAAAATTTTGATATATAGACATAAGGGGTTTGCTTATAATTATCACGAGTTATCACGATTTTACGAAAAAAAGTTTTGAAAAAGTAACTTTTTGCGTTTCTCTTTGTTTCGTCGTCCGTGTCTGTCGCGGGTGATCATGAACGGCCATGATCGATGACGACCAAATTTTTCAAAACTTTTTTTCGTAAAATCGCGATAACTCGTGGTAATTATAAGCAAACCCCTTATGTCTATATATCAAAATTTTTGTAATTGTCTGTTCTACAACTTTGTAGAACATTATTACACTCTAAAAAATAACCCTGCAAAGTAAGAAAAAACACGAAATTTTAAAATGAAAAATTTTGTTCTAAATGAAAAAAAGACCCTTCTGGGTCAATATAGATTCGAAAAGTACATTAAATTTCCCATAAAATGACATGTTCCAAATTTTTTTACAGTCGAGTAACGGAAAATGGGAGAATTTTTAAAACTTTTTTAGTGTTTTTTTCGATGAAAAATACGTTTTTTCGGAATTCTGAGTACGCCATCAAATCGGGCGTCTAATTTTACATAAAAGGCCCTTTGACACCAAATTTCGATCTCATCACCGTTTCAGGCTGCAAATTATTGAAAAACACATCTTTTTTCGCATGTTCAAAAATGGAAGGGGTCGTACCGCCCCTCCGTCACGAGATATCAAAAAACGGACCTCGGATTCGTGATCAGGGACAAAAGTTACCCCTTAGGACAAAGTTTCGCGCAAATCGAAGAGGGGTCGGGGCAACTGCTGTGTGAGTTGGCGGAGAATTACCCCATTACCAAATTGAGTTATCGGGAACATTTTGTTTTCTCTGTTATCGATTTTTTTTGTAATAATTATTGATAACAGAATGAGATATTTCTCAATCAAATCTCTGTTATCATTTTGCGTTATTATTACAACTTATCTAGGTATTTTGATGACAAGTTTCCTAGCAATAGTAACAAGTTTTTTGTGAGTTGTTTTCCTGTTTATCGCTTACTCCTACAACAAACTCTAATTGTATCCACTGAGATAGAAGTATTATACACAGCTGAAAGGATCTTCCAAAACTCTGTATTGCTCTTACAAAAACAATGTTGTTGTTGTTGTTGTTTGTCAATTTATTTTATTTAATTTATTTCTGGCAGCTTTAACCTTCTTGGTCATTCGCTGTCCTAACAAAAACAAGTTCTGACCTCCTGACAATAATAGAACTCGAACTTTCCTAGTTATTTCCACCTGTTCGGGAGGACTTCTCGTGATCAAAATGAGCTCAAATTTGGAGTTAAGCCTAGTGATGGGCCAATTTTTTATTTCAGGGTGTAGCCCTGACGAAGCCCGGCCGGATTTGGACCACCAATGGTCATCTAAACAAAACGAGTTTGATAATGCTCACATATCGTACTTTCAATTCAGTATGTTTAGGTAAACAATCTGCATGTGACGACAAAGCAAAAACGCGAAAAGTTTTCGGTACATTTTTCAAGGAGTCTAATCAAACAATAATCCATAGCACATAGACGGTAGCGAAAAAGTATTTTAGTTTACATTTTATTTCTATTTCATCCCAAAAGGCTTTATATTTACATTAAAGGAGACTAACAATGCTACGCTTAAAATGCACTTTAAATTATGAATCAAGCCATGCTTTAATTGAGGAAACTATGAAAACAACCGTTTTCCACGGTTGCCGTCACCACCGCGGCAAGACAAGACAAGACGACACACTGACTGTACTATGTCACAAGCGTGTCAGATAGAGGTTTTCCTGGCCCTGTGCAGTGCACCTGTGGGTACCAAGTAGGAGAAAATGAAGGATAATTTATGTAAATTGTGTGTCTTCCTCCCCCTACAATACTGTGTGCGCATCATAATTTTATATTTTTATTATGCTAATGTACTGAACGAAGACATTGAACTAAAAGCAGTGTATCCATGTCGATATCATCAAATCCACCGTCTTATTACTTGGGCACCGTTTTTTGTGCCGATCATTGGCCGTTCCCAGCCAGAAAAGGGGTGCGCGGAAGTGGGGCGTAATTAGACACGGATTTGCATATTGAAACCTGCTACTAGCGTTCGGTTTTACGCAGTGTAGTCATCGCCGTCGTGACAATCTGGGCGGAAAATGAAACCTTCTACGCGAGTGAAAATTATGAGAAATCTACCATTATCGTTTGGCAGACCCCAGGGAGAAAGAGCAATAAAAATATTTCAGATCCATGGCGTGCCGTCTAATAGTCGCAAAAATGCAACCTATCCCAGTAATGAGCAATGATTAGAGCGGATTCTGTGCCATTCTGGAAGATATGCACGCATGACCAACAACAAAAACTCGCATTCCGCAATCAATCAACCCGGTGGAATTCGGTCACCACGCGACGAGCCATTGACTAACGCTCCGTGAAAAGCTCACCACTGATGATGATCAGTGGGAAAATTACGCGTACTGTTCATCACAACCGGTTGAGGTGACGAGTCAGCAAAGTGGGGGGAAAAGAAGACACAATGGAATGGTGGCAAAGTTCTTTCTGTTGGCCCGGGGGGAAAAGCCACTCTCCCATAACCGTATTAAAAATGCGTCTAGGTTTCGTTCGCACCGTAATTTGCAGAAAACCACACTTTATCGCTTTAGTGCTTCTGGAAGTGCAAGCTCGAGAGAATGCCGCGTTAATTCCTCTTTTTTGTGCAAGTGTTGCCTTCTAGTTAACATGATAAAGCCGCTTTGAAAGATGTTGAAATTTGGGAAATAAATGGGTTTGGATCTGGTTTTCTTAAATTTTTTACTTAAAATAAAATATTTGCTGGATAGCAATAATTAATTTTTACATAATTGAAATTTTATTAATTTTAAAATATATATCAAAAATCAAATGATTACAAAGCACTATATTTTCCGAATCCCAGCAACACTTCCTCCATGGTTCTGCGCTAAAACTATTCTCATGACCGACTATTACCGCGAGTCCAGGGTCAGTTCAACAGCTCAAGCTGGGACGAAAAGAACAGAACCACATCAAGGGAAAAAAAAGGCACAGAAAACCCACTGCAAGGGAACAGGTTGTAAAGAATAACAAAGGAAAAGCTGAACGGAAAAACAAAAGACGCGTAATAAAAATTATAATTTTATTACTTTGACCGCAACTGACATCGATAGTTTGCCACTTAGTGGTTCTTTTTTCTCGCCACTCCCTCTGCTGCCCTCCAGGTACTACCGACACAGGTTTTGGGAAGAAGTGGTGATCCCCTTTGGCGCAGGCGATTATTTGCAAGAGCACTCCGCTCCGAAGACCCTTCTAGGAGTAAAAGTTGTCAAGGCTGCATATCGCAGATGGTGACAAGTGTATGCACAAAGAAGTGACTGACTGACGGATGAGAGGGGACCTTGTGGTCGGCCGGGCCCGAGACTGCGCGCAGGTCCCCGACAAGGTGTCATTACGACGAAACTTCCGATAAGATAAAGCTCCAAAAGGTATCGCGAACAAGCAACGGGGTCGAAACAGGCCCCGCTAAATAAAGGCCATGAGAGTGCTGCCAACGGTCTCTTCCGAAGTCCACTTCAATCAAACAGCTGCGCGACTGATATTTGTGCTGCTGCTGCTGCGGGCAGATGCTGGCTGGAAGTGCAAATGAACCGCAATAAACGTCCGCGAGAATGATCATTTAAAGATTAGTTTAACATGAGGAGTCGCGAGAAGGGTAATTTCGGGTTTTATTGCTCTGCTGCATGGTTTAGTAGAGGAATCTGCCGGACGGGGGAAGGTTGTTACGAGCCGACGGGATCGACTTTACAACGATTGAGTCATTTTTAGAGGAAACAGAACCCAAAGCTGTTGTATGGAAGTATATAACATGAATGCATTCTTTGTATTTAAAAAAAATAACTTAATCCACCTACGTGGTTGGTGCCTTTCTCACTCCTTACTAAAAGATTCTCATAGATATCTACAATTGAAGAATCTTTCGAAAGGTCTAATCCTAACCAACCTCAACGATGGGTCGGATGATGGATCCGGACATAGTTCACATACAAATAAGTGTGATCCGGCTTCAAAAAGTACATAAATTTCACTTAAGTGGTCCTAACTTGAGACAGAGTTGCCAGATCTTCCATGTTTTGGACTCATTGGATAGGTCTTTCAATAACCTAACCAACGGTGGGTTGGAAGATGGATCCGAACATAGTTTACAAATACGTGAGATCCGGCTCCACAAAGCATATAAATATAACTTAAGTAGTCATAAATTGACACAGGGTTGCCAGATCATCAATGATTTTGACTCATTGGAAATTTCTTTAGCTAACCTATCCAACGATATATAACATGGTGAAGAGGGTGACGAGCGGGAATTCCCGGGGAAAAATTCTCGGGATATCGACCATTTTTGGACCTCTTGATTCCCGGGAAATTTGGTCGAGACTCCCGACATATTTTAATTTTATAAATATCGAAGCAAAATTATATAAACTAATCAAAAAAACATTTGAAAATAAGGAATTGTTTAGAACATTGGATGTTCAATGTAAGATGTTCAAGTTCTAATGAACCAATGCTTCTCTTATCTTCTTATTCAGAAAGTGTAAATTTTAACTTATCAAAAATTCCAATAACTATAATTGAGAGAACTTAAAATAATGTGGACCCCAAAATTTACCTTAAAGCATACTTAGCAGTTAGACCCCAGGAAGGAAGTCTAATGTTTTTTAAATCTATTTTTTTTATTTATTATTTCTAAGAGGGAAAAGCCTTTTCAAGATAAGTATAATTTCCATATCCTCTTTCAAGCATAGCAATCCTTATAATCTAGTTTTTTTTAATTCTTATTAATTTAATTTCGCTGTATCAAGGTAATTTCCTTTTTTGATGTCAATAAGTCATTTTGTGTTTCGCTTCAACCTCAATATTAAATTATATTTTGGAAGAAAAAAACTCTGGCAATCTTTGTAAAGTTAAGGTCCGCCAAATGTGAACATTCGGGTTTTCCTGATTACTATTTCTTCAATGAATATTTACAGTTGACCTTAAAAAGGAACAAAAAAACAACTTTAAATTGTTGTTTTGAGTCGCTATTTATCATATTGCAAAAATCCCGATACTGGGAAATTATATATTAGCTATTTTTTTACTTCACAATAATCTAACGCAAAATCCACATAACACAGATCTGTGTAAAAAATTTACACAGGTTGTTGAACATGTTCTAGCTGTCAAAACTGTGTAATTTTTCAACACAAATCTGTGTAAAAAGTTACACAGATTTTCGATCAGCATCCCTTTTAAATCTGGGTAAAAAAGTGTTGGTGTTTTTTCAGCAGTCAGAGCAACCAGCAGTTAGCAAAGATGGAGAGTAATTTTTCTAAAAAAATATTAAATTATTTGCTTTTATTAAACAAGTTCAACTTTCCAGACAGCGGATTTGACCTGTTGCACTGGAATCGATGCCGTGTCCAAGGAATTGTTAGTTGGTCAAGAGTCGGCGGATGATGGTAAGACAATAATACTTTATATTCACAGTCTTACCATAACCTAACTTTATATTTTTTCATAGCGTTGATTGAATGAATGATATCAATGAGGCCAAATTCCTGCGTCCGAGAACCTAAACGTGCAGGCCCTGAAGTGGAACGCTCTGCCAGGAACGTATACATCATCGCTCCAGACTGTCATCGATGCGCCAAGAAAACTAGTTCACTTTCCGGGACCAAACTAGCTCCTACATCGTCCAATATGCTATCTACCGAAAGATGTAAAATAATTCAGCGACTAACCTAGCGACAGAAACAGTTGAACATCAATAAACATCAATCTTGTTTTAAATTGATTTGATTAAGGTATTTAAAACCTTTTTTTATTAATCTAGAAGAAAAAAAGTGTGCCTGAAATAATTTACCCAGATCTGTGTAAAATTTTACACAGGTCGCTCGTTGAAAAATTACACAGATTTGACAGACAATGGCTGTACACACTTCTGTGTACAAGCCTTTTACACAGATTCTGTGTATTCCCGGTTTTGGGCGATCTGTGTCAAATTTTACACAGATCTGTGTTATGTGGACTTTGCGTGCAAGTTCGTTCAACAAGTTGTATTTGCATTTTCAGAAAAAAATCAAATCGTAGATCATAGTTCCCAAAATAATGAGGCTGCTAATAACCACTCCCGGGTCCCGGGAAATTTCCAAATTCAACTCTCGATTCCCGAGAAATCAAAAATCTCGAGAATCGTCACCCTCTTATGATCTAATATTCGGTACGATTTTAGGTCATTTGTCTAACATCCGGCTACAAGCAAAAACATATTTTTCTACATAACTACTTATCGAAACTTAAATTTTGTTGAAACTCGATCTATGGGACCCTAAACTGAGTCAAATGCGACTAATTTGGACTAAATCGGTTCAGCCAGTGCTAAGAAAACTGAGTGACAATTTTGGTAACACACAGACACAGACTCACAGACACACAGAAAGACAAACATTTGTTCAGTTTTCGATTCTGAGTCGATAGGTTTACATGAAGGTGGGTTCACGAGCTTTATGTGAACATTTTATTTTTAGAGCAGGATTATAGCCTTACCTCAGTGTGGAAGGCAAAATCAAATTCACGCAATAACTTGCAACCTTAGGTAATTAGAACGCCATGCTTGTAGACGTTGAGAAATTCAGAAAATTCTCACTTTTTTCGGTATAACTCAAACATTACAACTTGGAATACAGTTTTCAGCAGTTGTATCGGAAAGTAATAGAATTGGAAGATTTTTTATGTAAAAACTTTTATTTTGAGTTTTGAATAAGACGAGTTTGGCTTAAATCGAGTCAGCCAGTGATGAAAACCCACACAGACAGACATTTGTTCAGTTTTCGGTACAGAGTCGACAGGTATACATGAAGCTGGATCTTTTTATTTAACAAAAAAAATGTAGCAGGATAACTCAGATGGAAAGCAGAACGCTGACAGCAATTTATAGTAAAATATTTTGAAAAATGAGTAACGAATGTTTTTTGTTTTTTTGTATTAATAAAATCTCAAGAGACTTGCGGTCAAGTTTCCCGTCGACTATTTAATTGCAATAAATTTTCCCATCAACGCTAGCCCTGTGTTCCAATAATTACTCGACATGTTTTGACAAAGGACTTTGTCTTAAAGCTCTATCTGCGGTGTCAATGCAAAATTTTTCGAAAATGTAGCGTTACCGTCGCATGCCCTCGGCGTGACATTCTGTTTCTGTTGCGTGGATGCCGTGCCAACTATTTAAGCTAAAAGTTAGCCTCTGGAGGATTTAGTGTCCATCAGTCTTTCATCAAAGAAGGACCTTACGTTGGGAATTTTAATGCTCACACACACACGCACACGTTGAAAGAAACAGGTGGTGCATAAACTTGAAGGAGTTCCAAGAAGATATTGACGGTTGCCAGAACGGTCACCGGAATACCGAAATGATTTTGAACAAATTGGTAGGATATCGGCCACACCCGGAGTGGCCAGTGCCCTGAGGGAAGGTTCTACCGGGGACATTTATCGAACCATACGACTTGGGGCAATATGGGTATCAAAATTCATGGTTTTTGATACTGGTGATTAAAATGGCCATTTTGACAGGATTGGCCACACCCGGAGTGGCCATGGCCCGAGGGAAGGTTCTACCGGGGGGACATTTATCGAACCATACGACTTGGGACAATATGGGTATCAAAATTCATGGTTTTTGATACTGGTGATGAAAATGGCCATTTTGACAGGATTGGCCACACCCGGAGTGGCCATGGCCCTGAGGGAAGGTTCTACCGGGGGACATTTATCGAACCATACGACTTGGGGCAATATGGGTATCAAAATTCATGGTTTTTGATACTGGTGATTAAAATGGCCATTTTGACAGGATTGGCCACACCCGGAGTGGCCATGGCCCTGAGGGAAGGTTCTACCGGGGGACATTTATCGAACCATACGACTTGGGGCAATATGGGTATCAAAATTCATGGTTTTTGATACTGGTGATGAAAATGGCCATTTTGACAGGATTGGCCACACCCGGAGTGGCCATGGCCCTGAGGGAAGGTTCTACCGGGGAGACATTTATCGAACCATACGATTTGGGTCAATATGGGTATCAAAATTCATGGTTTTTGATACTGGTGATGAAAATGGCCATTTTGATAGGATTGGCCACACCCGAAGTGGCCATGGCCCTGAGGGAAGGTTCTACCGGGGGACATTTATCGAACCATACGACTTTGGGCAATATGGGTATCAAAATTCATGGTTTTTGATACTGGTGATGAAAATGGCCATTTTGACAGGATTGGCCACACCCGGAGTGGCCATGGCCCTGAGGGAAGGTTCTACCGGGGGACATTCATCCAATTATACGACTTTGGGCAATATGGGTATCAAAATTCATGGTTTTTGATACTGGTGATGAAAATGGCCATTTTGACAGGATTGGCCACACCCGGAGTGGCCATGGCCCTGAGGGAAGGTTCTACCGGGGGGACATTCGTCGAACCATACGACTTGGGACAATATGGGTATCAAAATTCATGGTTTTTGATACTGGTGATTAAAGTGGCCATTTTGACAGGATTGGCCACACCCGGAGTAGCCATGGCCCTGAGGGAAGGTTCTACCGGGGGGACATTTATCGAACCATACAACTTGGGACAATATGGGTATCAAAATTCATGGTTTTTGATACTGGTGATTAAAGTGGCCATTTTGACAGGATTGGCCACACCCGGAGTAGCCATGGCCCTGAGGGAAGGTTCTACCGGGGGGACATTTATCGAACCATACAACTTGGGACAATATGGGTATCAAAATTCATGGTTTTTGATACTGGTGATGAAAATGGCCATTTTGACAGGATTGGCTACACTCGGAGTGGCCATGGCCCTGAGGGAAGGTTCTACCGGGGGGACATTTATCGAACCATACGACTTGGGGCAATATGGGTATCAAAATTCATGGTTTTTGATACTGGTGATTAAAATGGCCATTTTGACAGGATTGGCCACACCCGGAGTGGCCATGGCCCTGAGGGAAGGTTCTACCGGGGGACATTTATCGAACCATACGACTTAAGGCAATATGGGTATCAAAATTCATGGTTTTTGATACTGGTGATGAAAATGGCCATTTTGACAGGATTGGCCACACCCGGAGTGGCCATGGCCCTGAGGGAAGGTTCTACCGGGGGACATTTATCGAACCATACGACTTGGGTCAATATGGGTATCAAAATTCATGGTTTTTGATACTGGTGATGAAAATGGCCATTTTGACAGGATTGGCCACACCCGGAGTGGCCATGGCCCTGAGGGAAGGTTCTACCGGGGGACATTTATCGAACCATACGACTTGGGCAATATGGGTATCAAAATTCATGGTTTTTGATACTGGTGATGAAAATGGCCATTTTGACAGGATTGGCCACACCCGGAGTGGCCATGGCCCTGAGGGAAGGTTCTACCGGGGGACATTCATCCAACTATACGACTTTGGGCAATATGGGTATCAAAATTCATGGTTTTTGATACTGGTGATGAAAATGGCCATTTTGACAGGATTGGCCACACCCGGAGTGGCCATGGCCCTGAGGGAAGGTTCTACCGGGGGGACATTTATCGAACCATACGACTTGGGACAATATGGGTATCAAAATTCATGGTTTTTGATACTGGTGATTAAAGTGGCCATTTTGACAGGATTGGCCACACCCGGAGTGGCCATGGCCCTGAGGGAAGGTTCTACCGGGGGGACATTTATCGAACCATACAACTTGGGACAATATGGGTATCAAAATTCATGGTTTTTGATACTGGTGATTAAAATGGCCATTTTGACAGGATTGGCCACACTCGGAGTGGGCATGGCCCTGAGGGAAGGTTCTACCGGGGGGACATTTATCGAACCATACGACTTGGGGCAATATGGGTATCAAAATTCATGGTTTTTGATACTGGTGATTAAAATGGCCATTTTGACAGGATTGGCCACACTCGGAGTGGCCATGGCCCTGAGGGAAGGTTCTACCGGGGGGACATTTATCGAACCATACGACTTGGGGCAATATGGGTATCAAAATTCATGGTTTTTGATACTGGTGATTAAAATGGAAATTTTGACAGGATTGGCCAAACTCGGAGTGGCCATGGCCCTGAGGGAAGGTTCTACCGGGGGGACATTTATCGAACCATACGACTTGGGACAGTATGGGTATCAAAATTCATGGTTTTTGATACTGGTGATTAAAATGGCCATTTTGACAGGATTGGCCAAACTCGGAGTGGCCATGGCCCTGAGAGAAGGTTCTACCGGGGGACATTTATCGAACCATACGACTTGGGACAATATGGGTATCAAAATTCATGGTTTTTGATACTGGTGATTAAAATGGAAATTTTGACAGGATTGGCCAAACTCGGAGTGGCCATGGCCCTGAGGGAAGGTTCTACCGGGGGGACATTTATCGAACCATACAACTTGGGACAATATGGGTATCAAAATTCATGGTTTTTGATACTGGTGATTAAAATGGCCATTTTGACAGGATTGGCCACACTCGGAGTGGCCATGGCCCTGAGGGAAGGTTCTACCGGGGGGACATTTATCGAACCATACGACTTGGGGCAATATGGGTATCAAAATTCATGGTTTTTGGTACCGACCCAAGTCGTATGGTTCGATAAATGTCCCCGGTAGAACCTTCTCCAGGGCCATGGCCACTTCGGTTGAGGCCAATCCTGCCAAAATGTCCATTTTCATTACCAGTATCAAAAACCATGAATTTTGATACCCATATTGCCCCAATTTATATGGTTCGATAAATATCCCCCCGGTAAAACCTTCCCTCAGGGCAATTGAATAAATTGATTACTCCTTTATTTGACCTCTTAGCCAAATGGTGTCTTCGGAAGAGTTGTTGTACTTGATAAGGGCTATCTTTTAAAGTTATTGACATACAGGGTGACGACCTTCCAGGGTGTCAACCAAAAACTAACTCTGTTGGATGACGTTGTAGGGCTTTGGTGTATTGCGCAAAGTTGTAGAGGAGAAAATTTCATGAAAGTTTGTCAAAGGCGCTAAATTTGTAGCTCTTAATCTACTACGTCATTTTTGCAAAAATTGTAAAAAAAAAGCACTTTTTTGTGATAACTTAAAATGTTAGCATTTTTGCGGCCTACTATGTTCTGAAGAGTTGTTTTTGACATAAAATTACACATCTTTGCCCAAGACAGCAAAATGTTGTGAGCCTTTATTGAGGAGTTATAACCATTTGTAAGTGATTTTGAGCATATTTTCAAGTTGCAATGTTTTAGAAATGGCGAATTTTGGCGCAAAACCGAACAATGCACATGAAAGTACACACTTTCAACTACATTTTCTGAAAATATCTCCGTGTCTATCGGTGTCGATTTAGAGATACAGTGGACTCTCTCATTGTCGATCTTCTCGATATCAATATTACTCCAGCTGTCAATAAATTGTTCAGTCCCTTCAAATAGATTGCTTTGATTTTTTGTTCTATAATTTCATAACTCCTGCTCTCGACGGTCCCTTCAATATCGACAACGAGAGAGTCCACTGTATCTCAATTTGAATTTGACGGTTTTTAATCAATTTATTTATAATTTTTAAGCAGAATCTTATTGAAACGTGGTAATAATCAGTAAATTGAAAGGGTAAATTGATCGATTTTAATATTGCTTATTGCGAGGTAAAATCACGTTTCTCCTTCGCTGTGAGTGACAGGAGATTATTGCCGCCTTATAAAAATCAGCAAGTTGAACTGAAATTCTGGTTGATTTGGCTGTCAACTTGGTTTGTTTTGAATATTTTCCAAAAAGTCAGCTCAAAACTCAAGGCAACCTATGACAACAGCCAAAAATTTGTTCTGCGGTTGTCTTGCGGCTGTCATGCGACCATTATCTTGCGGTCGTATCACCGCGCGTGAACTCTAATTATTGACGCCCGCAGTAAAACATTGTTCATGCTTAAAATTATGATAAACATTTTCAAATTATGAATAAATACATGTTTTTCCCAAAAATAATGTAAGTGAAAATTTTAAATAATTGTTCGTATTTAAAATTAAGTATTTCCTTTCGTATATGGTCACTCTGGAAAGGTTGTCGTATTTTTTCATAGACAATGTAATTTCCATAAAAATCGATCAATTTACCCTGCAATTTACCGATTTTCACTTTGTATTCATTATGATTTCGAATAACATTTATAAATAAATTGATTGGAGAGGATTGGTGTGCGTTGCAGTTGAAGAGTCGCGCGTGTTCGGTTGCTGGTCAAAATTCGCGATTTTTGCTCGAATTTCGAGGGTTTGGTTTGCAATGGTGGTGTCAGTCGATCGGTGCATATAGGTTCTTCGTGGAAGTGGTGGAGTTCGTTGGTTTTCCCGGTTAATTTGTGCTTTTCGCGATGTTTTTCCTGCGATCGGTGGTGCATTTTTTCTCGCAAGCGTCGACGGAAGAGGGATCTGTTTAATAGTGTTGGTGTAATGGGAATCGAATTGTTCAACTTGCATACAAGTTTTGCGTGTGTGGTTGTGTTAGTCAGACGATGACCGTTTGGGTTTGACAGATTGGGTGTGAGTGTATCAGTAGTGTGTAACATAAAATTCGTTCGTTTTTTTGTGCTGATGATCTTGGGGCAACCGAGATTATGCTGAAAAAGGTTAAAAACGCCCCTAAAATCCTTGAAGCAGGTAAACCACCCACGCGCCATTATCTGGGGGCCTTATTCAGATTAAACAGAGATTAGCGGGCAGGGTATGTGAGTGTGGAACGGGGAGGGACAAGGAATAGTGAGTGCCTCTTACGGCGCGCGCCGTTCTGGTCGTATTGGTGTGCAGTGATTGGGGTGGCCGAAGTGGACTGCAGTTAGCAACTGCCACCCCGTCGCTCGGTGGGGTGGAGCGGCAGCGATCGAGAGACAACTACATGCTAGGCCGTGACCCGGGTGAGAGCGTTCTGTTTTATGTTGTGTTTGTGTTTGTGGCAGAAAGAGGGATGTTAGCCGTTTTGTATGTATGTATCTTATATTTTACATATTTTTCCCCACTTTCCCTTTTCTTTTTCTTCTTTCCTTCTTTCAAGTCGCGTAAAAAATAATATACCGGTCGTTAAACGAGAATGTCTAACTCAAGTTCATGCGTCGTTTTTATGGATTCGTTCTCCTCTTACTTGATAAGTTGGCAACCACCGCACTCTGTTTGCCCCTACGACGCTCAAGCCCACTGGGCACACGCGGGCTGCTGCTGTTTGACAGCTGCACTTCCGCTACCAGTCTGTAACCAAACAACAAAGAGATTACACGCTATTTTTCTATCCGCTAAGTAAACCGCGTGTTTTATTCCGGCCTCCCCGAAACCTCTTTAGGTTGTGGGCCCAAGTCGCGTTTCGGTCTAACGGGAAAAGTGCGCGGAATCGTCGGGCGTCATGACGGACGCAAAACCCGCTCCGGTGCAGGTGCCGATGTTGGACGAGTCCAACTTCAACCCGTGGCGGCTCCGCATGCTAGCATTCCTGGAGGAGCACGAGCTCTTGGAATGTGTGCGGACGAGTGTGGGTGACGTGGCGGAACTGAAGGAGAAACCGGGAGAAAAGCCGGAGGAAAAGACGGCCCGGATGAAGCTGCTGGACAAGCGCATCAGGAAGGACCGTCACTGCCGTTCGCAGTTGATGGCGCGGATCAGCGATGCGCAGATGGACCACCTGGAGGAGGACATGTCCCCGAAGGACATCTGGGACAAGCTGCACAACATCCACGCGCGGAAGAGCGTCGCGAGCCGGATGCGGATCCAACGGCAGATCGTGACGATGCGCTACGATGGGGGAAAGCTGCAGCAGCACTTCTTGCAGTTCGAGAAGTTGATCCGGGAGTATCGGTCCGCCGGCGCGAAGCTGGAGGAGATCGACGTGATTTGCCACCTGTTCATCTCGTTGGGATCGGCGTTCTCCGGTGCTGTGACGGCGCTGGAAACCATGTCGCAGGAGGACCTCAAGCTCGATTTCGTCAAGAACCGGCTCTTGGACGAAGAGACGAAGAAGGGCATCGAATCGCCCACCCCGTCCCAGAGCGATGCTGCGTTTCACGGGGCGAAGCCGCAGAAGAAGCAAAAGTGTTTCGGCTGCAACAAGGAGGGCCACCGGGTGGCCGACTGTCCCGAGAAGAAGAAGCCGCAGCAGAGCAAGAGGAAGCAGAAGTCGAAGGCGAACGTGGCGGATTCCGGCAGCAACCGGAAGGAAGTTTGCTTCGTGAGCGAGGCGAACCCCCAGCAGGCGCGGACGCGCTGGTTCATCGATTCCGGTGCGACGGACCACCTCGTGCGGGACAAGGAACTGTTCTGTGAGCTGCATCGTCTGAAGAAGCCCATCGAGATCGCGGTGGCCAAGGACGGTGAAACGATCCAGGCGGAGCACTCCGGCACGGTGAAGGTGGTGGCGGTCGTGGACGGTAAGAGAGTGAACTGCACGATTCAAGACGCGTTGTACGTGCCGAAGTTGCGCTGCAATTTGTTTTCGGTGCTGCGCGTTGAACAAGCCGGGATGCGCGTCGTGTTCGAAGACGGGAAAGCGACAGTGTACAGTGGTTCCGAAATCGTCGCGTGTGCTACTGTGCAGAACAAGCTGTACGAAATGAACTTTCTGGCTCGGCACGGTACGGACGATTCTTCGCTGTTGACGTGCGGTCGCGTGCGGAAGGGGTTCGTGCTCTGGCACCGTCGTTTTGGACATTTGAACGAGCAAAGCCTCAAGTGTCTGGTGCAGAAGGAGATGGTATCCGGACTCGACCTCAGTACCGCCGGGACTGACGATACCGTCGTGTGTGAATCGTGCGTTGTCGGCAAGCAAACGCGGAAGCCTCACCCACCGCGTGAAGGTCGTCGATCGTCGCGAGTGCTCGAATTGGTACACACCGACGTGTGTGGTCCCGTATCGCCGGAGGGACTCGACGGGATGAAGTATTTTGTGACGTTCATCGACGACTGGACCCATTTCGTGATGGTGTACCTGATTCGCTCGAAGGACGAGGTCATGGAGTGTTTCGAGGAGTACGAGGCCTTGGTGACGGCGAAGTTCGAGCGGCCGATCTCTCGGCTGAAGTGCGACAACGGCGGCGAGTACCGGAACAAGCGCTTCGAGGGGTTCTGCAAGCAAAAGGGGATCCGGATGGAGCCTACTGTCCCCTACACGCCGGAGATGAACCCGTTGAGCGAGCGCATGAACCGGACGCTAGTCGAGAAGGCGCGGGCGATGCTTGCTGATGCTGGCGTGGACAAGAAGTTCTGGGGGGAAGCTATGCTGACGGCGGCCTACCTGACGAACCGAAGCCCGACCGCTGCTCTCGAGATGAAGAAAACGCCGTACGAGTTGTGGGAGTCAAAGAAGCCGGACGTGTCGAACATTCGCGTTTTTGGCAGCGATGTGTTCGTCCACGTCCCGAAGGAGTTGCGCCGAAAGCTGGACGACAAGGCGTGGAAAGGAACGCTCGTCGGGTACTCACACAACGGGTATCGAGTCTGGGACCCCAAGAAACGGACGGTCGTCACGGCGCGCGACGTGGACTTTGTGGAGTCTGTCGCGGTGCAGCAGCAGGTCGCGCAACCCGACTCGCAGTTTGTGCCACTTGAATCCGATGAAGAGAGCTGCGTCGATGACGCGAGCTGTGCCGACGATGGAGACGAGACTTCGGAAGACGAGTTCAGCAGTGCTGCCGATGAACCCGAAGCTGAGGAAGCTGATGGCAGCGGCCGACCTCAAAGACCGAAGAACCCTCCCGCTTGGCACAAGGATTTCGAGGTTGAGTACGCCAGTTTTGCACTCAACGCGATGAACTTCATCGAGGACATCCCGAGTTCGGTCCCTGAGCTGAAAAAGCGGGACGATTGGCACGAGTGGAGAGCTGCGATGCAAGACGAGATGAACTCCATGAAGCGCAACAACGCCTGGACGCTGGTGAAGTTGCCTGCAGGACGCAAAGCCGTTACCTGCAAGTGGGTGTTCAAGGTGAAGCGGGGCGACGCTGAGAAACCGGACCGGTTCAAGGCGAGACTGGTCGCCAGAGGCTTCACGCAGAAGCCTGGGTTCGACTACACCGAGACCTACTCTCCGGTGGCGAAGTTGGACACGCTGCGGGCGGTGTTGGCGCTGGCCAACGAGAATCGGATGTTCGTGCACCAGATGGACGTGAAGACCGCGTTCCTGAACGGTGAGTTAGCTGAAGAGATCTACATGACCCAGCCGGAAGAGTTTCAGCAGGGGAATGGCCTGGTCTGCAAGCTGAACCGTTCCATCTACGGGTTGAAGCAAGCGTCCCGGGCGTGGAACGACCGATTCCATGGCGTCATCAGCAAACTCGGATTCGTCCGGAGCGCCAACGACATGTGTCTCTACACCCGAGGAGCTGGAGACAAGAAGCTGATCCTGGTACTGTACGTCGACGACATCCTCCTGGCCGGAACGTCGTTGAAAGTGCTGGAAGCGGTCAAGCAGAAGCTAACCGAGGAGTTCGAGATGACGGACGAAGGTGAGATCAAGCAGTTCCTAGGAATGCGCTTTGAACGTGACAAGCTGAAAGGAGTTCTGAAGATCAGTCAGCGCGACTACTTCGATGGCCTCCTGAAGCGTTTCCGGATGGACGACTGCAAGCCGATCTCGACACCGATGGAGCACCGGCTGAGGCTGGTGAAAGGAGAGGAGAAGCAGAGAACGTCGAAGCCCTACCGTGAGCTGGTCGGTTGCCTGACGTACGCGTCCCTCACAACAAGACCGGATCTCGCTGCGGCCGTGAACTACTTCAGTCAGTTCCAGTCGTGTCCGACGGATGAACACTGGGTCCATCTGAAGCGGATGCTGCGGTACATCAAGGGGACACTGGACGTCGGTCTGGTGTACAAGGCCGTGGAGAACCCTCCACTGCTGGAAGTGTACAGCGACGCGGACTGGGCGAACGACACTACCGATCGTCGTTCGATCACGGGCTGCGTGGTGAAGCTGTTCGGATGTACTGTCGGCTGGTTGACGAGGAAGCAGCAGACGGTGTCTCTGTCGTCGACGGAGGCGGAGCTCGCGGCACTCTGCACGGCGGCGTGTCACACCCTGTGGACGATACGCGTGCTGGACGATCTGGGCAAGCCAGTGGACGGTCCCGTACCGATGTTCGAGGACAACCAGTCCACGATCAGGATTGCCGAGGATTCTCGAGACTGCAAGCGCCTGAAGCACGTGGACACCAAGTTCCACTTCCTGCGGGAGCTGGTGCAGCAGAGGACGATCGAGATCAAGTTCGTGCGCTCGGCGGAGCAACAAGCGGACATCATGACCAAAGGTCTACCGGCAGCTGTCTTCAAGGATCTTCGCGCCAAGCTGGGATTGGAGGAGACGTGCTGTGATTGAGCAGGGGTGATAAGTTGGCAACCACCGCACTCTGTTCGCCCCTACGACGCTCAAGCCCACTGGGCACACGCGGGCTGCTGCTGTTTGACAGCTGCACTTCCGCTACCAGTCTGTAACCAAACAACAAAGAGATTACACGCTATTTTTCTATCCGCTAAGTAAACCGCGTGTTTTATTCCGGCCTCCCCGAAACCTCTTTATTACTCTGATCTTATTTTTCCGATAATTATAAATATAACGTAAAAGATATAACTACCTATAACGACTTCGGCTTAAAAATGCACCATTCGTGATAGTGTCACTTTATTAATAACTGCTCGAAACGAAAACTTTCAGTTACTATTTTTCGCAATTCTGTCGGTCTCGTAGATTACTATTTTCGGATCATTTCGTCATAAAATCCTGCAACACGATGAAATCATTGCAAACCTCACTATAAAGTTTTGATATAAATCATTTGGAAACCACAGAAAATACAGTTTAATATATTTCTTAAATAGTAAAAGGAGGAGCCCTTCTCACAGCGTCGTTGCTCGGAAGGCACGCCGACGGGGGATTGAATGATAATTTGGCGCCGCGTTCGAATTAAAACTATTTCTAAATCAATGATTGTGTATCTTTCCGCAGCCGGCTGCCTAAGATTTTTAAAATTTCAACAGATAAACAAATTGCTTATGGTCGCATCACCTACCACAGTGAATCCTGACCTCATACCCATCTTACTAACCCCTCAAAACTCATGTGATACTTTGTCGGAGACGCAGTCGATTTGGCGGTCCCATCACTCAAGTATCGGACTAACATTCCCATCCACTTCCCCGTGTCTTACCACTGGTCGTGGCCGGCGTCGGTATTGATCAGCATGATAGGGACCTTTGAAAATTGCGAAGGGGTGATGATTGGTTCCTACTTTTCATCTGTGGTCCACGGAGCAATTTTTGGGGGTCCTGGTCAATAACGAAGTAGCAGCTACGGGTAGACACCAATGCTATGCTATGCTATGCTATTATGATTTCGAAAAACATTTATAAATAAATTGATTAAAAATCGGCAAATTCAAATTGAGATATCTAAAAATATATACACGAAGATATTTTCAGGAAATTGTAGTTGAAAGTGTGTACTTTCAGGTGCATTGTTCGGATTTGCGCCAAAATGCGCCATTTTGAAAACATTGCAACTTGAAAATAGGATCAAAATCACTTAAAAATGGTTATAACTCCTCAATAAAAGCTCAAAACATTTTGCTGTTTTCGGCAAAGATATGTAATTTTATGTCATAAACAACTCTTCAGAACATAGTAGGCCGCTAAAACGCTAACATTTTAAGTTATCACAAAAAAGTGATTTTTGGACCATTTTTGCAAAACTGGCGTATATCTCGAGTAGATTAAGAGCTACAAATTTGACGCCTTCGACCAACCTTCATGAATTTTTCTCCTCTACAACTTTGCCCAAGACACTAAAGCCCTACAACGTCATCCAACAAAGTTAATTATGGTTGACACCCTGGAAGGTCGTCATCCTGTATGTCAATAACTTCAAAAGATAGCCCTTATCAAGTACAACAACTCTTCCGAAGACACCATTTGACTAGGATGTCAAAAAAAAGAGTTATCAATTTATTCCACTTAATTTTGCCATTCCGAACACTGTGCAATGGCCACTCCGGGTGTGCCCAATCTTGTCAAAATGGCCATTTTCATCACCAGTATCAAAAACCATGAATTTTGATACCCATATTGCCCCAAGTCGTATGGTTCGATAAATGTACCCCCGGTAGAACCTTCCCTCAGGGCCATGGCCACTCCGGGTGTGGCCAATATCCTACCAGTTTGGTCCCAACCCCATTGCCTTGAATCATTCTGGTTTCCGAGTGACCGTTCTAACAATGTTCTTTAGAACAGAATTCCTCCCAAGTTGGTGCACAACCTGTGTCTTTCAATGTGTGCATGTGTGTGTGTGTGAGCAATAAAATTACCACCGTCGATCCGTCTCTGACGGATTTTCAGTCAAAACTAAATTGTTCAGAGGCTATCTGTTAGCTTAAATAGTCCGCATGAAATGTGGCAACAATGGTGCAACATTCTCGCGTGACAGTTCCAAGAAAGCAGGAGACGAGGCAAATTTGCACCATGTTGCCACATTTCATGCGGACTATTTAAGCTAACAGATAGCCTCTGAACAATTTAGTTTTGACTGAAAATCCGTCAGAGACGAATCGACGGTGGTAATTTTATTGCTCACACACACACACATGCATACATACCATACCAATCAGCATAGGGCTCCGAGGGAAGTCCGTGCTGTGACAAGGAGACGCCTCCATATTTCTCGATCCTGGGCTGTTTGTCTCCAATCTTCTAAGTTGCAGATTTTCCGGATATCTCGCCTGACTTGATCACCCCATCGTGCTCGCTGTGCTCCCGGTTTTCGTCCTCTACCGCCTTCCAGTTGATCGCGGTCGAAGATCATTTTAACGGGACTGTCCTCGTGCATTCTCGCAACGTGACCAGCCCACCTAAGTCGGCCGACCTTCGCCTCTTGGACGATAGTCGGACCTCCAAGCAAAGCGTGCAGCTCGTGGTTCATGCGCCTACGCCACTCACCGTTAGCAGTCCGCACACCCCCATAGATCGTCCGTAGCACCTTCCGTTCAAAGACTCCAAGGGCACGTTCATCCTCTTTCAGCATAGTCCAAGTTTCGTGGCCGAAGAGGACGACTGGTCTAATGAGGGTCTTGTAGATTGCTAGCTTCGTGCGGCGTCGCACTCGATCGGATGTCAGGGTCTTCCGTACTCCGAAGTATGCACGATTTCCTGCATGAATGCGAGTCTGGATCGACCTACTGGTGTTGTTATCGGCCGTCACCAGGGATCCCAAGTACACGAACTCGTCTACCTCCTCCAGCTCGTCACCGTCCACTGCTAGGGGAGTCAGACACGGGGGGCCCCCGTCTTTGGAGCCTCGACCTCTCATGTACTTTGTTTTCGTCGCATTCATCGCCAGTCCAATCTGCATGGCTGCTGCTTTCAGTCCGGTGTAGATTTCCATCACCTTCTCTTGACTTCTCGCTATAATATCGATGTCATCAGCAAAACCAAGCAGTTGAACCGACTTGAAGAATATCGTGCCACTCGTGTCAATGCCCGCTCTTCGTATAACACCTTCTAGGGCGATGTTGAACAGAAGACAAGATAAGCCATCACCCTGTCGTAACCCTCGCCGTGACTCAAAGGGTTCCGATAATTCCCCCGAAACACGCACAAAGCACATTACTCGCTCCATGGTTGCCTTGACCAGCCGTGTCAGTTTGTCCGGAAAACCGTTGTCGTGCATAATCTGCCATAGCTGCTCGCGGTCGACCGTGTCATAGGCTGCCTTGAAGTCAATGAAAATGTGATGTGTGGGCACGTTGTACTCGCGGCATTTCTCAAGGATCTGCCGGAGGCAAAATATTTGGTCCGTGGTGGCTCGCGCGCCCGTGAAGCCCGCTTGGTAGGGCCCCACGAACCTTTTTGCGTGGGGTGATAGCTGACGGCAGAGGATCTGGGAGAGTACTTTATAGGCAGCATTGATAAGAGTTATGCCGCGGTAGTTACAGCAATCCAACTTATCGCCCTTTTTGTAGATGGGGCATATAACCCCCTCCATCCATTGTTCCGGTAGATTTTCCTCATCCCAGATCATAGAAATTACCTTGTGGAGCGCCCTAGCCAGTTTCTCTCCTCCATATTTGAAAAGCTCGCTCGGCAACCGATCTTTACCGGCGGCTCTGTTGTTCTTCAGCTCCTTGATCTCCTTCTTAACCATCCAGAGATCGGGAGCCGGGAACTGGTCATCAGCTCCGGGAGCTCCAAGGTTAACTTCTATGCCGTCTCCGTCTGCTGTTTCGCCGTTGAGGTGTTCATTGAAGTACTGCTTCCACCTGCGTATCGCCTCGTTTCTGTTCACGAGAAGATTTCCCTCTGCGTCCCGGCACTTCTCAGCTCGCGGCACGAAGCCTTTCCGGAACTGGTTTATCTTCCCGTAGAACTTCCGCGTCTCGTTTGCAAGGAACAGCCGCTCCATCTCGTCGCGGTCCCGGTCTTCTTGCTGGCGCTTCTTTATCTTGAAGACCGCGGTTTGTCGTTCCCTTGCCTGTTTGTATCGATCCTCGTCCTCTATCGTACCGGTCTGCAGCTTTCTGTTGAAAGCAGCTTTCTTCTCGTACGATAATCGTTGGCACTCGTCGTCGTACCAATCGTTTTTCCTGACTCGTTCCACCCTACCTAATGAAGTTTCAGCGACACTACCGATGGCTGAGCAAATCATACTCCAGCCATCCTCGAGAGAAGCAGCGCCTAGTTCTTCCTCACTTGGCAGGTTCGCCTCCAGCTGCTGCGCGTAACTATCAGCCACTTCGCTATCCTGCAAACGCTCGACGTTCAGCGGAGGTGTCGGAGGGCTTCGTCGCTGGTAGCAGACCGTCGACAATTTTGAGCGCATGCATGCTCCTACCAGGTAGTGGTCCGAATCGATATTCGCACCGCGATACGTGCGAACGTTCGTTATGTACGAGAAGAATCGTCCGTCGATTAAAACGTGGTCGATTTGATTTTTCGTTCTTCCATTTGGCGATACCCAAGTGGCTTTGTGGATGTCTTTGCGTGGGAAAAAGGTACTTCTTACCACCATTCCGCGGGAGGCTGCAAAGTTGATGCAGCGTTGGCCGTTATTGTTCGTGGCGGTGTGAAGGCTGCAAGGCCCTATCACCGGTCGATACATCACCTCCCTTCCCACCTGAGCGTTAAAATCCCCGATGACGATTTTCACATCTCTTCGTGAGCAGCTGTCATACTCCTTCTCCAGCCGCGCGTAGAATGCTTCTTTCTCTTCTTCGGGTCTTTCTTCGTGTGGGCAGTGGACATTGATGATGCTGTAGTTGAAGAGACGGCCTCTGATCCTCAACTTGCACATCCGGTTACTGATGTGCTTCCAGCCAATCACCCTATCCTTCATCTTACCCATCACAATAAAGCCGGTCCCCAGCTTCTTGTTGTTGGTGCCGCAGCTCTGGTAGAATGTGGCGTTAGTCCTACGACTATCCCAGTCCTTGTTCCCCTGCCAGCAAAGCTCCTGCAGTGCGACAATGTCGAATTTGCGGGGTCGCAATTCGTTCGCCAAAGCGATGTCGCAACCCTCGAACTTCAGCGACCTACAATTCCAGGTACCGAGTCGCCAATCGGTGTCCTCTTTGTACGTGGGCTTGCGCCGTTGGTTCCGGGTCGTCATTCTCCTTGTCCTTCGCGATTCCTACTTTTCAGCAGGCGGCCGGATCGGGGCAGCGCTGCCTAGTCCCGGGGCGTTTTACGCCTGTGAGCTTCCGGGACCTAGCTCCGGTTTTCTCTCGCTACCGTAACGGGGGCTTTTTTTCCCGTGGCCTAACGGTATTCTTCATTTCCGGAAGAGCACGTGGCGGCACACTTTCGTGCCTCCTTTTAGTGTGCGGCACACCACACGATACACAAACACTTTTTTAGTTATATTTTTAATTATACAAAAACTTTTATTTTTTTTTTTTTTTCCAATTTCCAAAATCTTGCACTCCGAACACTCCGTGCAACGAATCCGCAGTACACGCACACACGCGACACAGCAAAACAACTTCTGCAGGCCACGGCGCAACAACATGCACACATTGAAAGACACAGGTTGTGCACCAACTTGGGAGGAATTCTGTTCTAAAGAACATTGTTAGAACGGTCACTCGGAAACCAGAATGATTCAAGGCAATGGGGTTGGGACCAAACTGGTAGGATATTGGCCACACCCGGAGTGGCCATGGCCCTGAGAGAAGGTTCTACCGGGGGGACATTTATCGAACCATACAACTTGGGGCAATATGGGTATCAAAATTCATGGTTTTTGATACTGGTGATTAAAATGGCCATTTTGACAGGATTGGCCACACTCGGAGTGGGCATGGCCCTGAGGGAAGGTTCTACCGGGGGGACATTTATCGAACCATACGACTTGGGGCAATATGGGTATCAAAATTCATGGTTTTTGATACTGGTGATGAGAATGGCCATTTTGACAGGATTGGCCACACCCGGAGTGGCCATGGCCCTGAGGGAAGGTTCTACCGGGGGGACATTTATTGAACCATACGACTTAAGGCAATATGGGTATCAAAATTCATGGTTTTTGATACTGGTGATGAAAATGGCCATTTTGACAGGATTGGCCACACCCGGAGTGGCCATGGCCCTGAGGGAAGGTTCTACCGGGGAGACATTTATCGAACCATACGATTTGGGTCAATATGGGTATCAAAATTCATGGTTTTTGATACTGGTGATGAAAATGGCCATTTTGATAGGATTGGCCACACCCGAAGTGGCCATGGCCCTGAGGGAAGGTTCTACCGGGGGACATTTAACGAACCATACGACTTTGGGCAATATGGGTATCAAAATTCATGGTTTTTGATACTGGTGATGAAAATGGCCATTTTGACAGGATTGGCCACACCCGGAGTGGCCATGGCCCTGAGGGAAGGTTCTACCGGGGGGACATTTATTGAACCATACGACTTAAGGCAATATGGTTATCAAAATTCATGGTTTTTGATACTGGTGATGAAAATGGCCATTTTGACAGGATTGGCCACACCCGAAGTGGCCATGGCCCTGAGGGAAGGTTCTACCGGGGGGACATTTATCGAACCATACGATTTGGGTCAATATGGGTGTCAAAATTCATGGTTTTTGATACTGGTGATGAAAATGGCCATTTTGATAGGATTGGCCACACCCGGAGTGGCCATGGCCCTGAGGGAAGGTTCTACCGGTGCCATTGATTGAATAAATTTAATTAGAATTAATTATTCAGGATTGAAAAAATAGGCAAAGAATTTAAAAATATAAATAAAAATAGCATGATTTTTTGAGTTTTGTACAAAGTTCTTTGTCATATTGGTCATGTAGAACATAACCACCTGCACCTTTTTTGAGTTATGCAAATTTATCGTCTAGAAACTTCGAGACGCGGTCGAGACAAGGTGACGGTTAATAACAGGGCTTTATGGGGAGAAATAGTACAACTAAACTACCAGACTTTGCATAAAACATGCTGGAAAATATGCTTCCCCTTCGCTCCCCACTTCGCACGCAGGTCGATTATAATCTTAAATATGCGCACAAAATGGACCTAAAGCCTGCTGTTTGCCACCATATTCATAAAGAAAAACTGTCCATCCAACATCCGTCTGGCAACCTCCGATTACCGACTGCGTGGCAATTTGCTTGCTGTCACGTGTGCAAAATCTGCCTCACTATCGCAGACTATCGCTAAACTCTCCGGCTTGACGATGAATGTTCAATTTATCATTGTAATCAATCATTTTACGCGAAGAAAAAACAACCCTTAAACGTTATCATTTCATGGCCGAGACCATGGATTTGGCTCAACCGGGTGAAGAAGCGGCTGAAGTCGCGAGTTCTGCTAGGCTACCTTAAGTCGGTAGCCATTGGCCACGGCAACGTAACTATTAGTCTGATGGACGAGTTGTCTGTCGGGGGACAAGACAGGAGCATGATATTAAATGCTGTTGCTTATTTTTTACCATAAATTATAATTGTGACAATAAATGAAGAATTACCCCGGGTTTCTGGAGCAGGGCAGGGTACGGAGTATGGGTCTTTACTTCTCCTAGTCCTGAACTGGTCTTGCACATCAGAAACATCGTTCTACAGGCGCCTGGATGGTCCGAGGTAGGCAAGAATACTTCGAAGATCGCGCTTCAATATGATTATGATGGCTTGGCAGGGTTGAATTAGATAGAAAATTTGAATCAGAATGCAACTCTTTTAAAGCAGTTATTCTCATGAAAACAACGTCATATCTAGCCAACACTAAATTTGTCTTGCCAAAATGATCCCCACAGTTCAACCCTGGAGCCTGCGCGCCAATATGCACTTACGCATAATAAAGACAGCCGCGCGCACCCAGCACTGATCGATACGACATTGATGGGAGCCCATGAGAACCCAAAGTGGCCGCCGCCGTACAATAATGCCATCCTGAGGAGGAGCCTCCTGGATCGCGGACAAGCAGAACGAACTTTGCTGCTTACCCTGGCTCACGCAATTGCGCAACCATCATCATCGCACATCTGACAGTGTGTGTGTGCAGCTAATAATAATATTACACGCTTCAAGGATCGATGGCTACCGTTGCAGAACGAGTTATGGAAGTTGAAAACTTTAGTTAAGACTCATAAAATAATGCATATTTACCAATTGAAAAATATTCGAAAAACTTTGATTACGCTAATATGTGTGTATGTTTGTATTTCCAATCTAATAATCGCTGGCCGGCAGCGTAATTATGGGAAAGTATAATTTGTATCAGATTTACATTGTGCTGCTATAGCTCAGCTCAGTATCGGGTAAAATGGCAGAGAACCTTGCGGTCGAATTCCATTATCTGGCCCAAACAACGATGTTTAATCATTACAGATCAATTCACTACAAGAGTGCACAACGTCTGATGGCTGAAAGTCTGTTTGAAAATCTATAACTCATTCAATAGTCAGTGCCTTACGGTTCCATGACTTCTCCTCTTACGACAGCCCCTCTTTCTGCGCTAGGATCAATGAAGAAGCTTCTTGTATTTTAAATAAAGATGGAACTGATCATCGGTGAAGAGTGCGGTTTCTATCATTATGCACGGTGAGCGGAGAAACTTAAACTATAAAATATAATAACTTTGGTCACGGCCCAGCCTCTGTGCTGTGCGCTGGTTACTCAGATCAAATTAATTGATTATGAATACCCATCGAACGGAGATAAACGACCGGGTGTTTGAAAATTGATGTCCCCAACGAGTGGCCGTCCTCGGTGCCGGGAGGGATCCGGGCTAGATGATGATGGTCAATCTGGAAGACACCCAGGGGATGGCAGGATTTGTTTTTGCAGGGGGAGGTGGCCAAGCTATTTTGCATGGAAACATCAGGCAGTAGCGGTTGGAAGTCAGTCAACACATTAGGAACAAGGGTAAAGAACGCATAAAATTAGAGATCCCGTTTGGTCATTAAATACACAAGCTTCTCGAACCTATAACGAGGCTATGCTGCCCGAGCCTGGTGATTTGAATAAATCAACGACCAGCTTGACAGGATGATGAGCGATTGCCAGTGACATGATAACAATTTTGTGTCCCTCCACCGAATGGCAACCGCAACCGAAGGACAACCATGCGAAAATTGTCGTTTCTGGGTGAGCGGTGAGTGAGTGTTTGTTGTGAGCTGCAATGTTTTCTGAATCAAAATTGTTGTCGTCATGTTACATTGGTAAATTGTAATTTTTAGCCAAAATTTAATAGAGGCCTTAAAAAAAATGATGTAATTTATTTTTACGAGAAGTAAGTAGTAAATCTTTCCCAGTTCCTGAGGGGAACACCCTTGAAGAGTATCGGGGCCGGCATTTACAAAGCGGATTCAGTGGCAATTTCATTCTCAACTTAATGTTAACATGTTAAGGTTAATGTTAACATTCAATAGGTTGCCTTCCTAAGGTGTCGTGATAAGGTCCAGTTTGTGACGATACACTACCTTTCCTTTACTAAGCAATCGAATCCAGAAGAGAAACGATCACCAGTTGTGTTGGTCCGAGCTGGGATTTGAACCCCGATCTACCGCTTACTAGGCGGGAGCGTTACCACTAGGCTACGTGGCTCGGTCTCAACGAGAAGCTCGCATAAGAAAACAACATTACTTATTCCACCTTTAGGTGGTTGGTGCGTTCCTCATATGTTAATTTATAGTAAATTCATCTTGAATCTTTCAATGTTCTGTCTAATTTACTTCACGACTTATAACTTTTGATAAGGTTGCCAGATATTCAATTTCTCAGATTTATCGGAATGGTTATTGATTGCCCATTAGGGTGCCCAGAATATAGGACTTTTTCTCAAAACCTCCCTCCACAAGCTGAATATTGATCCTTGAGCTATTTTAGGACTCTGAGCCAAATATGAGAAAAATCGGTCATCATTTACCCATTGATACTCGAAGGTGAAGTTTGTATGGGGAAAATCTAACAAATGTATGGAAAACCTAATTTTCTCACGGTTTGGTCTGCAGGATGCGCTACTTCTGTCCAAATATTCTCAAAAGTAAGATTATCATTGAAAATTTATTGCTCTACAACTTTGTAGAACTTATCAAAGCTGTAAAACTCGATCCTTAAAAGTCATTTTTGTATGACAAACATTTTTTTCACCAACTTTAGGCTCGGGTATCAATGGGTTAATTTCAACCAATTTCGCTCAAAATTTGCACAGATGCTTAAAATAACCCAATAAGCCGTTTTTCGCTTGTGGAGCAGGGGGTCATTTTTTCTGGGCACCCTATTGCCCATCGATGGGTCATAACTCACATGATAGCTCCGAACAAAGTTTTCAGCTAAATATCTGAGATTCGACCTCAAAAAAGTGTATAAATAACACTTAATAACTATTTATAGGGTTGTCAGATCTTCAATCTTTTAGGGTCGTTGGATAGGTCTTTAGTTTCATTTCATTCATTCATCAAATTTAGTTTCATTGTATATTTCCTATTTTACATCGTACTCAAAATTCAATAGAAAACTTTTTTTTTAATATAAAATAGCTATTAAACTTTTACCATTTTTCCAAACATTAAGATTAATAGGACCATCCATAAACCACGTGGACACTTTTATGTGAATCTGTTACCCCCACCCCCCTCGTGGACTCGTGGATTGTCCATACAATTTGTTTTTTGTTTTTGTGTACAATCGCCATACCCCCTACCTCCCCCCCCCCCCCCTCTAAAGTGTTAACGTGGTTTATGGATGGTCCCAATTTTAAAAATGCGTAGTTTTCTTACTTTGCTTAGTTATATTTGTGAAGTGTGTAACAATGTACTACAAAGTTGTAGATAAATTTTGAAATATTTAAGTGTCGAATTATGAGTAAAACCTATTTCATGTTGCAACAAACTTATGAAACTTCGGAAATCAGAATAGAAATATTTTAAGAGTCTGCCTCTGTGGATCAATCGGACTCACAATCCAGAGGTCCCAGTTCGAGTCCCGAGGAAGACTCAAAAATTCTAAGTGTTAATATAGGTATAAGGTGTTACGTCGATTCCAATATTTTAACAGTTTTTGACATTAAAACAAAAATGTGGCGAGATACCACAAAATTGGCTACATCTACCTGCTATAACACTTTAGAGCAAAGCTCAAATGCAGCGATGAATTGAACAAATATTATTGATTTAACTGTCAATGATAATTTGCAAAATTGCATGAATTTAACAATCCTATCAGTATCGTTGATAGTTTAAAACGTTCAGCAGTTTTCCCTATAAATGGAATTACTTTTTGCAAAAATCTGTAACAGTACAGGATGACTTCCAGGCTGGCAATTGTTGCTTCATTTTTACTAGCGTGTGATGCGCTGAATGTAGATTTCATAAAAGATTTTGTGAAACTAAAGCGTTCAAAAAGTGTCGTTCTCTTCTTGTGCGATTTGAGTGAAGGTGAGTTTTTAAGTTGATTTGATTTTTTTAAATTTAGTATGGACTGAACGGAGTACTTTAATATTCTTGCGAGCATAAAATCGGGTCAGTTATTTCCATGACAAATTTAATATTTAATGAAATCGAAGTTTCTGTTTAATTTTTGAAAATTATGGCAGATCTTTGACAAAAAATAAGTCGGAATAATTGTAGAGTTTTCAAATGCGTAAAATGCATCAAAGTTTGATTTCAATCGAAAATCTGATGACGCCATTCCATTCAGCGTCCAATTTCCTTTAAAAATAACAAGTTTTAAGTTTAGCTCTATCATTTTTTGTTTCCGAGATATGGACATTTGAAAAAAGAGGTTTTTTTGAAAAAATGTCGAAAATCGCAAAACTTTGGGCGGGGCAAAAATGGAAAGGGTGGTCCAATTTGGTTAAAATCGGGATTCTTACATGTTTTGATAGTATCAATAGCTCCATCAAATTAGAGCTTGTTCAGAGAAAGTGCATTTCGAGTGGTGTGCCAGTTGGCGCGAAATGACCCCATTGAACTAAACCTAATACAAAGCATTTAATTTTAATTAACACATGTAGCTCGAGATGTATTCATCACACTCAATGAAATCGACATATCTACCCAACTCGTCAACCTGGCTGACCAGGACATAAAGGATCCAACCCAGGTTCTGCCCCGTAATAATTACGCAAAAACTGCATGCATATTTGACTACAGCTGCACCAACTCACTCCCAACACTTCGAGCGATCTCCACCCTTCGATACTTCAACACAACGTACAGCTGGTTATTTTTTGCCGGCAACGATTCGACGGTTGATTCGAACCACGTTCTTTGGAAGCTCAAATCGATTCAAATGAATTCGGATGTCTCCGTTGCCGATCCCTTGGCTGGATTCAACGGAACCGCAATTGAAATCGCTGATGTGTATGCGCCGGGAAGACACCTTTGCAAGGACATTTTTCGAAAATCTTACGGAAAATGGATCAGTGGAAGGGGGATGATGTTCGAATCGAACTATCGACCATACTATGATCGTGGGAATTTCATTGGTCTACAACTGCGGGGAGTGACTGTGGTAAGTAATTGGTTTCATAACTGCTACTGTTAAGTAAACTTTGAAGAAAATCGCAGATTGATAAGGATAATGTGACTTCAAACGATGTCGATCGTATATTGTCTGTACCTGGTGCCGAGCTAGGAGTAGTTAGTTTTATTAAGTATCACTACGCTTTGCTGGTCATCCTACAAGACTACCATAACTTCAAGTAAGTTTGTTTAGCTAGTTACGACTACTAGCGAAACACTTGTTTTGAATTCACAGGATAAAATTCCGAAATACCCGAGGCTGGGCAGGTCGTCTCAAGTCGGGATATCGGCTTGGCCTGATAGGAGTTCTTGCCAGGAACGAAGCTGATTTAGCAACTACTGGAATTTTCATGCGAACTAATCGACATGCCGAATTCGATATGATTCACCAGAGCTGGGAGTTTTCGTAACTTTAAATGTTCATTGCACGATCAAAGAGTAATAAGCTTTTTTTACAGGTCAGGCTTTATATACCGAATGTCTTCAATTCTTAGTGAAGCATCAAATCAAGGGAATTTTTTTACTCCGTTTGATCCATCTGTTTGGATATCCTTATCGTTTACATTGGTGATTTTTCTTGTAATTATGAAAGTATCAGCAGTTTTCATTAGCAAACATCTGTTCAACGAACTAAACGTTTCAATTGCATCCTATTTGGTCGACATAATGGGTACGATGTCCCAGCAAGGAATCGCAGCGGCTGTGTCACCTCGAGTGACCATTCGGATCATACTATTTTCCCTGCTAAGCATGAGTGTAATTCTGTACAATTATTACACATCAACTGTAGTCAGTGGATTGCTCAGTTCGCCTGGAAAAGGTCCTCAAACAATTCGAGAGGTGATTGATAGTCCACTAACGCTGGCTTTTCTTGATATCGGCTATCATCGAGTCCTCTTTCGAGTAAGTTCCACTAAATTTGCCTAAAAATTTACTCTTTAATTATTTCAATCTTCTAGGAAACCAAATCACCACTCATCCGTGAATTGTACGAGAAAAAGGTGTGTACTCGCTGGATTTCCAATAACAAGTTTATGTCGTAAATGCCTTCAACATTTTAGGTACTACCTCCCCGCCGTAATAACTCTATCCCGGTGTTCATAAGCATCCGGTCGGCCGTTCCGTTCCTACAGAAGGGTGGTTACGCATTTCACTGTGAGTTCACCGAAGCATTCCAGGAGATTGCCGATCAGTTTGATGCAAATGAAATCTGCGAGCTGCGGGCGGTGATTTCAAATTGTCAATGTACACACACCTAACCAAACGCTGAACTTTCCTTTTTTTGCAGGTCGATGGTTTATTCACTGATCTAAAACTGCTCAGCTTTATGCTTCCGAAGCAGAGCATGTACACGGAGATGTTTAAAATCACGTAACGCAACACATCGATATGAAGTTTTAAAAGCACACTAATTATTGCATTTTCCAGTTTCATGCGGATTACAGAAAATGGTATAATAAAAAGAACGCTGAAAATTCATCAACATAAAAAACCAATATGTCAGTCTACCGGGCGTGTAAATCCGGTGAACATTTCTGGAGTATTGATGGCGTTTCAAATTTTGGGAGGTAAAATTGAAGAAAAATGCTAAAACAAATCTGTAATGTTTACCATTTCAGCTGCATTGATTCTGTCTGCGTTTATATTAATAATTGAAAAAATTGCTTGGAAACGGCAACAACAAAGAAATTTAAACGTATTTTTAAACTGAAAATTTACATAAAGAAAAGATTTATTCACAAATTGATCATGATCATAACAATTGGTAGATCAACTTGAAGTTGGATTTGAAATCATATATGTTAACAAATTATATACATTTTATTTTTTAACAAACTCAACAAACTGCTTTGTAAGAAATAAAACGTAATGAATTAAAAAAATATCATGTTTTGTTTTAAATTTTCCTCGCAAAAATAAATATTACCGCAAAACGGGGTGACATTGCTAGGTTTAAAAAATTTCCGCAAAATGAAGAGTTCAAGTTAAATACGTACGGAATGGTATGGAAACAAACTGACCGTTGTAGAGAAGTGCTCAAAGTACCGTAAACTGGGGCCACTAATTTTGATACATCCAATGTAATAGTCACATTTTTGCATATATGTTCGATAATAAGCTATCCCTTAATGCTTACATACTCAAAATTCTCAAAAATGTTTAGATATTAATTTGACGGGCATTTGAAAACCCTATCAAAGTCACCCCAGTTTACGGTACCTCAAGGAGAACTTTTCATAAAATTTTGAGTTAGTTAACTGTAATTAAGGAAATGATGATGAATTGTTTTTGTTTTAATCTTCTCAAAATGTCATGATTTTTTTCAATTCACATCATTTGGAATCGGAAAACGGAATGCATTTTCTGATTCTTTGGACAATTTTCCACTAGGAGAAGGTAAAATAAGTATGTATGTATGTATGTATGATCCCCATACTCGCAGGCAACTTGGTCCTGGAACACATGTGAGCGCTAGGTGAACAATTCGATCATCTTTTACTCCGTAATCTGTACACCCACGTGCAAAAGTTTTTTTGCACGAATTTTAGTGCTACAAATACCGGCGCATAGAACAAAATGGTTTCCCTCTTCCCTCCCCAAGCGCCGGAAATCTGTAGCGGGTGTAGGGACACTTCGCATAGACGCCCTTGCTCCCATCACGTCACTGAGGGTATGGAGCGACGAGAAATTAATAAGCATGCCCCCCCAGTCGAACCTTCATTAGAGAAGCAGGCAATCCACAACTCACAGCGAACGACTAAGGGAACACCCTACCGCGTATATAGTAATAATTGGGCGTGGTTGTCTTGAATGATATGAGTGAATGTTAGAATAAGTGTTAGAATATTTGGTTTTATAACAAGAACGGGCTCACCAATTGTTGATATCTTCGAGTCTAGTTTTTGAGCTTCATTTACTTGCGATCTGCAGAACTTCCAACGTCGAACATGACAAAACCTGGTACAGGAAACAGCACCGTCGGGCCCAACGGTTGACCTTGGAAATACACTGGGGGAAGAACCCCATCTCCCGATTTGCTACTGCTGCTCCTACAGATTCATGTTGGCCACCGCGTTTTCTCCGGCTCGCTTGTACCTTTAACTTGCTCATCGACCGTAGAATCTTGGACCATTGAGCCTTCATCTTCGATCTGCTTTTGCTGCTGGTTGGCACCGCTGACGATCGCGTTTTTTGGCCTGGCCACCGTTGACACCAATCAGAAGAACACACGAAGCTCGGACAAACTTCCAGTACCGAAATTCCGGAACGAGCTAAACTTCCCGACGAATTTGTCACAAAATTCACTTTTGCAAAAAAATCTATGACAAAAAACGTCATCGGAAAAAACGCATCCGATCTCACGCACGGCTTACTTCGATCACACTAGGAGAAGGTAAAATAAGTCTGTAAATAATAAATATTATGTGTTTTTGAAACAAAATTCAAAAAATCTCAAAATTTAAAGACATTTTCAGTTGAACAAATTGCGGAGCGTCGGATCGAGGAGCTATTTGTTGCGTTGGGTTCGTATAAGTCCAAGGAAGGTTCTTACGCCAAAAAGTTACAACTTTGGCCACTCTGGAACCGATTCCGGAAAATCTGCAGGTTCTATGGGAAAAGCTGCGTAAAATCAAATTTTGATCACAGGAGGCTGAATAAGCAAAAAAGTTAAAAACGTCAACAAACGAAAAAAAGGGCAGGAGTTTGGAGTTTAGAAGGGCGAAGTTTGCCGGGTAAGGCTTGTAAGTTATGAAAACTTATGATTCATTTTAAATTGCAATATAAATCGTTAATCAAAAATTGTGCATGTACTTTGTGTGGCCCCAGTACATGTTTAAAAAATTAAAATAATAATCTTGAGAAAAACATTACCAGTTTTGAAATATTTATATATTTTTTAGTGTATTAAATAACAAAGTCGCTGCACAATTCCTATTAATGGAGGAGCATAAACTGGAATAATCCCAGAACCACCAGTAATTTTATTTTTTCCATTATTTTTGTCGGACCGTATTGATGGAATTTTGAGATGCGCATAAGTAGTGCTCTGACCAGAAATCAAATAACATTATGTTACCGTTTTGGATATTTAATTGAAGGGCTTTTCCAAAGGGGTAAACAAAGTGAAAAGAAAATCTGGCAACCCTGTTTCAAGTTGTGACTACTCAAGTGATATTTTTATTTATGTACTTTTGAAGCCGGATCTCACTAATCTGTATGGAAACAGTTTCCGGATCCACGAGTCAAAAAGTTCGAATAACTGGCAACCCTTTCTCAAGTTATGACCACTTAACGGTGTACATCAACCAGAGATTTTTGCACCGAGATTTTTGTTGCACACATTTTAATATTTTGAAAACTACAGGAACTATCGATGCAATTTTTTATTCATTCCTGTACACACAATTTTTGCCTTTCTTACAAAAGAAAAGTTTAAGGTTTGCTTTTGGAAAAACGCTTTTCTCAGAAATCTTAAAAAAATCGTGCACGGCGAGGATTCGTCCCAGGAAAAATCCTATGACTAAATTGAAGGTTTAGATGCGCTCTTTCGATTGAATTTTGGCCCGAAACCCGGAACTCAAAGTCTGATTCTTGAGAGCTCTTTTTCTGAAATACATGAGCGATGTCTGTATCCGCTCTTAGAAATGTGTGTCTTCCATCACTGGAAAACCGCTCGTAAAACCCACAATTTTTATATTTCAGATCTGTAGCCATTTTTAGAGGTATTTTTTGGACTATTTTATAGATAACACTATCAAATTAAACGAATTCAGTTTCAAACAAAAAGCCATTCGAAAACATGCGCCATAAACTGTTTGGTCCAAAATTTGAAGCTTTTCCAAAATTTATTTCCAGAGATATAGCCATTTTAGTGTTTTTCGTCTTATTTTTACCCTATTTTTTCCCATTAAATTTTTGGTCTTATACAGAATCATATACTTATCATCAAATTCGAAGTCCCGGCTCGTTCTCATTCGAAAGCTCGACTAGTCGTCAAGTCGAAGCTTCAACGCCAGCGCTTTTACGCATGCGCGTTGCGCTGCGCGTGAAAGTGTTTTTTCTGGCTTTAGGTAAAACTCTCACTGGGTGGTATCATTATGTTTCTGAAAAATTAATTGCACCAATATATTTCTCGGAGTTTCATCATTTTGTAAGAAAGGCTCTATTTCACCTCTGGTGATATTAAATCGGGTTTTTACAACAAAACTTGACTATTTTTTAAATAATATTGTTGAAGAATTGGGTTCGTAAGTTTGTCAATTTTGTAATAAAAAGCAACAACTTCCTTGGTTGCTGTGTACCCTTAAGTTATATTTATGTACTTTTGGATTATGTTAGTCTTTATATTACTTCTAGAATGTTTTTCTACAGCAGGCAAAAACATCAACAAGGTTGTTTTGATTTGATTGATTTGATGTGCTAACCAAACAGGGCCACAATGATGACCTACCTATGTAGCGGTAGCCTAGAATTACAGTTTAGTGCAAGTTTAACAAGATCGCTATAAAACCATGTCGCATCACTCGAGTCAGGTCGTCTCGCCGTCTTAATGAATTTTCCCTTCCATCGGTCTCGTTCGCAAACTAGGACGACGAATCGCGACAGCGAGTTTGTTTGCCCGGGAAAACGGTGAAAATTAATGCTAATTGTTATTTAATCACTTTTGCTCATAGAAGGGAGCAGCCACTTTACTCTGCGCGGTTAAGGTGGCTACCATTTGCATCGCTAACATGCATGTCTTGTGGCCGAGGTCTTGCTAAATGTTAGGTGTGGATAGCTAATATCAACCTACACACAATCTCGGCTTGTCGGACGACGTAATAAAGTTTTACAGTTTAGTGTAAAGTGACGGCTAGTGCTGGACACCGAGAGCATGGCCGGGACAAGACACTGGGTTGATGCCCGGAGGGGCGGTCATATGATGCGCGAGAGATTGATAAATGTACTTCCGCAAATAGGAGAAGACTCCGAAAGTCGTTGGTTGAGCTGAGAGACTCTGCTTTAATAACCAGTAGCAGATGTCTCAATCTGAAGTTAACCTCTTTTGAAGTAAATGGCGATGGGCTGGTGATGTTGATACGATGGTATAGTCTGGGGTTTGCATACGAATAGTTTTATTATTTTTTGCAGACACGGTCAGACATGCTGATAATGGGAAAGATGATTATGGTATGTCATAAACTGTCACAAGTTAACAAGCTTAAACTACGAGTTAACTGGCCTATAAACCTAGGTCAGCTATATAAGGTATCAATACGACTAAAGGGATTTTTACCCCATTTTGTTTGCAACTTTAGAGCAAGTATGCTTATCGGTCGAGAAATAAATCTTTGCGAAATATCTTTAAATTGAAATTAATTTAAGAAGTTTCGATACTGCCTCTTCATCATGTAGTTCCAATGCAGTTTCTCCAACAACATTATCATCGTTGAAAGTAGCATTCCAACTGAAAAAAAAGAATAAAAGTTTGTTACAACGAATTCTTCATACCCCTTTCACTAACTCACCTCCCAAAACCGCAAATGCTGTCGATACTCCGGACACCTCCACCGGAAGAACCCGTCCACCGGATTGACAAATTGGCTTCTCGATTCTATGAATTGTCAGTGTTCGTTTAATCAGCCCAATCTCCTGCAGTCGCATCATCCTGAAAAAAAAACCAATCAACTTGTATCAACTCCACAAACCAAACCAGGATCCTCCCTACGTAATCCTGAACATTTCCGTGTACATGCTCCGTTTCGGCACCACAAAGCTCATCAGTCTAAGGTCGTTGAACAGGCCAGTTGTCTGCAAAAGTAGGTTAATATGTTCTGTGTACCGCAAAGGACAGAGGAAAAAAAACTCTATTAAAAAGTGCAGAACAGCCCCTAATTACCGTCCGCAGCTCGCAGATCTCGTTGGCGTCAAACTGATCCGCAATGTCCTGGAACGCTTCGGTCATCTCGCAGTGGAACGCGTAGCCACCCCTCTGCAGGTATGGGACGGCCGTGATCACGTCCGTGTACACCGGGATGGTGTGTTTGCCCTCACGCGACGGTTGCACCTGTACACCACACGGTTCCAGCGGTTGATAGTCATTCGAATAACATCGGTCGGTGGCGCAGTGAAAAAATAGTTAGTTGATGACAAGTTTACGATGGGACGAAGGGGTTAGGGTGGTCATGAATATTGGGCTCATTTCAAATTTCTTCTAAATATCGTCACTTGTGAAACGTCCTATCTTTTTACAGCAGACGTGATACACGATAGCACACAAGCGACGATATATGGATATTCTAGACAACACCCAAATTAAAGATGTCTTACACCCAATGTTTAAAAAAAATTCTCTGATTGAAAACTCTACTGACATCATACAATTACAATGCTCATTTAGGGCTAGTGATTTTTCTCGGCGAAAAAATCTAAATTTCTAAAATCACAAAACATCCAAATTTCACGGCACCATAAAAAAATGCTTTGAATGATCCCAAAAATTTATTATTCCACCACTTTTATGTAAAAATATTCCAAGTATTCCAAGATTTTGTGTAAACATATTAATTTAGACACAAAATATTAAATAACTACTATTTTCTTCTTCTACTTTCTTGATCAAATGGTACAGTGATTAGACAAAATAATCGGGACGGGCAAATTTCTGTCAAAATGCTAATGCTCAGAACTTTAAGAAAAATAAGCCGATTTTGAATTTTGAAGCATGTGAAAGGGAAATTTTTCTAGTTTTTTAAAATGGACCGGTTCAAATGTACGGTCCGTGGCCACCGGAGTTGGTTGTGAAGAGCTTTTCATTTAATCAATATTTTCTCTTGGAAGTACAATTAATAACCAGTCGAATGTAACCGAAAGCAATGAATTCCGTTGAATCCGTAGAGATATGACCATCCGCGTAAAATTGGACCGGGAGGACACGTATTGGCCACAGCTATTACAGCAACTTCGATGAACCATTGCAATATGGGTGGCAAACTTCATGTTTTTTCATGAGCAGCTCTCAAAACACAATTACGGGTTTGTAATTGGCCATAGTAAGCTGTAGCAGATTCCGGGACATTTTTTCCCTAAGGTTTGACAATAATTGGAAAAATAAACGCAATACAATGTATTCTAAAAAATGTACAATCGATTGTACCAATTTTCTTATTTAAAATTTATATTTGTAGAAAAGGGATATTGTCCCCCATATTGCTTCGGGGAAAAAATTAAAAGGAAATTGGCAAATCTCCCCCCCCCCCCCCTCCCCTGTGCTCTCCCCTTCCCCCAAGGTGTCAACGTGGTTTATAGATGGTCCCTAAGTAATTTCTAATGAATATTTCTCGAGAAATGCTCGGATTACGAAGACTGGTCAGAGCCCAAAGCAAACCCTATACAAAAGCAAAAAGATATGGAACACATTTAAGCAATCTTAAACAATCTTCAAATTACTAAAACAATCTTCAAATTACTTAATTTTCTTTGAATTTTCATGATTTCACGGCATTTTACGGGATTGGTCACATTTCACGGGCCAACGCCAATTTCGCGGATTACGCGTCTTCCACGAAATCGCGAAAAATCACTCGCCCTACTCATTACCCTTTGATTATGACAATAAGCATTTCTCACGGCGAGTACGAAGGTCATTATTTATGCAACAAGAATATACCTCGAAAATTCTGCCGGAACGGGACTCACTTGGCCAGTATTTACCTCAAATCCGCGTCGAGTGGCACCCGTTTTTTTCATGCTATCTTCAAATTTCCAAATCTCACTTAGTTAAATTTTGGGTAGTTGAAAATGTATATTTAATTTTACATTAAATATATTTAAAAAGTACCAAATTTTAATGTTTAACCATTGCTTAGAAATTTGACGGATTTACATGAAATTTTCAAGAGAAAATGAGTTTTTAAATCATGAACAAGCGTTCATTTAATTCGGAACCACGATAAAAGTGTTTAAATTTCATGGTACACTTGTTCACGGTTGTGGAATCTCTTTTTCCTGCGCGTTACTTCTTAATAACAAATTTATCGATGAGAGTTTGGTTTTCTATAAACCCAATGGAAATTTATCTCAATTTTAGGGTACAAAATATTGCTTATTTCTAAAATTAAATATATTTAATTCATATGGCAGAGAGCTATTCGACGGTAACATTTCAAAAGGCATCATGTACATTTTGCCACTTTCTGGGTTATTGCATATTCTGAAAGTACTTCTAATAAGCTACCTCTCCACCAAAAATGAGCAAAAGTTACCTCAGTAAAGTCTGTTTAATCAAGATTTTAAATAAAGTAACATAAACAAAATCTCTGCCATCAGCAGTCCCTGTTTATATAGCCCTGTCAACCTGTCAAACAAAAGACTACATGAACCTCGTGACGAGAAAAAAGCAACATGAACAAAGCGCCATGTACATTCGGCGAAGAAAAACGAATCATAACTAAGCGTCCCCCTCAATGACAGAAGGGTGATATAGACGTTGGTGATTTCAGAAGAAGTTATGTTTGTTTTTCTCAAATAAAATTACGGAAATAATGTTTTATTGAATTTTGATGATCAAGTATCAATAAAAGCAACGTTTTTCATCGTTTGTTATCATTAGAATATCTCATTTTGCTTTTATATTAAAATGGGAATTGAAAATGGATGCTCAACATTCAAATGCGTTTTTCTCAAAAAGGATGGTGTGTACATGATGCTTTTTGAAATGTTGGCATCGTATTATTAATATTCATAGTCCCTCAGAAATAGACCAAGTTGCTTACGGGTATGAGATTATTTGGGTGATACTTCCTAAAATATGGGAAATCTCCTTTATAAAAAAAAATCTTCAAGCAAAAAACCAGAGTATAGACTCAGTATAGACTATCCAATGATACAAAATAGCCCCTCTGGCACAAATTACCAAACTACAAAAAAAAATATAAAAAATTCCAAAATCTTGGTCACCCTAATGAAAGTGCACAGCAAGATGCATATAAATCAGAACCAAAACAAAACTCGACGACGTGCAAACATGAAAAACCAATAGACGCAAAACAAGAGTGAAAGTGTAACCTTTTTCTCGTACAGCTCGCGGATTATTGGGACCTGCGTTTCCTGCAAAAAAAAAAACGCAATTTCATATTTGATTTATGGTTCCCTGCCTTACGCCATCATGTTCACAAACTTACGCGGAACAGTATTTTGTGGTAACCGATGTCACGGAACGCCAACTTCAGGGGGCTGTCTATGATCTCGCGGATTGTTTGCGGACCTTTACCTGGAGAGCTCAGCAGACCACCGACCACGGACGAGGTGTAGTAATTGAAGAGGACCAAGTTCAGGGTGAGGAGTGAGAAAAGAATAATCCTTATGGGCATCCTAGCGGACACCCGGCCCGCAATTCCCTGCTGGGAAACCGTTCCGACAATGTCCACAAAGTATGATATCAGAGAGGTGTTTGGCTCGTTCGAAGTTGATTTGAAGATTATGAACACGGAAAATTTCAAAATGAGAAGAATTACAGATAAGGTAACCAACGAGGCAATCCAAACACTGTCTTCTAACGGGGTGAAGAAATTTCCCCCTCCAGTTGCTCCACTAAGCTGTGGTGTAATGCGGTAGATGAATCCGGCTCTGAAAGGTGAGTCCAATAAATCTCTGTACAATCCAACAATAAAAATATTCTCACGAAAATTCCCAACTCTGATGAATGATGTCAAACTCTGCATGTCGGTTGATCCGCTGAAATATAGCCGTTGCAGCAATATCTGCTTCATTTCGAGCTAGAATTCCAAGTAGACCCAGTCTATAACCGGACTTGAGACGACCAGCCCAACCTCGTGTCACGCGATATTTAACTCTAAAATCAATTCATGTGCATCATAGAGTACTAACAATCATCCAAAGATGAATATTACATACCCGAAATTATGATAATCTCGCAGCATGACCAGCAGAGCGTAGTGATACTTTACAAAACTCACAATGCCTTGCTCGGTTCCTGGCACCGACAGAATCCTATCAACGTCCTGCGAAGTCACGTTGTCCTGATCGATCTAACGAATTATTCTAGTTTTAAAAACATTTCAAACTCTTTAAAACTACAAACAAAACATACCACTGTCGTTCCTCGCACTTGCAGCCCATTGAAATTTCCACGCACGTAATATCGTCGATAGTCGGCAACCATCTCCAAACCATCCTCGTAGCTCCATCTTCCGTACACATTCCGGTAAACGTCTCGGCACAGATGTCTACCCTTGGCGTAAATGTCCACCAGCTCAAAACTTGTCCCGTTTGATTCGGGAACGGGATCCGCTACGGTGATGTCCGAATTCATTTGAACCGACATTAGCTTCCCCAGAATGTGGTTTACATCCGTTGTGGAGTTGTTGGCGGCCAAAAACAACCAGCTGTAGGTTGTGTTAAAGTATCTAAGGGAGGAAAATGCTTGGAGAACTTGCAGCGAATTGGTGCAACTGTAATCGAAAATGCACGTCGTTATTGCGTAGCTATTATGGGGTAGAATACGGGTTGGATCTATTGAATTAAGGTCAGCCAGGTTGATGAATCGAGCTGAGATATTGTCGTCGTTGGTTGAAATGAACAGATCAGAAACTGGAAATAATCGGACTAACTTGTAAATTTTATGGTTTACTACAACCTTTTAGTCATTCTAATGCTTACCGTTCTGTAAAGTACACAAGAAGAATAACGCATTTTTAGATTGCTTCAAATGCAGAAAAGCTCTCACAAAATCGATATTCAATGCTGTGCAAAGCGCAACGAGGCTAACAAGAATTGTTGACTGAACGAAAATCATATTGCCCACTGATCCGTTCCTTTTGAGCTTCCCACTATTTATTCAATTCCGGATGTCAGCAAAAGTATCCAGGTCAATTTGCTTAAATTTAGAATGAATGTGGACATGTGAGACCGTAATGGGTTTATTGATCACATACCTAGAATTTTGAACAATATTTGATAGATGTGTGTCAACAGTTTTTTAGTTAGGGGAAATATACCCTTTATAATCAAACACCTATCTTCGTCATATGGAGAGTTTGATGCTCGATTAAAGCTCCAAAAATACTATTTAGGCTATAAACTTACCAGCAACAGCACCGCCTCGAGTAAGCACGCAAATTTATGCCATTTACTGGCCAAAAAGATCAATTTTACAGCACTTTTGATCATAATTTCTATTTTGCGAGATCATTTCTCATCATTTTGGTGGCACACACATCCACACGCAAGATCAGAGGTCAACTGCTTAACGAAAGTCGCCATCAATATCTTTTCACTTGCGCTAACGATTTCAAAGCGCTTAAGATATAAAATTGCTTCCAACTACCGGCTACATGTTCTTCTGCACATTAGTTAGTCACTCACTTGAAAAATAATCCCGAAACATGTAAATAATTAGCAAGCGCCATCAAAAAAACAAACGCGAAGATTTTTTTAAAGTTTTGTTTGACGTTTCCAGTTTGACATTTCCAGTTCCCGTGGAACCGGAGGGGTAAGCCGATTTGGTACCCACTTTTTGGAGCCGAGTGGCTTGTCGTGTCGTCGGGTTAACTGCTTAACGAAAGTCGCCATCAATATCTTTTCACTTGCGCTAACGATTTCAAAGCGCTTAAGATATAAAATTGCTTCCAACAACCGCAACATGTTCTTTTGCATATTAGTTAGTTACTCACTTGAAAAATAATCCCGAAACATATAAATAATTAGCAAGCGCCATAAAAAAACAAACGCGCTAAGACTTTTGACGTTTCAATTTTGACTACCCATTCCAATCGAAGGCTGAAGAAAACCGAGCGAGAAGCGAAGGCAAATAAAGAACAAAGGATGGCCACCAACACCACCAACATGCTGGTGCAACGCCTGTTGGAGTGAGCAAGTGCTGCCAGGAAACTTTTGCTATAAATACCACTTTTCGTGAGTGTTCGCTTAAAATTTCATCAATTTTGGCAGCACTAAGCAGACCCAAAAGAGCGCTGGAAGAAAAAAAGAACTAAGCTGAAAATAGAAAAATGGGCGTGGCCCAATGCACTCGACTGATTAGAATGCATTTTTGAAATATTTTTTTTAAATGCTTGTAAAAGGAATAGCATAACTTTTAATAAAAGTGAAAATAAACAGAAATGTTCACAAAAAGTTGCTCTACTCGTTGGTGTACTTGGTTTTAGTGAATTTCAAGGAACAATCCAGATTATCCAGCATCATTCAAACACGACCGCTTATTAGGCTTAAAATGGGCATATTTACCCTAATCACTCAACATGCACCAAACTAGAAGAATGCGAATCCTACTGCTAGTCCTTTTTACAAATTTGACTATGAATGAAATTACAGTTTTCCTACTGTGAATAAATTACTTTACACCTAAGGGGCTATCCATAAACCACGTGGATACATTAGACAGAGGGGTTGTTTGTCAATTGTTCACGCTTCATACACAAAAGTTTTTTTTTGTATTTTCGGTCTCTGAGATGTCGGCCATTCGATTTTTTTTGTATTTTTTAATCCAGCTGAAACTTTTTTGGTTCCTTCGGTATGCCCAAAGTCGCCATTTTGCACCATTAGTTTGTCCATATAATTTTCCATACAAATTTGGCAGCTGTCCATACAAAATGATTTATGAAAATTTAAAAAAAATTGTGATACACGGTAAAAAAATCTGCTGATTTTTTATTTCACTATTTGTCACTAAAACTTGTTCTGCAGAAAAACATTTTGTTTAATTTTTTTTTCTGATATGTTTTAGGGGACATCAAATGCCAACTTTTCAGCAATTTCCAAAACTGGCTAAAAATCTTTGACCGAGCTTTGAATTTTTGAATCAATACTGATTTCGAAAAAAATGAAATATTGGTCGCAAAAATTGTTGAACTTCATTTTTCGATGTAAAATCGAATTTGCAATCAAAAAGTACTTAAGTGATATTTTCATAAAGAGCACCGTTTTCAAGTTATAGCCATTTTTATGTAACTTTTATGAAAATAGTCGCAGCTGTTATTTTTTTTAAATCAGTGCCCATGTTTGCCCACTCTTGAAAAAATATTTTTGAAAGGCTGAGAAAATTCTCTATATTTTACTTTTTTCAACTTCGTTGATACGACCCTTAGTTGCTGAGATATTGCTATGCAAAGATTAAAAAACAGGAAAATTGATCTTTTCTAAGCCTCACTTAAACAACCCACCATTTTCTAATATCGATATCTCAGCAACTAATGGCCCAATTTCAATGTAAAATTATAAAACATTCGTGAAATTTTTCGATCTTTTCGAAAACAATATTTTCATTTTTTTTAAATCAAGACTAACATTTCAAATGGGCGTAATATTGAATGTTTGTCCATTTTTAACTTGTATAATTTTGTTCAGTGTAGTCCTTATCCATACCTACAACTTTGCCCAAGACACCAAATCGATCTAAAAATTCCTTCAAAAGATACAGATTTTTGAATTTTCATATATCATTATTGTATAGACAGCTGCCAAATTTGTATGGAAAATTATATGGACATGATGAGAAATTGCTTCTTTGGGCATACCGAAGGCACCAAAAGAATTTCAGCCGGATTAAAAAATACAAAAAAATAAAATTAAAAAAATACCTATTTCGTAGAGAGTTGCTCATGGACAATTGTCCACAAGGGGGTGGTGGGGTGAGAGATTTCCAAAAAAGTGTTTACGTGGTTTATGGATGGTCCCTAAAAAAATACATTATATAAATAGTCCTATTTTCTGTATTACTTACTGGCATACTTACTGAAATTGCCAGGACTTCAATGTTTTGAATTTTAACACTTAAACTTCCAAGCACGTGAAAAACTCGTTTTTTATATGAAACCTACCTAGTTTTCCGCGCGCTTGCTAGTTTAAGTGTTATTAATACAAAATAGTTGTTTATAGAACCACGTCGCGCGAATTGATAAGAATCTTCAAATATTTGCTCTTTCGGTGCATTTATAACGAGGAAATGTCTCCAGAATAGTTTTATGATTATTTTTATAGGCTAGGTTTTTTGCTGAATAATCTATAAATACTTTATTATGCATCAATACAAAAAACATTGAGTGCAAGTTACATCGTGTAACAAAATTGGAAAAAAGGTTGGTGCTGCGAATCGAGTCACGTGAAAGAATGGGGTTTGAGGTACCCTCCACTTGATCACCGATCATTTTTTTTCAGCAAAAATGTACATAATGGTACGTTCGTTTGATGGCTAGTTCGGCACTGAGTGCCGCACTCAGAGCTGTCAAAGTGTTTCTTTGAAGAAACTCGCGCTAGTTCCGCACGAGTTTCGCCGCCATCTTGGAACTGAAACTCTAGTGCCGCACTCGATATTTTTTCAGTTTCATGCGAGTTCTATGCACACTGAAAAAGAATGTTCGTTTGAACCAAAACTGGCACCGACGAGTGCGGCACTCAGTGCCACACTGACTGTTCAAACGAACGTACCATAAGTTTGTTTTGATAAATAGGGTCGTTCGTTGTATGCATAGAGCAAGGCATAGGGCCTTATCGAAACTAATTTTCTATAAAAGTGCTATATAATGCTGCTCGCCTACTGTTCATTTTTAATCTAAAATAGGTGATTTTGTGGACCATAATCCCCATGATTTCCGCATGAATCATCTTGAATCACAAACTTGTGTTGCACAGTGTTATGAATTTAATTATTCTAGCTGCTTTTATCAATCCAATCTGGTCTATTTATATAGAATTCACTTCATCAAATATTTTAAACTACCGTCAACCTGTTTTGTTATCAAAAAATCAAATCGTCACAAAATTTTAGTCCTGTTACTCAGCACACACCAAACCGTGTCTTTTCAGCTCGCCCCACAACTCGAGTTGCCCGACATAAAATGTTATCTTTATCGAGTCAACTAATAATATTTTGCACTATAAAATTTGCGCCTCATTCTATTCGAACCTCCGCGAAGACCTCTGGACCGCGTCCGTCTGTCCTGGCCTGGCCTGATGTGGTGTCCTCTCTGGGTGCCGTGAATGTACACAGGCTTAAATAATTAAAAAACAATAAAAATTGTATGAGCGTAACGGTTTCTCCCCCGTGTGTCTAACAGCGTGACCGTAAAAATCTGCACGCAGCCAGTCGACTCCCAGAACTGGCCGGCTCGGCACAGAAAAAAACAAATCTGCGTCCACAGGCCACTGGTCACCACGCGACATACGGTGTCCTAACTAGGTGCCCCATCACGTAATGGGTAGTCTTCGGTTGTTTTTTAGCTCATTTAAGATGCAATAAGCCAAGTGATGAGTAATGTGAGTACTACGAACCGCAACATGGAAGGATTCTGTAATTTTAAACATTTTTCCAACATTTTCCAACATCAATACATTACTTAACGCACCAACCGTCAACTGAGGGAATCGGGACTACAGTCTGAATGGGGACAGCACGTTTCAGGGAACTTAAAAGTTTCAGATTTGGAAATCAAAGTATAGATTTTGTTGCTCAGAAGCTGGTCTAACCGAAACCACTCAAAATCATCAAAATATTAAGCTCCAACATTGCTAAAACAGCTTTCCCAATTTGCCCCATTAGTCAAGGCACGAAATCAAAAAAGGTGCTTATTTTTCGTGTCTAGAAGCAAATCGTGTAACAGGCCATTTTTTTATGGATCTAGACTAAATCGACCCTCCTGAATCCGAATCTGCCTGTTGATTTTCCCAATTCTCAAAGGGAACCGAGATATTCAAGATGGCGTCCAATATGGCGGCTGAATGGAAAAATCACAATAAAAAGATTTTTAAGTTCAATCAACTACTCAAATTTAACTAAATTGGGGTCGCTGAACTCGAATATGACTCCTAGAATACTCCAAAGTATACAGAAAATGTGCAATCCAAGATGGTGGCCAATATGGCGAAGTAAGAATATTGGAAATGTTTATACAGAAATGTAACAGGCAATCAACAGGTCAAATTTTACTAAATTGGGGTCGCTGAACTCAAGAATACTCCAAAGTACTCAGGGAATGTACAATCCAAAATGGCGGCCAATATGGCGAAGTTAGAATATTAGAAATGTTTATACAGAAATGTAACAGGCAATCAACAGGTCAAATTTAATTAATTTGGGGTCGCTGAACCCAAATATGATCCCAAGAATACTCTAAAGTACTCAGGGATTGTGCAATCCAAGATGGCGGCCAATATGGCGAAGTTAGAATATTAGAAATGTTTATACAGAAATGTAACAGGCTATCAACAGGTCAAATTTAACTAATTTGGGGTCGCTGAACTCGAATATGATCCCAATAATACTTCAAAGTACTCAGGGAATGTGCAATCCAAAATGGCGGCCAATATGGCGAAGTTAGAATATTAGAAATGTTTATACAGAAATGTAACAGGCAATCAACAGGTCAAATTTAACTAATTTGGGGTCGCTGAACCCAAATATGATCCCAAGAATGTGTTCCGATTCACCTTATATAACAGTGCTCCTACAGTTATGCATTCCTCACACTTTTGAGTTTAGGTATGATTTAAACGCGGACATCATTTTTATCAAAATTACTGAGATTATTTCATTCCCTTTTGGACCTTAAAAACCTCAGAGATTTTCTGGTGGTTTCAAAAATAATCAAATGCTAAAAAATACAAATTTTGAAAAATATCTAAAATAACTCAACCTACAGTACAATCGAGTCATACTAATGCAGAACCAGGCCTTTCGCTAAAACCGATAATTAGCTTGCTTGGCCGCGGCAGACCTGCCGCTTTTATCTAGACATTGCGTGATGGTCTCATTTGAACCTGATGCACTATCACGTGGTCGTGAACGGTTGCGTAGGAACAAACCGCCCAGAACCAGGACAGGTGGGACATCATCATCATCCGAGAGGCACTTTCCCCGTCGTCAGCCGTCGCTATGCACGATCAGCTGTCTGTCCTGGCGGCTTCTACATGGCGAGATCTCGATCGAAACGACAAACCTGCCGACCAGAAAGGGGGTTAAGTATGATCCGGAGTGCAAGAGTGCTGCTGGTAGCTGGTACAGGTAATAATACGCAAATAAAATTACTAGAGTATAAGTAAAACATAATCATAAAGCGTCTAGTTTAAGGTCGGCAGATTGCGCTCAAGCGCGCGGGATTACGCGAAATCGATGCGTATCGCGTTTGTCGCGTTGCAACGGTTTTGCGGCAGCCTCATCAGCGCTAAAACCTATTAGGAGAGCCGGTTTCCTGGTCGATCGTGGGTCGTCACGAGCGAGACATTTTACAACTGTCCCCACAACACACAACACTCTTTCCAGACGATATCGCCTCCGTGTGGGGGTCTGATGATGGTGATTGATACAAACCTTCCGGCAGTTGACGCGCCTCGCAGAAGCGTTTTATTGATGTTTACAAAATGGTGGAATTAGCTAAAGACATAATTTGTGTCATTGTTAGTTTCAGCTCTTGAAATATTCAAAGATTACTTTAAAATTTACAAACTCATTTCAGGACTGCCTATGTCCCTTTCAGTGATGTTAAGAAAGACAAAAAACGTAGAAGATCTCTTCATCCTTCATAGGAAACCCACTGCGCATAGGACCTTCAACGGAGGTCCTTCATACAATTTTGAGGGCTGGTCATACAAAATGGGCATGTCAATATTCAAAAATTTGTCTATTAAGAAGGGATTTTCTGATCAATTTGATTCCTTCGGTAATGATATAGGTAAATTCTTTTTAAAAAAATGTAGGGGAGAGTGGGGAGACTTGATCCCCTTTTTTGTATCGCACATAACTCTGTCAATTTCTCATCAAACTATGAACTTTTTGCATGAATTGAAAGCTTAAACATTCAACTATGTTTGGCTGTTTGGATAAGGGTATTTCACCAGATAAACTCTTCGCATCATGCCAAGCATTTTAAAAAAATATTTTAAACCGGCATTTTCAAAATGTTGGGGGTAATTTGATCCCCCTTACAACATTTTGAAGAAATCTTAAGCACAATGTTTCTTATTCATCCAAACTTTTAATTTTCTATTAGTTACAGCAATTTCACATTAAACCTGTACGTGTGTGTTCAAAATATAACAAGTTTAGCATGCAAAATATTTAAAAACCTAAAATTTTCTTTTTTAGTCCAAAATTAAGCATGTTTACAAAAGCTGGTATTTTTTGTTTACAAAGCTTTTGAAAAATGGTTCTGTGGAGCGGCCGTGGCTGAATGGTTACGGTGTTCGCTTTGTAAGCGAATGGTTCTGGGTTCGATTCCCATCTGCTCCCAACGAGAAAGTTTAAGAACACATAAATTTGAAATGATGAATATGAACGAAAAATCAAAGTCGCTCGAGGCGGGGTTCGATCCTCCGTCCTTTGGATTGGTAAGCAAAAATGCTAACCACTAGGCCATGACGACTTGGTGAGCGTGGACTGGAATTAGGAATACTGTTACAGAGAGCGAGTTGTGGCGCTATAACCACGGCAAATAGTGTCCAGGGCATTCGTGGAAATACAATGTCCCATCCCAGAGGGTCCCGGAGTACCAAACCTTCTTAGCATGGTGCTCCCAACGAATACAACCAAATCTCGGAGCGTATGGTGGTGTGTCTCCACGCTTCTTCCTCCCCTGTCGATTCAGAATTGTGTTGTTGTTCGAACACTCAGTGCTCAAACTCAACCCAATTACGAGTCATCTCTGCGATACGGCTTTACGCAGTAGGCCTGGCCGGTGTAACGCTTGTGATGTTTCAATGCATTCCGATGCAATGGCGCACTACAAATGTTAATAAATGACAAGAAGAGTACTAGGCGTCATCTAACCTAAGGCACTCTCCAGGATCCCTTCGAAAGATTGGCTGCGCTAGGGTCTGATTAGATTAGATTAGATTAGATTAGATTAGACAAAGCTTTTGAAAAATGGTTCAAACTGCAGTAAGTTATGTATAACTATACTAAAGGAAACTATGTACGAAAACCCAGCCCAATTATTTAATCTTGAGGCTGATTCCAGTGACTGTAAAAATGCAAGGATCAAGTCTCCCTAAACGCACTTGTTTTAAACAATTGATTGTAAAAATAGTATGACGATAAATTTAACGTCAAATGCGTAAGGGTTTTGGAGTTGATATGTTTATCAAACAATTCATGTATAAAAAATATTTTTTTGAATAGTTTTTGAGTGTTTTCTATACTTATCAAAACAAAGAAAAAAGATCTCTTGGGAGTTTTTTGCAGCACTTTTTAGAAAAATGTTGGTAACTCAATCTAAACATTTTTTTATTTTTTTCTTTGTTTTCTACAATGAGTTTTAGTCAATTTCGCACAACTTTCTAGAACAAAGCTAATTGTTTTACCCACATGCTGACGAGATACAGGCTTGGGATCAAGTGTCCCCGGGGATCAAGTCTCCCCACTCTCCCCTATGTAAAAATTCTATTTTTTTATGCACTGGTCTTAGCAAAAAATTAAATTCTCAAATAACATTTTAATGGGACCCTCCATAAACCACGTGGACCCTACGAGTTTTTTTTATTTTTTTAAAAGGTCCTATAAGCTGTTGTGTTTCATATGTGTACAGGACCTTTTCGAAAAAAAATTCTAGATTTGATGTTCTCTGACCTAATGTTTAGTTAGTTTTAAGTTTTTTTTTTTTTGTAGTTTTATCATGTTCGACCTTAATGATGTCTCTGTATACGATAAATGGCTTGCCCTTGTGTATATTTTTGAAATAAAACTACAAATACAAGACATTTTGTAATGTTTAATGTCTATGACAAAAACAAAAATGTTAAATTAAATTTCTAATGGCCTTATTTTGCTTTCCTCACAGAGGTAAAAATGAACTTTTTAACAAAACCTCGTAGACCCATCTTCATGTATGCTTATCGACTCAGAATCGAAAACTGAACAAATGTCTGTCTGTCTATGTGTAGGTGTGTTGTAAACCCAAAGTTTAAGTCCAAGCGGATAGTCCTTTCGAAAAGAAACGAGAGGAAGGTACTATTTGACGAGAGTAAAGACCTCTCGTGCTACAACAACAACAAATCATTAAAACAGTTCATCCCATTGAGTTGCTTATATGAACAAATGACCCCCACATAATCACCGAATTGTGGTGGCCGATACTGCAAAGGCGCAGTTCAATATGCCAAAGGTTTCGGGTTCGAGGTTCGGTATAGACACTTTTTTTTTGAAGGTTGGAATTTTTTGGAAAATGAACCCATGAGTAAAGTACTCGGGATTTAACCTCTCCGTCCGTCCACAGTGCCAATTTACCACGAACTTTATACTCTCGTATACCGATGCCCAGTTCTGGGTATACTAGGTGTACACGTTGCCTACTGCTCGGGCGGATTCACTCTGTTGACTTGCTACACACTTCCCGAAAGCAACCAAAAAACCTTTTTTTAATTTATTGACTATCTTTGCTCAAACGTACATGTTGCACGAAAGGATGTAAACAAACAGAACCAGCTGTTATGGATCTCGTAACAAGTTGGAAGGGAAGGTAATTTCCCGGCATTTCTAAATAACTTTAAATGTGAAGTTTATTCTCATTTAATGCTCAAGAGTTTTAAATCATAAACATGACACTACTAAAGACTTGTAACCACGTTTGGCGGCTTGGTGGACAGCGCGGGTTTTTCGGCAGAAAAAGGTAATTCAAATGCTAAGACTTTCGAATCTCGTAAAAATAAGTTTTTCATAATAACATTATCTAAATTTGTTTTTGACTACTTTAAGATACGACTTTGGAAAATGCAACCTGGTTGAGCTTGGCCAAGTTTCACCGGAGCGACCGGTCCCGGAGCACATCGCCAAGCCGAAATACTACTTTGTGCGCAATTCACCTAGCTCCGGCGAGGGACGGCCGGAAATCAAAACGGACCGGCAAATTCAAGGAATGCGCGATAGTTGCAAACTGGCCGCAAACATTCTGAAGAAGGCTTGCAGTCTGGCCCAAGAGGGCATTACGACCGATGAAATCGACCGGTTCGTGCACGAGGAAGCCATCAAAGCGTCCGCATACCCATCTCCGCTACGGTACCTTGGCTTTCCAAAGTCCGTCTGTACCTCGGTCAACAATGTGGCCTGCCACGGAATTCCGGACGATCGAAAGCTGATGGATGGGGACATTATAAACATCGACGTGACGGTATTTTTCAACGGATTCCACGGGGACTGCTCCAAAACGGTTCTGGTGGGTAACGTTGATGAACGGGGACGGTATCTGGTTCAATCTACGGAAGAGTCCCTTAACGATGCTATCCTGTGCTGTGGTCCGGACCAACCGCTGTGTGTTATTGGGAAGGCGATCTCCAGGTTCGCTCGACACAGAAAACTTACCGTGATGCCGGCGTTCCTGGGCCACGGCATCGGAAGCTTCTTCCACGGTCCACCGGATGTGTTCCATTTTGGTAAGCTTACTTGAAGTAGGCTAAATTTCAATAAATCGGTCACTTTTTTGTATTCCAGACAACGACTACCCGGGCGCGATGAAGACAGGCATGACGTTCACCATCGAGCCAATTCTAACTCTTGGCGGAATGGACGCGGAAATCTTGGAGGACGCCTGGACGGCTGTATCGGTGGACCAAGCTCGCAGTGCCCAGTTCGAGCACACGGTCCTAATCACCGAGGATGGCTGTGAAGTTCTGACCGTGCCGGATTGAACGTGATAACAGTTTGAGTAAATACAGGAATAAACATGAAGTTTTTTTAATAGTGATTATAGTTGTGTTATCTATTTATGGCTATAGCTATATTACGGAAGAATGAATCGATCTCTTTTTCAGATACAATTTCATTTTATTCATTTAAAATAATTTTAAGACAAAAATGTACTTTAAAAAAAATTAGACCAACTTCTTCGAAGAGTGCACAGTTTTTCACACGTTCTTTCAAAATAAAGCAAAGTTAGCAGCACTACTCAACATTGGGTAGCATCCAAACAGTGCGCAGTGAGCGTACCTGGACCGGCAGCCACACCGTTGGATACGAACGTAAACAAATCCGGTTGACGTTTCGCGAAAATTGTTTGGCCGCCGCGCGCGCTGCAGAAAAAATAAAGGATTCCTTGCTAAATCCGTTCAGTTTCCCGTCGAAATCCTTCGTGAAAAGTTCGCAGATCTCGCCGGCCGCGACCATGTTTAAAAATACCTTCCAGTCGGGGTTCCTGTCGGTGCTTTACTCGATCGGTTCCAAGCCGCTCCAGATTTGGGACAAAAAAGTGCGCAATGGGCACATCAAACGGATTACGGACCAGGACATCCAATCGCTGGTGCTGGAGATCATCGGAACCAACGTGAGCACCACGTACATCACCTGTCCGGCCGATCCGAAGAAGACGCTCGGCATCAAGCTGCCGTTCCTGGTGATGATCATCAAAAATTTGAAGAAATACTTCACCTTCGAAGTGCAGGTAAGTGTCGCGCGGGGGGTCGTCCATAACCTTGATTGATTGCGAGGGAGTGACAAGTTGGTTGATTCCGGGTGTGATTCATACGGAGTTGGTTTAGAGGGACAGAAAATCGATTCCCCATTGCCGGGCAGCCCCATCGCCAGGTAAGGGCAATGTACTCGTGTGAATACGTGGGATCCCCGGCGCATGGAGTGTGGGTGGAGAAATTGTCACCCGTTGTCCGTTGCTAAAACAAACTGTGCCTTCTGTGAGGAGGGAAGGGGGTCTTCAGTTTGACTTCCGTGTGTGGAGTTGCGAGCGTGATTATCGCTATCTACGGACATATTCAGAATACTTCATGAGTTGTGAAAACTAATTATTTTTTCTAAAGCTGGCCGTAGACAGCAATCATCATGCTGCCAACGTTTTCCATGTTTGTGTAGTTCATCGAGAAGTACTAGACAAGAAATGCAATTATTAGTTTGGAAAACGCAAGATTTCCTTCAAAATTGTATGCATTCTAAACACTTGAAGTTCACATCTAATCCGTTTTCTTTTTTTTTTTGGTAATAATTTTTTGGCATTCTATGTACCTTCAAATTAGGCCGGGGGGTGAAATTGGGTCATATGTACAAAATTCAGCATTTTTGTTTAAATCAATCTCACCCCTCAGACCCAATGTCGAAAATGAAACAGAACCGTGAGCGGGGGATCCCCACGTTTATTCCTCCCCTGTAGATTCAAAAATACATACTTCAACGAATCATCTTTGCGGTTAACTTTACACAGTTATTATACATCCGTATACTGCCGTTCTACGCATAATTGTCCAATGTCATGTCTGGACGATTCTGATTTTTTGGCGTTTTTAAGTTTAGTTTGACGTATACTTTTAGAAAAACCCATAAAATCTGGTTCTTGGTTCGGAAAAACTGTAAAAACAGCACCAAGTCTGTTTATCCCATTGTTACCACTCTACGCATAATTGTCCCACCAAGTATTTTCTGTCACGGAATCAATATTTTTACGAAGCATTGTATCTTGTTTATCTGCTGTATTACAAGGGGACAACAACTAAGAGTGATAAACTGCTAACTGGGCCGATTAGGGACATATAGGGCGAGCAGGGACACACGGGACAATTCTCGAGTTTTTTTTGAAAAGGTCCTATAAACAAAATTTTCAATTTTTGCTTATTTGGTGTTTTTGAATACCCCTGACTCAAGGCGGTTCTAAAAACACCCAAAAAGCAAAAATTAAAAATTTTGTTTACAGGACCTTTTCAAAAAAACTCGAGAATTATGCGTAGAAACACAGAAATCGATCGAAAAATTTCAATCGCGTTTTTCTCAGTTGCACTTTTTCGAACATGCAGGGTTGTTGTGGACGGCGCGGATCGCGCGGATGTCGCTGACAGCGCGAATTTGCTGGCTAATTTTACTCAGGCGCGGATTTCGCGAATTTAAAAATTCTGATTTAAAAATGTTTAAATTTTTAATTAAAAATTCAAAAAATTTAAATTTAAAACTCAAAGACAAAAGAAATCAAAAACTTCAAAATTCGAGAATTAACCAATTTTTAAAGTAAAAATTAAAAGAATTGAAAATTAAGTCAGTGTAGTGAGGAAGACAAAAACAATCAAGAAAACAAAAAAAAATATATTTTTCAATCGCTTATATTCCTAAATTCTTAAATTCTTAAATTCTTAAATTCTTAAATTCTTAAATTCTTAAATTCTTAAATTCTTAAATTCTTAAATTCTTAAATTCTTAAATTCTTAAAATCTTAAATTCTTAAATTCTTAAATTCTTAAATTCTTAAATTCTTAAATTCTTAAATTCTTAAATTCTTATATTCTTAAATTTTTAAATTCTTATATTCTAAACTTTGGAACATTTTTGGAAACATATTTTAGGTTAGAAAAATAACACAAATTTCGTGTTTCGATTTTTCTAAGTGACACTTTGTCGAAGATCGTTGAGTACAAACTGTATTTAAATTTCGGAATCTCTAGATTTATATTTTTTTTTTTTTCATTTTATATTTTTTTAAATCTATTATAAGGCTGGTACAAGTTTTATTTAAAGTTTTTGCCACCTTCGAAGTTGGCCCGAAAAATCATAAGGCAAAAAAAATATTATTTTTTTTCAAAAAACTTCAAAATTTCATTGGAAATTTAAGTGCAATCAGCTAAAATCAATTTAAAAGGCATTCCCTTGCGTTTGGAATCATTTTTAGCATGTTTGGGTTGATTTAAAACCACATTGAATTTTTGAAAAAAAAAATCGATGTACTGTACTGCCGTTCTACGCATAATTGTCCCATGTAATTTTTGGACGATTTTGACTTTTTGACATTTTTAAGTTAAGTTTGTTGTTAACTTTAAGAAAAACACATAGAATCTAGTACTTTGTTTAGAAACTCATTGAAAACAACACCAAGTTTGTTTGTCCTATCGTGAAACTTCTACGCATAATTGTCCAACCAAGTATTTTCTTTCACAGAAACATTAGTTTTACGACGCACTATGTCTTGTTTCCCTAATATATAGCAAGAGGATCACAAATAAGAGCGATAAACTACTAACTGGGGGCGATTAGGGATACATAGGGCGAATAGGGACTCCCGGGACAATTATGCGTAGAACCACAGAAATCGGTCGAAAAATTTCAATCGCGTTTTTCTAAGTTCCAGACTTTTTTTAAAAAAGGTCCAATAAACTATTGTGTTTCATATGTTTAAAGGACCTAATCAAAAAAAAAGTCTAGAGTTGCACTTTTTCGAACATAAGACAGTAATGCGTAGAGCGGCAGTTTACCGCAAAAGGTTTTTTTTGCATTTTTTTATTTTCGTCAAATCTTACATTTTGGAAAACTAATGATTGCAAAACAACTGAACTAGTGTACAATGCATTTTAAAACATATTTTGCATTCAAATGTTGAGACTATGGCTTGTTATTTCATTTTTATTATTTGGGATGACTTTTTCCTTCAAAGAAGAAACAAAACGCAGGACTAATTTTATTTTGTTTATTTTGCTCGTATTTTTCATATTTTCGACTTCTAACATTGATTTGCTTTTTAGTTTTTAGAGGGCATTTGAAAAACGTTCAATCAAAATAATTATACTTGGAAATTTATTGGAGCTTCGAATCTCCTGAAAACTGATCCGCGAACTGCTAATCCGCACTACTTCATCCGCACCACGCACTCGTGACGCCACTTGTTTGTGGCGATATCGAGCTGCTTGAACTTTGTGCGGCAGTTGACGCAGCGCCACTTTTTCCCGCCACAGTACAGATGCTCCCGAATGGCCAGGTGGGCGAGCACCGAATCAAACGTGTTGTTACAATCCAGACAGGTGTACGTGATGGCCTTCTTCAGCGTGTCGGAAAACTTGAGGTACGATTCGCCGTCTTTGGAGCCGTTTTCCGAGTTGACATAGTCCAGGATTGGGCGGAAGTAGTCCTCGATCTTGTTGAGGCTGTTGCTTTCGTTCCCGATGGCGGTGTTCAGGTGGAAGTTGACTTCCGGGTTCAGGACCTCTTTGATGTACATGTAATCGTCCTGGTCCGTGCGGTTCGGTTTGATGTCGTCATTGATGACGCGGAAGTACTTGAACGCAGACAGGTAGAACGCGTACGTAACGTTGAGTTCGGTCATTTCGTACTCTTCAAACTCCTGACGGATTTGCTTCAGCAGGAAGATGAGCGTCGAGCGCGACCGTTGGTTGAGCATAAATTCGTACGTTTCGAAAAGCTGCACCAAAATGTCGAGGTATTCCAGCGTGGCGTTCTGGCCGACTTTGGCGGATTTGAGACGGTATGGTTTGTCAACCTTCTGGAACTTCTCCAGCCCGTTGGGCTTCAACTCCGATGGCTTCAGGGTGCTCCTGCCGTCCACCAGGTACTTCTCGGAGTTGGACAAAATCGACCGTGACACTTCCAGAAAGGGTAGAACCAAGTTCACGCGAACTCCCGGTGTGAAGAAGAGGTCTTGATCGACGTTGTTTTCACCTCGGTTTGGGGTTGGTTCCTTTTTCGGTGGTCGAACCATAACCTTGATGTGGTTCGGTTCACACTCAAAGTAAAGCAGCTCGAGCTGTTTGTGATCGATGGGCAAATCCAGCGATGCGGTGGCCTCATACTGGAGAAAGGGTTGAATGTTCCGGTATGGCAGTGTGGCCTGCAGCGTTCCGCATTGCAAATTCTCGTTAGCTATTACAGCTAGACGATCGCGACAACTTTTCAAATGCTGCACCAGCTGATACCGAGACTTTGTTTTCTCATGGTTTTTGAAGTAGTTCGTTACTTCATCGATAACGAACTGATAGGTTTTGTTCAACACTTCAGCTTTGATGTTCAGAGGTACCTTTACGTTCAGGTCGTGCTCGATAGCAGGCAACAGGCTTTTGTAATTTCTCTCAATCTTACCGGTTCTCAGCATTTGGTTGTAAATCGAGTAAATGTTGCGAACTTCATCTGAAAAAAAAAGAGAATCACAAATCAAAACCATCGTCAACCCCAAAAAAACCCCTCCCACTCACCCTGGTACGGGATGCTTTTGTGCGGCAGCACGTCGCACTTGAGCTTCAGCCGAACGCCGCTGGATTTGTCCGCGGCCGAGTCCCCGTCAAAGTCGCCCGGAATGTCAAAGTGGCGCGTGCAGCAGTAGAAGCGTCCCTTGCGCACCGGAATGCCCATCGCGTCGCACCAGAGCACGCGCCGTTCCATGTTCTGGGGCACCTTCAGGAAGAACAGGTACGGACACTGTTCCGAGTTGGCGCCGCAGTTCTCCACCACGCATGACTTGATCTCGGATTTGTCCATGGTGGTGCTGCGGTGGTTGCAATTCGAGGCACTATTGAATAAAAATATTAATGATTTTTGAAAACATTCACCTTCCTATGAACGGTTTGTTTATCAACTGACGCCGGTTTGCTTTCAGAGCGTTTGACGTTTTATTTTATCTTACACGCTGACGGTAGCTTGCTCATCTTTAAGTGAAATGTATACGTTCTTGAGAAGTTGATCAGTATGAAATCTTGGAAAGTGCCTCTTGGAAAAGAGTAAAACCGGTAGTACTCAAACTATGGGTGTTACTGAGTTTTGTTCAGAGTCTCGACTCGAAACTTAAAACACGAACAAAAGCAGCGTCATTGCAATGACGTTTTAGAATTTTGACAGTCTGGAAAGCATGAATTACCCCATTATCAGATTCCCGCACGGGTGAAGTGTAAATGGTTCCCTGCAGGGTTGTGGTGTCGGAGTCGGCATTGTTTTAGAACCTGTTCTGAGAATTCGGAGTCGGCTAATTTTAAATAATTTATGTGGGAATTGTTGGAGTCGGAGACTGTGTTTTTGGCGAATTCGTTAAATTTTCAATTGCTTTTGTTCAGGGGTGCCCAAAGTTTTTGAATGGCGGGCCAAATATGAAGCGCGCATGAGCTTGCGGGCCTAATGTGAAATTGTTTTATTTGAAAATTAGTAATTTTAGTCTTATAGAACGGAAAAATACATCAATCAGTTGAAGTTTTATGAAATTTAATGTTCTTTTTTTAAGAATATTATAAAACAAAAAAGAAAAAAATCCAACAGTTTCGTTAAAAAAAAAGCTCCAAATCAATTGGATCAAATTTAATAAAATCATTCAAACATATTAAAAACACATATTATTCATAAGCTTAATTCAGCAATGTTCATGCCTCAAAAAACATTGCAATCAGGTAATGTCGTTACTAATATTGTTGTTAGAAGTTGATATTCTACAGTTCTACTGGTCTAGATTGAGGGGTGATTGACCATTCTGTAGGTGGAATGCTGAAAACAAGCGTAGTTTCACAAATATTATTAAAATGATTATTTTAATATTTTAATTTGATTTAATTGAATGACTAAAAAATATATCCGACTCCGCAATCTTTTTATCGGAATCAACTCGATTAGTTGCTATCCATATCAGATAGGTTAAAATCGAAAAGTTCAAAGTTCACAGTACATATTTGGGGTTTGGGGAACATATGACAAAAGTTTAAAAGTTAAAAGGGTACAAATTTGAACATGTCATCGTTAGACAGGATAGTTTAAGGACAGGTAGAATATAAATATTTAGGAAATGACTGGTACTTTTATCTCTTCACTAAGCGATACGCATGTATAAACTGTTGCCTGTTTGGAACGATTCTTGTGGGTAGCTTTACTAAACATTAGGTAGTCAAATAAATGTCCTTTAAAAGGAACCTTTCTCAGTCTTCGTCGTATCAGTCACCCTTGGTCAAGCCATAAACACTAATCCCCAAGAAGGATGATCAAGCTAGCGCCACGAACCGTTCTCAAGAACGACATCTCTCTGTTCCACGTGCACAGCGAAAAGCTCGAAGCGATCAGAAGCTACAAGAAGTTGACCATGGAAGTAACGTTTCACAAACTGTTTTGCGAGGTAAACGCTGAACATTTGGCTTTCACGGAATGTGTTGCCCGGTATCGGGCGCTCCAGGAACTGCTGGATTACATCAAAACGAGTAAGTGTTTGTGCTGACCGCGTTCTTTCTTTCAATGTTCAAAACTAATCTTCAATTTGGCCCTGTTTGGCTCCCCAGCATTCTCAGCACAGTCAAACGATCAAATTCAAATCGACTACATCTCGTCGCTGCCGACGATGCGGTGCAGTACGGGACTGCTGCCGGTGCACCACATTTCGGGCCGGTTGTTTGTGGAGTGCGTGGACGAAATTCAAACCGCTGCCAAGATGTTCGTGGGTCACCGCTTTCGGATTGTGGCGCATTATTTGCCAAAGGCAAGGATTTTCAGTCCTCCCAAGTCGTCCTGTTGTACCTTGGAAAAGACAAAGCGGAAAAGCCGGCTGATTGTCGGTCGGAGAGCGTAACGGGGTTGGGTAAGGTTGTGTAAAATAGACTGAAGACTAAGGATTGTATAAATTATTCACTAGGAACATTGTAAATAGCACTAATAAAAATATATTCATAAACACATTCTTATAAAAATCTAGTGTTTTGATATACAGTCCAGAGATTTTTGGCCGTCATCTTGGAATTTAAAATTCTAAATCACTTTAGAGCATGTTTGTGATCATACTCAAGTTCAACAATCAAAAACGAAACCTCGAAAAAAACTTTTTTTCGTGATTCGAAGTAAATTATTTCCCGAGACCTTCGATAATCGAGTGTACAGTCCACTCTCGATTATCCGAAAGCCTCAGAAAAATTTCACTTCGGATAATCGAATCACGAAAAAAAAATATTTTTTCGCTGTCTTATTTTTTATTGTCGAGCTTAGCATTTTATTATTTAAAAGCTTAGCATTTTATTATTTAAAAAGCAATCAACTATTCAAATTTGACTAAAATGGGGTTGCAAAACTCGAATTTGATGTTTAAAACAAGAAAAAGAAAAAAACGAAAAAAAAAATTTGTTCTTGATTCGATTATCCGAAGTCCCATACAAACCTTCGGACAATCGAACTTCGGATAATCGAAACTTCGGATAATCGAGGCTACTCGGCTGATTCTCGCCTTATTGAGAAAATGCGTTCACAGACAATTTTGGATTGCCATTTCAGTAAAATAAATAACTGAAAGCGATTCAGTAATCATACCTTTTGCTGAATTTAGGCAATTAACAAAAACATTGCTGAAAAATTAGTAACTGCATATCTGTCAAACTGGAATCACTTAGGACTTATTGTTTGGGTGCTGCCGAGAGAAAATCCTCTTTCAAATGTGTTGTTTTTTTGTTTTGTGTTGTGATCATTAGAAACAAAGATAAGAAAAATATAAATAACAAATACCTCGATGTTTGGGGGATTGATGAAATAAATGTATAAATAACAGTACATACTGGAAAAATTGTTAATGGCAAGCAAAATCGAATTTTGATAACTGATATACCAATAACGATTGCTGGATCTTCAGCAAATGATCTGTCAAACTGACACAAGCAGGGTTGTTAAAATATCAAAATATCAGCTCTCAGCAACTACAATTATCCCGTCTGAATATTCATGCCCCAAATACAACTGCTCTTCTCTCTTCAGTGAAACTCTCAGCGCCGAACATAGTCGAACACGTTTTCGTGTTTACCCACTCGCGATAGAGATCTTCACGGTTTCTCTCACGCACACCATGATCTTGTGTTAGTATTTGTATTTAAAGTATTGTTTTGGTTCTGATCGATTGTGATTGGCTGAATTTCAAGCAGCTGATTTTGTTTACACTATTTTTACGCAGACAAAGGCAAATCGAGTAGACAAGTCGCTTGTAAAAACCAGCTGTTTACCACGTGCTCGTGGTATAACAAAGGACACAGCTGATTTTGACAGACGAATCATTCTACTCGATTTGCCTATGTCTGCGTGTAAATTTTGTTACAAACTAACACACTCTCGCGCGTGGATATCTCTATTGACATTTTCCTTTTCTCTCTCATTCCCGCTTCCACGATCATCCTACCGCAACAGCGTTTAACCACAAAAGCCGCCACGAAACCAATTTTGCAAACGCAGTTTTACGGGACGTCATGCGTGGCCGGCTCCTAATCGCCATCTCGCGTTCTCTCATTGCAGTTTTCGGAGAGATTGAGAGACTCAGCGGTGAGAGCGCACAGTCGAGGAAAAGGGGAAGAGTGATAGAGAGAGAATGACATCGCTGGGAATCACGAGACACAAGAAGAGATCTCACAAGCTATAGTGACGGCCGCTATACTCTCGGATATTTTTGGTGCAGAGATAATCTATTGATAGCTTTTTTATCACTCATTTGCAACACTGGACACAAGAAAATTACTGAAATTTTAGGATCATAACATTACGTTTCTTTTGGAGTCGATTATGGACGGTGGAGCAGCGCGCACGCCTTGCAGGATTATTCGTGTTTCGAGCCTCGTTTTTTTCAGTGATTGGTGTTTTTTGTGTGCTTTAATTAAGATTACATTAATTGTTTTGTGATTTTAAAAGCCCTTCCTGTATCATCGTTGATCAGAAGGCACGGCTTCGGGTAAATTGTGCATTAAATTGTCAAATAATGTGTTAAATTTCACGGTGAAAAAGTCATTTCTATAGAATCGTTTATCGAAGGACACGCTGGGGAGCGTTCTTTTATTACGTAACGCAGTAGAGGGGGGGAGGAGGGGTCGAAGGCTGTGTTACGCATGTTATACTTTGTCGGAGACGCAGCCGATTTAGCGGTCTCCATCACTCAAGTATCGGCTAACATTCCCATCCACTTCCCCGTGTCTTACCACTGGTCGTGGCCAGCGTCGGTATTGATCAACATGATAGGAACCTTTAAAAATTGCGAAGGGATTGGTTCCTACTTTTTTTTTATCTGTGGTCCACGGAGCAATTTTTGGGGGTCCTGGTCAATAACGAAGTAGCATCTACGGGTAGACATCAATGCTATGCTATGCTAAATAATTTGACGGTTTTTGGCTGAAATTTCAGTTGTTTTGACAATCATTTTACTGAAATGTCAAAGGGACAAATGTCAGTTAATTGATAATTCAGTAAAATCTAAATTACTGAATCATTTACTGAAATGTCAGTTGATGAAAATTGAGTAAAATGAGAAATTTAACCGATGTACATTTACATGTACGTAACCCCTTAAACAATTCACTGTAAAATCTTCTTTTTATGTTTTTTTTGGTCTTCCAACTACAACGCGCCGCAATGAATTTACCTTTATTGAATTATTAGGCTCCCCGTTGCCGGGATAACACACCGTGCCGGGACGCCGCAGCTAGGGTTCACAGGGAAGTCACGCCAAACTTACTCCGCGAAACATTGCCCCTGTTCTGTCTGTCGGCGTTTATTGGCATGTCTCCTTGGGCCACATTCAGTTCGATGCCCCCGCCAAAACGGCTTGTAATTGCCCGGGTAGTCTGCCTGGGGTTTACTTTCGCCCCCGACAATCCTCCTTTTATTGATCGGCTTTTGTCTCGTTCCCTTTTTGTTGCAGGTCCTGGACGATAAGAACGTGCGACGGCGGTTCCGAGCCAGCAACTACCAGTCGACGACACGGGTCAAACCGTTCATCTGCACGATGCCGATGCGGCTAGACGAGGGCTGGAACCAGATCCAGTTCAACCTGTCCGATTTTACCCGCCGTGCGTACGGGACCAACTACGTCGAAACGCTCCGTGTGCAGATCCATGCCAACTGCCGGATACGGCGGGTTTACTTCTCCGACCGGCTGTACTCCGAGGACGAGCTGCCGGCCGAGTTCAAGCTGTTCCTGCCGATTCAAAAACCCCAGTCCAAAGCGATCGCCCAGCAGGCCTGCTAGAGAGTTCAGCGCGCAGAACACGCGCCGTCGAGAAGTCAAGACTTTCCTTTTCTACCAAAATCATTCACCCAAACTCACACCATTTTACACCAAACTCGCACCCCAAAAAAAAACTTTAGATTGTCATTTTGCACCCTCAAAACAAAAAAAAAATCTTATTTCGCACTTTGCTTGCCACTGAACTACTTTCGAGTCCCGAAAAACGAAAGCAACACAAGGCCATATCGAGGGTAGATAGTAAAGTGTCCTTATCACCTAGAAAAAAAAAACGAAAACAAACCAAGCCATTGGAGAGAGCGCAGTCAACCCCCGACAAAACAACCGGGACCGGGTAGCGGGTTCCGTCCAAACATGACTCAGCAAATCGACGAAATGAACCGTTCCCCCAACCCGAAAACAAATAGAAAAAAAAATGGAAAACAGGCACACCACCCCGGTTTCGATTGAGCTGCTCAATCGTGCGATTGCTGGCTGGAAAAACTGCATGCAGACAGAGAGACCAATCTAACAGGTTACTCCATTCCAGAAGTCGTGCGATTGGTGATTGACGTGCCAGCAGGGGAAGAAGAACCAGGTAGTAATAGTGAAAACCCACACAAATCGATGAATGTGTTTTGTAATTTGATTGACTAATAAAAACTTATGGTGTAAATAAATGATTCAATTGAGATAGTAACACGGCGAATTGTCTGATTTAATGCGATGACAACGGTTGAGACTGGTATAATAAAATATGTTTGTATGGAGTAGAGAATCCTTATCAACCAAAAAGCGTTTTATCTTTCTATTCTATTCTGTACATCTAACGCTACCAACTCTTGCTGATAAAAAAGAAATCACCGTACACTTAGCCGATAAGACTCCTTGGCATTTGATTTAGACCAAAAATTTCTTCAGTGACTTCAACTAGGTTTCGACGGTTTTGTTCGAACGCGAATCAGTTCAATACGGAGCGTCGGATCGAGGTGCTTTTTGTTGCGTTGGGTTCGTATTAGCCCAACGAAGGTTCTTACGCAAACTAATTGACACTTTGGCCACTCTGGAACCGATTTCGGAGCATCGGTAAATTGTATGGAGAAAGTTACGTAAAATCATTTTTTGATCACAGAAGGCTGAATAAGCAAAATAGCAAAAAACGTCAACAAACGAAAAAAGGCAGAACGAAGTTTGTCGGGTAAGGCTTGTTTTCAATAAATGTGAATCGAATTTTTTAACATTCATTATTTAAAGGGGTTAAAATGGATTAAAATAAACATTTGTATGCATATTTCTATTGTGAAATGGACTCAGGAACATCAATAGGGGCAGGGGGGGGCAGAATGGACCGGGGGGGCAGAATGGGCCACCCTTGGTTTTGGGCTTTAGTATGGATTTAGACTAATTGTAAGGCAAGGGTCTTATAAAGGACGTCAAATAACTTCACCATACCAAAAACGACATTTGAATTCATTGTATTTTTCGAATTATGAGCAAAAATGTAAATTTATTAGAAAACCACGGAAATGTTGTTTATTTCGAGGTTTTTAAATAAGCTTTCTGAAAAGTTGGATTGTTTGAAAAAGTTTGCTCAATGCTTATAACGTTACTAGATGTTACTACCAAGGTATACAAACAACAACGGAACCTTAAAATCATTTAGAGGCTTGGTGGTGGAAGTGTTAAATTAAAATCCACTTGGGGGCAGAATGGACCACCCTTATCCTGCCTTATAAAAACAATCAAAAGTTACGAAATTCGAGCTAATTGGATTATTTCGCTCCTGGTAGCTTCACAAATCACGTTTAATGCAACATTAGTTGATTTTTTAGTTGTTTTGATGCTTATTTGTAAAAATAATGTCATATTACACATATTAACACATATTACACATTGTTTTGGCAAGTGACTATTTTTATTAAAGTGGTCTAACTTCATGGAAACTATGTTAGAAAGGTCCCCTAAGTCATTTCTTATCTCCCTTCAACGTTGTATTAGACGAAATGGATTGTTTTCTAAGGTGGCCCATTCTGCCCCGCAGGGTGGCCCATTCTGCCCCGCACCCTGGAAAAGTAGTCGAAAAAACTTTTTTTTTAAAGTGGCTCAAAAATAGTTTTAAGCTAAAAAAATTAATCAACCAAGTATACAACATTGAAGGGAACATTCCAAAGCATAAGCCTACTACACTGAATTCGTAAGTTTTCATGTTTTTCTATGGTTTTTGGCGCATTTTACTTAGGCGAGCCATTCTGCCCCCCCTGCCCCTATAATAAAATTATCACTAGAAAATGGGACCTAAGCGGTTCACGGATTGATTGATTTGATTGGTTTTTGCCTTCCTCAGCTCATTGAGGCAAGGCTATAAAATCACTCGGAAAATGAACTTCTTAAATACGACTCCTAGATATACCTTGACGTATACCTATCGACTCAGAATCAAATTCTGAACAAATGTCTGTGGGGATGTATGTAGACATGATTTTTTCCACACGATTATCTCAGAACTGGCTGAACCGATTTTGGCCGGATCCGCCTTATTCTGTTCGTTTTGGGGTCCCCTAAGACCCTATTCAATTTTATTCTGTTTAGTGAAGTACTTTTAAAGTTATGCCAAGAAAAAGTTTTTTGTAGCTACAAAAAAGGGTGATTTTTGCATAACCTCAAAGGCCGGATCTTTTTGCTTACGCGCGAGAGTCACGCAGCATGCGTAGGGATTTTTATCTGACCACGCGGGGGATTGGCAGCCACACCCCCATGCATGCGTATCGCCCGGTTGCCACAATGCCTAAGCAGTGTCTGCGTCTCTTCTGGAAAAAATCTGTATCAATTATGTTGCTGAATACATCATTTTGTCTCGACAAAGATTTACACGAACTTTTTACTGAAATATATAACTCATGAGAGTTTTCTCCTTTATTTTGGAAAGTTGGTAAACAAAAGAATTGAAAATTGCTGTTCAAGTAAAATCAATAATTATAAAAAATAAATGAAAAAAATAAAATAAAAAAAAACTCTTAAATTAATTTGTATATACAACATGAATGCGAGGAAGGCACCAACCACCTTAAGGTGGATTAAGTAACGTTTTTATTCGGTAGGTAGGGCAACAATTTATAACCAAAAAAATCACCAAAGAAAAATTGTCTATTTTATGTGTTAAACTTTCTTACCCAAATGGTTATCAGTCTCAGGTGGTAGTCCCAGGTGTCCCCTACATGCTCCAGGTCGAATCGAGTTGATTTCTGGATGGAACATTTTTTTATTTGAGATGGGTATGCTTCGCACGTGGACTCGCTCTTAAATACACTCAAACCCCGATGGTTTGACACCAACTGTTGTCAAGCGAACGGGGTCACGTTTTAGTTTGACACTATTTTTACACGGAGTTCACACACACTACCAAACGTTTGTATTGATAGTGTGCGTAAGCGCCGTGTAAAAAGTGACAGTTCGTCACTTTTTAGTTTGACTTTGACCAACCAAAAAGTGTCAAACGAAAAAGTGACCAACCACCGGGGGTTGAGTGTAGATGCTTTTAAGGGAAAGTCTCGTACAATCGATTAAAAACTATATTTAGGACACATTAAAATACTATGATTTAAAATTTTCAATCAAATTGAGCCCTTTCGAGATTTTACATTCTTTTAATTTTTACAGGAGAAAAGATAAACATTAGGGTGGTCCAAATCCGGGCTTTCTCGGAGCTACCCCCTGAAATCAAAGATTGAACCATCACTAGGCTAAATTCCAAATTTAAGCTCATTCTGACCACGGTAGTCATCCCTCTAATCGCTTGAAGTTTGTATGGAAAAAATCGTTAAAATGTATGGAGAAAGGCAACTGTTTCAGTTTATTACCTGTGCACCCAAAACTGGGCAGCAACTTCCGAGAGAATAATGGCCTCGAGTCGAGAGAATAGTGGTACCATTCACGGACACAGAGAACATAGCTCGAGATGGGCGAGAGAATTATTTTCTCGAGGTTCATTTGCAAAAAAGTTCATCCGTCCAACAAAAAACGAAAAGTGTCGACTACGGGAATCGAACCCGAGACCTTGGTACTTGGTGACCAAGGAGTGGTCAGTAGTCGATGTATGACACTTGTTGGAGATTTTTTGTATCAATTTACGAATGAACACATTTGTTATGATGGTGTGAGTTGGAAGAATTATTCTATCGATTTTGGCACTGATCCCTCAATAAAATTTGAGGGAACGATTCTCTCGACACTGAATTTTGGGTGTATTAGTCACCTCTACTCAAGGAGAAGCATACATTTTGTAGTCCCCAGAAACATGTGCACTTTGACTTTTTCAAAAATATTTAGACTTAGCGTATTTTTGGAGTCCTTAAAGTTCATGCATCCCATTTAATTGGTAATGCACATAAATTTTGATGTTCGTTGTTATTGCAGCTCACTTTCAAAATTCCCCCTTAGGAATATCTGAAATAATGTTTTTTGATCTTTTCAAGATTTTTAAAATGTTTATTCATTCGTTGATCCAACTCATTCGTAATATCATAACGGTCTACGAGGTCGGTCAGCTACGGAATGAAAATCAACAACATTCGCGTTCAGCTTTTCCGTGAAATTTGCATGCCCAACCGTTGATATCAGTGAAGCATAAAAATCCATCCATAGAAAGCAAAATTAACGTTCAAATCCGGGCCACAAAATGCTTCGCGATGCGCGGTATCAATTGCTGCTGAACATACATATATCGTGTGGGAATGCTGCTCCCCCTGCTGAGCTTGTAAGCTGCTTCAAACATTGGGAATCGGGATGAAACGAGAGTAAAACGTAAAATCTGACCAACTTCACCCAACCCTCACCATCCCGATCTTCAGGCCAAACTCAGTCCAGCATGAAAAGCTAACTGCATTCATTTAATAATGTAAACCTAAACAGTTTGCGGCAATAACCGTTTTTTCGTATTAACAAATTTAATTGAAATTTTGCCTGCACTTGCTCGCTTGGTGGCTCGGAAGCATTTCGATGCAGAGAATTGATGTTCCAGAGTCGTGCTCGGAAGGAAGAACTTCGTGGAAAGGAATATTGAGCTGCGAAAAAAATTGTAGGCAAAAACCAAAATGGAACAGACAATGCACCTGGGATTTTAATCAACTTCACAGTATTATGATTTAATTTTGGAAGGTTGAAATATGATGGTAGATATCACAGCCGAGAGGTGATTATTCAAATATTCGCAAAGAAATCACTTTGAAAAAAAAAATCTGATTCAAAATCACATTCCCACTGACATAACTATGATTTTTTTTTTTTTGCTATTTGGCCTTTAAAAACTATCATTTCTGCAGAGATTGTCGTCCACTTGTCTATGGCCATCAACCTGGCGTGAGATTTTCCTCCAGACGAACCGAACCGCGAAAATCTATTGCGCTGAACGTGTGCCGGGCCCCGGCTTTGGCGCGCATATCGATTTGGGTGAGGTGATTTGCTAATGAGAAATGTTGATTACCACCACGTGTTTGTATACTGTGTGCGTGTGCGTGTGTGTGCGCTATTTGGCGTTAATTTGTTTGGGCCTCGTTTTTCTTTTCGGAAATTTTGGGGCCGCCCTCCCCAAAAGCACCTGCAGATTCTGCAGAGGAGCAGTTTTTAATTGGCCGAGCATCGCGGGCAACGGGTTTTGGGATCTTGGCATGAATGGACCTGATTCACCTGTGGCCCTCTTTCCATAGGCGATAATACCCTTACCTAGAAAACCTTGAAGTCATTACAATTTGAGTTAAAAGGGAAAAATTATTACGATTTCTTGGCATTTAATTGCATTAACAAAAAAACATTTTTGAACTGAGTAAAATTGTATTTAAATTGTGTCCCGCCCGTGTGGATCAATCGGACCGCGCACTGGACTCCAATCCAGAGGTCGCCGGTTCGAATCCCGCGGCGGGCGCTCTAAAATTCTTTGTGTAAATATGGGTATTCGGCGCCGTCGCTCCGTGCCATACTTTCATACACTTAGGAGCCCAGGGCGGCGAAGTCCTTGTAGATAAAAAGGAAGACACTAGTGGTTGGTACTAGCAATGGTGGCCGACAGCTATAAAGTCAACTTCGTCAAAATTGTATGCATTTAGTTCAACGAAATGTTTTAACGGAAAAACTTATTTTTTGCGGAAGAATTTCACAAATATTCGACATATTATTAAACGAGAGCAAACATGCTGCAAAAAGTTATCATTATTTTCAGTTAAGTGCTTTGCGATTTCCTTTTTATAAGTTTTTACATGTCTTTTTTGGATCAAGGAGGAACACTTATTTTCCATTTAAATTAGAAAAAAACTACGTTTTCACAAATCGACTTTTCATTGTATTTTTTTATTTGAATGGAATATATTCCCTATGTCTGCATCATTAGTTTCTTTATACAAGACAACAAACAACAGTTTTGCGGACTGGTCATGCAAAAGGTCTAATAAATATTTTTTAATTATTTTGCTTTTTATGCATTTTTGAATAGGTACTCCCGAGGGTACTCCTGAGTCCTGGCTCAAGGCAGGTTACAATAACACTCAAAGAGCAAAACAACAACAAAAATTTTGACCAAATAAGATCTGCAAGCCATTAAACGGGAGAGGAGTTTTTTTTTTCATAAATCTGCTCCTTTCGTTGTCGTTGTTCCGTCACGCAAAGAACTGGCTGGCAAAAAATCAAATTACAATCAATTCAGTTCAAGCAGCAAAAGATTCGTTTTTCAATTTGTGATAATGTGTTTAAGTGCTAAAGTTTTAAAAAATCAAACTGGCAAAACTGTAGCGATTGTTTTGGTTTGCCTTCTAAAAGTCCAGTTTTACTATGTTGTTTCGTCATGCTACATTTTCATTTCGAGGGAAGCTCGGGTACAATATTGTACATTCTACTAACAATAGAGTAACAGAGTATAAATGAAAATTTGTATTTGTATTTGTAAATTTGGTTTCCTTCTTTATCGTGCAACTACAGTCAAAACGCTGAAAAAAATGTTTTTTTGAAAAGGAACCGAAGAATCGTCCATGTAGACTTTATTAATTTCCATTAACAGGATTCTGTGATATAATCTTTGAAAAAAATATCTGAATATCTAAGTTGTTCAGCCTTGAAAATTTAAAATTATTCCTTACCCACCGTTCATTGACACATAACAAATACATTTTTCCTAAAAATTATTCTTCTTTCCCACAACCTGAGAAAATATGTTGCCTCATCACCTAATTTGGTGCAAAATATATATAAAAATTAAATTCAAATATGTTTGGCATGTTGGGGGAGAGGGGTGTTAACGATTGTCCATGCTACATACAAAAAAGATTTTTTTGTATGGACAATTGTCCAGATGAGAAGGGGAAACGAGGGTCTGGAAATTCCAAAAAAGTGTCTAAGGGGTTTATGGATGGTCCCCTAAGGATTAGGCTTTCACTATGTGAAGAACTTATTTTGCAAAACATTGTTGAGAAACTCACTTGCTCACTTCCCATTATGGTATTTATTTCTTGTTTTCAGTAGAAAATTGACTGCGTTCCATACAAAAAATATGGAGTCTCTTCCAAAATTTTAAAAAAGTGTCCGCGTGGTTAAGTTTTGGCCCATCAAGTGAAAGCATTTCTTAAGGGGTTATATACATGTAGAAAATCAAAAAAATTCATATTACAGAAAATTTATTGAATCTACTAAAAAGATGATTCAATTACTCCTGAAAGTTTCAAGAAGATATTTCATGATTAAACTGAGTTATAGACGGTTTTAAGATCAACATTGCCGTGCCGTGCGCAAGGCGGATAAACATTCGTTTTCCTCGAAACACCGAGTTGATTTACGGGTGCCACGATATCTCGAGATGGGATGGACCAAAATGGCTAAAATTCGGGCTGAAGGCTCTCAAGACTCATCCCGTGTGCATGACGAAGCCCGATTATTAAATTTAGCTTTTTAAAAAATACAAAAATCAAGAACTGACGATGTTTTATATGAAAAACCCAAACATATTTTTATCTTTTTTAAAAATAAGTTTTTTGAAAATCAGCCTTCGTCATGCACACAGGACCGGTTTAACGAGTCTTCACCAAATTTTTGAGCCGATTTGGTCAAGGCAGTGTTGAGATATCGTGACACCCGTTTTTTGAAACTGCTAACTTCAAATAGCTATATCTCGGCAATGATACAACCAACTGTCTTGAAACTTGTTTTGATAGTAGATGAAAATGTTTATTTCAATGCCCTGAAAACATATTTTAAATAAAATTAAGTTTGTGTTCACATTAACCTTTGACTTTTTTGTCGATTTACATGTATGTAACCCCTTAAGTCCCCTGTTATACTTTCGGGAATAAGGCTATGTGGTTACAATGCAACCCTAATAAAACGAATTTCACACCTTTTAATTTATTAGATTAAATTTTTGACGGTTAACAACTCTTCCACTGCACCCATTGCCTTTCCTTTACCTGGTTCGTTAAATACCGTGCGTTGGACGCACCGTATTGAGTTAGCGCCTCACGCTGCCACGAGCTATTTTTCTTATGCTTTTTCATGTGGAATTTTTCTTTTGCTCTATCCCACGTATTCACCATTGAGATCAAGCTACCAAAAAGCATGTAATCACCGAAATCGAGGGAAATGGGGAAACCAAAGAATGTACATATGCGATTTAAGGCAACATTTGCTTGCACTGAGACTGTAAATAAAATCGAATTGAAATAATTTAAATGGGATATTTAAATTATTTCAATTGAAAATCAATAATTTGTTTAATAGGTAACAAAGTAATTTTAAAAAACTAAAAAAAATCTTCAAAACTCTATTTTTGGATTCTCATGTTTTCCCCCCCTTAATTGACGACTTTTTAATTCACACCACCCTAACACGCACGGGAAATCCATGCAGCTTAGCCTGGACTCCAAAGCAAAGCAAAGCAAAGTAATCCACTTTAACGACCCCCGGGTCTTTTGTGGTCTCTGTTGCAAGTTTCTGCTCATTTCTAGGCGTCCGAAGGTTATGTGTGGTGAGTCACCCAAAACCTCTTCTACGCAAGGGACCGAAGTTTTACTTCCCCATCCGATAGAAGGCGTGGTCAGGCAAATCTCGTCTCGAAAAATGCCACCGGGTCCGTCTGGGATTGAACCCAGGCCTTACTGGGGTTCAGAGGCTACCACGCTAACCACTAAACCACCGGACCCGGCGACCCGGGACTAAACCAGCCTGGACTCCATCGCTTTCTATTTTAGATGGAAAATCGCTCCTCAAAAAAGGAAAATTCAGGAATCATGAAGAGAGAGAGAGAGCAGCAAATGAAGACTCTATATTAATTTAACTGTTATGTACATTCTCAAATTTAACGCCTGAAATTTCCACGCCAAACAAACAAGCAAACGTTTTTTCGTTTTATTAAGCGTTACCGTCAACGAAGCTGATGCCGTCATTTAAATTGTCTTGCGAAATTTAATGAAAAGTCGATTATAGCTTCAACTTTGCAAGTTGTCAAAAACCTGTTTAAATAATTAAATCATTATTTATTTATTTGTATCGATTAGGAGTGTTGAAAAAAGCTGTTTTAGCCTTGTTACTTTACAATATTTTGATATTTTTTATTAGTTTCGGATAGAACAGACACAGAACATCTAAAATACCGTCAGTGGTGGTGACTAGGGGTCAATAAACGATACACCTCTCGTAATTTCTTAATAACAAAAACAATTTAAATAACATCGAAAATCTTTCAACGTAGATTTGTTCTTAGATACCTAGTTAACTAACATTTTCCCAAAATATGGTGGATTTTGATGAACACTACCCTAAACGCCAATAGTTTTGGTCAAATGAAACTAAAATGATTGTTCGAGGGAATCGGATTGACACGCTACAATGTTTGAAGTGGAGATTTTCAAACATTTGGGTAGTTTTCGAGCAATTCCAACAAAAACATTAGAAAAATGATTTTTCGAGAGGTCATTTTTGGCCAAAAACGTACCTCAACTTTAGACAGCTGCCAAAATAACAGGATTTGTTCTAGGAACGAGATTTTTGCAGCGAAGTCATCTTAAGATGTCCCCTACTCAATCCTTTAAACAGAATTCAGTTTCATTGAGAATAATCTGAGAAATGGTAAAATCCGTAAAAAATCACTTTGACCCAATCTCACGCCCCAGACCCAATGTCACCCCTACTGACGGTAGTGCATCATTTTCCAAATTTCAAGCTTTTAAGTGCTCTAAAAACTGCTGTTCCTAATTAGACTGTAGTCCCGATTCGCCCCAGATGACGATATTAGGACTATTCAGTTAGAAAATGTTCAAACCCTTTTAAATATCCCTATTTTATTTTTTTTAATCAAAAACCATACATATTTTAAAATGCATTTTTTGTTACTAAAACATATTTCGACTTTATTTTGTGTTGTATTTATATAAAGTTAAATTCAATTTCAGCATTGAAAAATCTGTTTTTTATTGTTTAATTAAAACAATATTTTCAAGCTTTCAATTTTTCATTAATATCCAAAAACACATTAAGGTATGTAACCATATGTAAATCGACAAAAAAGTCAGAGGTTTATTTAAAATCTGTTTTCAGGGTATTAAAATATACATTTTCATCTATTATCAAAACAAATTTGAAGACATTTGGTTGTATCATTGCCGAGATATAGCTATTTGAAGTTAGCAGTTTCAAAAAAAACGGGAGCCACGATATCTCAACACTGCCTTGACCAAATCGGCTCAAAATTTCGGTGAAGACTCGTCAAACCTGTCCTGTGTGCATGACGAAGGCTGATTTTCAAAAAACTTATTTTAAAAAAGATAAAAATATTTTTGTGTTTTTTATATAAAAAATCCTCAGTTTTTGATTTTTGTATTTTTTTAAAAAGCAAAATTTCAAAATTGGGCTTCATCATGCACACGGGATATGTCTTGAGAGTTTTTACCCCGAATTTCAGCCAATTTGGTCCATCCCATCTCGAGATATCGTGGCACCCGTAAATCAACTCGGTGTTTAGAGAAAATCGTTTACAAAGTTTGACAGTTCGCTTTGTGCATGAACTTTTAAATTCGTCTCTTACTCAGTTCAGTCACGAAACATCTTCATGAAACTTTCAGAAGTGATTGAAAATCATCTTTTTATCGAATTAAGTGAATTTTCTGTAAAATGAAATTTTGTGATTTTCTACATGTATGTAAATCCCTTAATATCACAAACACAATAAATATTTTGTGCCATATTTTTCCACATAAATTAGCGTAAAATATGCATACGATCAATTTAGCCTTCCCAATTTCTACCCTGCGACGGTTGAATTGGGCACGAGTGAGCTATATCAGTAATGTGGGGTGGGATATGTGGCTCTGTTCCGATACTCCCGCGGATTTTTACGGTATAGGCCGCCCATATTCAATGAGGAGGAAATTACAACTGTATATTTGCAAATTGCATTCAATTGAATAAAGCCATCATTATCGGCTATCATTCCGGCACAGGCAGAATTTCGTTCCACAGAAAAAAAAGAAGCAGCACCGAAACAAGTTCGCAAGATGATGCGCCCCAACACATATCAATCTGGATCCCCCACTTGCCTACATATCTCCGAAATCTCTTTCCGGCCGTTATCATGCATGCAACGCGCCGCTGGAAATGGCACGGAATTGAACATTGGGGGTGATTCCGGAGGGTGTGGGAAGGGGGGGGGGAGGTCGAAAACACCTGTTGGCCACCGCCCGGATTGATTTCAGCAAGAGCACCTCTTAATGGATGCAGATTCGGAGGTGTTGTTATTTCCACACTCGTTTGGGAGGTAGGCGGAGGCGCAGGTAGGGTAATTAGCTACAGTTAAAATTAAACTTCTAAATTTTCAGGTCAGTAGATGAACTAGTTTCGGGGCCGGTCAGTGCCACACGGGGTGGCATGAGGTGGAAAGGCCTTCCGAGGTCAGGAGATGTTTTGGATTCTGTAGTGTTTGTATTTTCAAATAATTTGAAAGATGAGATAAAAGTAGAGACTATAAGTCGATTTTATTTTATTTATTTTTTTTTGCAAAATTTCTGATGACCAAATAGTTAATTTGGTAATAATGTCAACAAAAAATCATAAAATAACACCAACCAACAAAATCCGGCGCAGGCTCAACTCGAGAGGAAGCATGAAGATTGAGGTCATCAGAAACACGCACACTTTGAATATTCCTAAAATATTTAGACAGGGTTTTTCTCGAAAGTGTGTATGTATAATTAGTGCTGTTCGCTACTCCCACATATTGCATCGTTACCATACACAGAAAAAAAAGTTGAATTTTGGAAGGTTGTAAATTTGGTATGTTTAATATTACCTCTTTTTTTGAGTAATATTAAATAAAAAATGTGTAAAAATATGAACCTGATGAATATTGATCAAAAACTGATGAAAGTTCATCATTTTCTGGGGTAAAATTAACCTTTTTTTTGACACAAAATCATGAATATTACCATCATTTTTTTTTCTGTGTAGGTTTTCGTCAAATTTTCTTGATTCCCACTATAAATTACGATAATGCTTTATTTCCTCACACTTTCAAAGAAATGTTTATTTCTTCAGCACCTCAAATTAGTTCTCACAGACAGTTTGGATTACATTGCGTTTACCGTTCTAAGCAGTTTGTTTTCATTTGGCCCTTCCCAATTCAGAAAGAGATCTCGATTGTTTTCACAGCACTCGAAAGGCCTCGTGTTCTTTACCTTCACCACGCATGCAAAGCCAGAGATGATTTTTACTTTCTTCACCCACCCTTATTTCCAATTCCAAAGAAATTAATTTCCACTCCCAATTAGCCTTAAATGGGAACTAAATCCAGTATATCTCAAACGCGTACAGCACGTCCCGTCAGACGCTGATCGTCGTCGTCGTCTTCGTCTACAAGTTCCAATGCAATGTAGGTGAGCTGGTTTTCTGCCCGGGAGGGAAAAGTGCTGACAGGCATGACACTGATTGCTCCCGAACGCTCAACTATCCGCCACTTTTGCTGGCTTTATTGGACCTTCCGAGCAGATTTCAGCTCGTTTTGAGCTGGGTAATAGCTTCGTTTTGTTGATTTATGCTGCGAACGCACCGATCAAAACAAAAGGGAGACTCAATTTCATAATTCAACTTTTTTCTCCGTACTTCCTCTACCGTTTTTTTCTCTGTTTAACTTGTTTATTTATTTTTTACTTGCTCAAGTACGTTGAAGTGCAAATCAATCGTAAACGCAAACACGCTGCCGATGGTTGGGCGGTTTATTGTCGGCAATGACCTAGTTTTAGTTTTTTCGCTTTTATGAGAATAATTGGCTCGCAATCCAGCATTGTAGCGGCTTTCCCGCCGGAAGGTTTTCCAGCCAGGGGAAAATCACGCAAACTTCCTTCGGGGTGTTGACTCCAAAGAATGGTGTAGATATCATTACTGGTGCGAGTAAGGATCGCGTGTCCGCGGTATTCTTTGGGGAGTGTGCTTTGGCTACTCCCCCCTGGGGCTTTGCTCGTGTTCCGGACGCGTGCTGCAGAACTGGGGTTCATGTGTGAAGAATTAAGCACGTAGTTTAGCTGAAAGATTTGTTAACAACCGACAGGAAGTCGTTCTCATTTAATTATTGGGTGTGAAATAGTTCCCGATGGCCTTCGATAACAAGAGCATCATTTTTTTTTTGTTTTGGCATCATTCATTTGAAGTCAAATTTGGTGACATGTATTCGTCAAAAATGGAGCTGTTAAAAAATGCAGGGAAGTTTATTTTTGATGTGTCCTCACCTTAATTATCTAAACGAAGATCCAAAACGAGCTTTCAATAAACTACGAGCGAGTAGGCTCGCTCTCTTACAACTCAGACACTAGAGGAGGGCAAAAAAAGAGCGAGTCGCTCAAAGAGCCGGTTCACTAAAAAGAGCCAACGAACCATGGCCCACAAAAAAAGAACCGCGGTTCTTTTTGAAACTCCGGACTTTTGACTTTTTGAATGATTTTTGAACTTGTTTTATTGAATTTTCAATAAGTTTAAGTATTGAATTTGTTTTTTTGAGAAATGAAAATGTAATTTAACATATTTCAATGCTTATAAATGCCATATTTGTCAAAATTGTCCCACGGTGTACTGTTTTAGTTACCTGTACCTAAAAAATGGCAGATTACAGAGGGGCAATAGCCCGAAATTTTTAAGTTATTTTATTGGGAGGTCTATTGCCACTTTCTCATCAATATAAATTGACAGGCTCTTAATCGCATTTATGCCAATATTTGAACACCACTAAAACTAATTTAAGCCCATATTTTCAGTTTACTTGTTTTCTTTGAATGACTACAAAAGTGAATGATTTTCTAAACAAAATAAAAAACATTTAATTACACATCTGATCGCAGAAGATTCGAGCCCAAATCAACGCAATTTTGTAAAATTGACAGAAATTTTCTCCAAAGTCATAGATTTCAGTTATACGAACGTTTAGAAAAGAAATCTTGACATACAGTAGTAAAAAAAGTATTTACACCCCTTGGGCACTATGCACATTTTGTGATGAAACATGTAAACAATTTAAAGTTTGAAAAAAATCTAGTACTACGTTTTGTTCAGAAACTCATGCCGAACATTTTAATACAAAAAGCTCATGAAAAAATGATTTCCATAAAAAGTTATATAACAAATACTATTACGAAAATAAAAAAAGGTGCAAAAAAAGTTTGTACACCTTTCGAAAAATTAACATAAATAATGTTATTTGTTGACAAATCATTATAAATCCAGTCTCCCAACTCCAAATAGGCATCCTTGACTGATTAAAAAAATAATTTGGATTGAATACAAAGTTTACTAACCACTTAGTATAAAAGATTATATAACTCTGGAAATTCTATATAAAACATATCTAAACTTAATTTTGCAAACTTTCAATTTAACTAAATATCAATATATTACCATAGAATTGCTAAATAAACATTTTGGAGTGAGTATAACACCGTTTTGGGGGTCTTTGTATCGCTAGAATAGATTTTTCGTTGGAATTTCGTACCAACCCGGAATTACGTCGTAGGAAAATCCACCGGCATCCGAACCGGTCCACAATTCACAAGTCAACCTATGGGGCATCGGAAAGGGCATAAAATTTCCGATCTTTTGATACCCATTCATCTAGGTTTTCTATAAAACCCACGTTTTTAAATACCTGGGCAAAAAGTAAGTTTGATCCACGAGAACAAAAAATACGAAATTCCATACATTTTTGGCAGGTTGCACAAACGAAACCATAACAACGTTTTTGCCTAGGTATGTAAAAACGTGGGTTTTATAGAAAACCTAGATGTATAGGTATCAAAAGATCGGAAATTTTATGCCCTTTCCGTTGCCACATAGGTTGACTTCTGAATTGTGGACCGGTTCGGATGCCGGCGGATTTTCCGACGACGTAATTCCGGGTTCGTACGAAATTCCAACGAAAAATCTATTCTAGCGATACAAAGACCCCCAAAACAGTGTTATACCCACTCCAGAATGTTTATTTAGCGATTCTATGGTAATATATTGACATTTAGTTAAATTGAAAGTTTGCAACATTAAGTTTAGATAAGTTTTATATAGAATTTCCAGAGTTATACATACTTTTATACTAAGTAATTAGTAAACTTTATATTCAATCCAAATTAATTTTTTAATCAGTCAAGGATGCCTATTTGGAGTTGGGAGACTGGATTTATGGTGATTTGTCAACAAAAAACTTTATTTATGTTAATTTTTCGAAAGGTGTACTTTTTTTGCACCTTTTTGATTTTTGTAATAGTATTTGTTATATAACTTTTTATAGAAAACATCTTTTCATGAGCTTTTTGTAGCAAAATGTTCGGCATGAGTTTCTGAACAAAACGTAGTCCTAGGTTTCTGTCAAACTTTAAATTGTTTTATGTTTCATCACAAAATGTACATAGTGCCCAAGGGGTGTAAATACTTTTTTTACATACTGTAGAGTCCACCAAGACTATGGTTTTGAAATGAATCTTCTCGTTTTAAGTTTTATTTTTCAAATAATTTATGAAAATCCAATAAAAAAATTGTTAAAATCAAAAAATTCTTGAAAATCGCCTTTTCGTCAAATTATTTAAAAAAAAAACCGCTCATTTTAATGAGCGAGCGAAATTATAAAATGAAAAATCAAAGCATGCTTCTTGAAGGGACTGAAAAATTTATTGACAGCTGGATAAATATTGATATCGAGATACACAGTAAAAAAAAATGGTAAAATTACATCTAAAAAGGGGTACATCTTTTATGTCAGAAAAAAAGCTTAAATTTTACCTCAAATAATGTGTAAATTTACATCTAGCAGACGCTAGGAAAAAATATCTGTAATCCTAAAAAAATATCAAACCGGCGATAGTTATATCTAGCTTACTAAGTCCGCGCCCCAACCCGCACGGCCAACTCGCCGCTATGAAAACTGGACGATCAAAGCCAATGTAGCTCTCTGTGCTCCGTACATTGTATACTGTATTTACTGCATATACGGTACATAGAGGTACATTGGCTTTGATCGTCGAGTTTTTACAGCGGCGAGTTGGCCGTGCGGGTTGGGGCGCGGACTTAGTAAGTTAGATATAACTATCGCCGGTTTGATATTTTTTTAGGATTACAGATATTTTATTAGAGGTAAAATTAAAGCTTTATTCTGACATTAAAGATGTAGATGTAATTTTACCATGTTTTTTTACTGTGTAATCGACAGCCAGAGAGTCGACTGTAATTTGCATTTTTTTTTTTATTATTTTAAGCTGTTTCTGATAATATTTGGCTTACTCTATCATTACGTTTTGCCTTTTAAGTTTTGCCTTCCTCACCTTACTGAGGAAAGGCTATGAAATCACTCGAAAAACAAAATTCTTAATTTGACCACCTAGACCCACCTTCACGTATACATATCGACTCAGAATCAAATTCTGAGCAAATGTCTGTGTGTGTGGTGGGATGTTGATCAAAAAAATTTTCACTGCATTATCTCGGCACTGGCTGAACCGATTTGGACTGTTTTGGTCTCATTCGATCCGTCTTGGGGTCCCATAAGTCGCTATTGAAAATTATAAAGTTTAATTAAGTACTTCAAAAGTTATGCTAAAAAAACGATTTTAACAAAAGTCCGGAAGATTGTAAAAAGGGTGGTTTTTGTAAGAAACCCCGTCATGTTATACATTTTTAGAAAGGTATTCGAAAGACCTTTCCAACGAGTTCAAAAGATTGAAGATCTGACGACCCTATCAAAAGTTATAAGCACTTAAGTGTTATTTATACACTTTTTTGGGGCCGGATCTCATATATTTCGATGAAAACGTTGTCCGGATCTATCATGCAATTTGTCGTTGGATAGGTAATCAAAAGACCTTTCAAACGAGTTCAAAAGATTGAAGATCTGACAACCCTATCAAAAGTTATACGCACTTAAATGTTATTTATACACTTTTTGGAGGCCGGACCTCATATATTTCGATGAAAACGTTGTTTGGATCTATCATGCGACCTGTCGTTGGATAGGTAATCGAAAAATCTTTCCAACGAGTTCAATAGGTTGCAGATGCGACAACCCTATCAAAAGTTATAAGCACATAAATGCCCCGAATTATGAAGATCTGACTTCTCAATCTGATGGTATGAATAATAAATCAAGTTGATAGAACACTGAAAGGTCCGCCCCTTTGTATCTATTTTGGATAACATTACTCTCTAAATGTGAGGAAGGCACCAACCACCCAAGGGTGGATTAAGCAACGTTTTTTTTTTTGCAGTCGCTTTTTCTATGTTATACTAGTTTTTCTCATTTTCAGCTATGGATTGCAACGATTTTCATCAAAACTTTAAAGAAATGCGTAGAGGCATAGTCTACGACACTACAAGAAATACAGCATAATTATTTTTAATTAGAAATGTTATTGAAAAACACAGCCAAAGTTGACCTCTGAAAAATCAAATTTTTAGAGACATTAGCAAAGTTACATAAAACAAGTCAAACTTTAAACCCTAAAATTTTCTACAAATTTTAGAGTTCTTCTTTCTAATGCTTTTGAGAGATCAAAATGGTTGAAGACTTAATTTTAGACTTTCGATAAGAAGTTCGAAAGTTATGTATGAAAATGTGTTAACGAATGCTAGATGAGTGGCCAAAAATCGACTTCGAATATTTTAAAACACTTTAATCTAAAAAAATAATTAAATTATTTTGGAAATATTCCCGGAAAATCTAAAATAATGCAAAGATTTCAACAAATAATTTATCATGCTTGCTGAAATATGATTGCTTCAAAAAACAGCACCATTCCAGATTATTCAAAAATAAACAAAATAACCCAAAACATAACCCAAATGCTAAACATAATATGACTATATTATGGTTATGGCAACGGATTGGTTCACCACACAGTTCAAATCAAACTGCGTGTATTGTTTAGCTATAACAAAACGGAAAATTCTTCGGAAAAGCACAAATTGCCCCATTAGACTATGCCGTCCAACATTACCCATCGTGATGAAGATCTCGGCAAGAAAGCAGCAGAGTGGGGGGAGGGGAGAAGCCTCCATTCATTCATTCTTTCCCATTTCTCCGGTTCGTGGCCACGGCTGTCAAGAACTGGAACACTTGCCGCCACCGCCGACGACCGGCTCGAAGCGTTTGTTTGCTCTAGGTCCATATTACATTTCACGGCTGGCTGGCCACGATCGTCACACACATTTTCGATCGAAACGGACCAGGAACGTGAAGATTCCCCCCTTCTCCGAACCTAACTTCCATCGAACTTCTCCATATACTGTAGGTTACTCCGGTGCAGATCATTAACTTTGTGTGCAGTTTTCTGGTTCTGATTCGTTTTTGGTTCCAGCAGATTTTTTTCTTGTAACGGTTTTAAGCGCTCGTGAAAAGTGCTCCGTTTACATAATGAACAAATCAATCATCTGGAAAATTGTGAAACGGATTCTGTGCTGGAGATTTTTTTTATCCGAGTGTGTTGGTAGAAAATGCTGCGATGATGAGTAATTATTTTTCTGATGCAAGGGGACTTGTTTGTTTTGGATTTATGTTCGATGACATACATTTGTATGGTGATATTGTTATTTTCCTAAAATAGCAATAAATTAATACAGTTTCATTTGTATAAGTTTTATTATAGTTTCATAAATGAGTAATTCTTTAAAAAAATATATGTGAGAGATTTAGGAAATAATTTTCTGCTTGTTTTGCATTTTGCATAAGATAATTTTTTTTAATAATTCTGTTTTTGTTTTGTATTGTTCAAACCTAAGCAGCACACAAAAAAATGTTTTTGCAAGATTATTAGGATTTTTTAGTACATTTAGAATTGCTGTGAGAGTTTATTGAACACTGAACAGAATGTTAAACAAAAGCACGTGAAACCTATTTGACCTATTTAACAATTCTTTTCCTTGTATTTTTTGTGTCATTCTCACATAGGTATATTTTTTCCGAGAAGATTGAAATATAAAAAAAAATCGACAGGTCTGATATTCGCCACCATGAAAGAAAGGTTCTTTCCCGACATATTGCAGGGTAAATCGAAATATTTCGTCAAGGGGTCGAGAGCAACATTTTTGTTTTTTGTTTTCGATTTCATACGTTTTTTTTCCTGAAGAGACTCATAACTAATTATTTGACCAATATTTGACATCTAATGATAAGGTTTCGAACCAAACTTACCAGATTTCTAGCTTTCTTGGCATTAACCCAAAGTGAAAGCTGGAAGATTAAAGAAGACCGAATTCAAATAATTTCTTTGAACAATTTGGAGGGCTAATGATTTTTCACGGCAAAAAAATAAATTTCGCGGCATGCCTGTTTCAAAACATTGGAATTTCACGGAAATTTCACGGTACTCTGAAATCTGTCGAAAATTAACGCAACAATGTGTTATTTCAGAAAAATTTTGTATAAAAAAGTTTTTTTAAAAGTTATCAGTTGTTCAGAGTTCGGAACCTCATTCACGAGTTCCTCAACCATGAGGAAAAACTAAGTTACCTGCGAGTAAATTACTCATCACTCTCGGTGAGTGTGAGTGTGAGGGCCTTCCTCATTTACTCACAAAGAGGGCTTTGAGCGCTCATGAGGGCTATTTAAAAAAACAAATTCTGAGATGTCAAACTCTACATCGGTGATTTTCTTGTTAACTCAACAGCGAAAAAGTAGTCCTGATGGTAGAGGCGCAGTGCTATCATTAGAAATTTTTTTTATCACCGTGGTTCAAATCCTGATTTTTAACTGTTTTTTTTTTCAGCGAGTTTAATTTTTTTAATCACAAAGTTTGTTGTCAGCTTCCAGCAGTCCTACCGACGGATAGGTCGGAGGTTGTTTAGACGGGGGATGCCTCTGCGGGTGAATTTTAACAGCTTTACCAGCAGTGGAAGGCCGTGTAGCTGAGGTAAGTGGCCACTCCCGGTCGTCGACAGTTGTACAAATGTGTTTTGGTTCAGAATCGGGACACGCCGAAGAAGTTGCATTAGCTGCCGGTGACTTTGGCTTGAAGGTTCACTGAAAACTAAAAATGGCCGATCCAGTGCTTTGGACAGCTTTAGGCTAGGGCCACCGGCGGCCGCTGAGGCTCCACTCCTGGTTCTTAGGCAAGACATATTGGTAGAACTGTCAACGACCGAGAGTGGCCACAGTTGCACAGCTGTCGAAGGGAGTGACCATTTCCCACAGCAACACGGCCATCTTCCTTTGGTATGGCTGCCAACATCCACCCGCAGAAGCTGCCCCCGTCTGTGGCCTCCGATTTATCCTGCGATATTTCAATCCACAACGGATTCGACCGGTCACTAATCTTAAAATTATGAAAATAATTGCCCATCCGCTGGACTTTGACAATCCAAGGTTTCTTTTAAAGCAATGAAAAAAAATGCCAGACAGACAAAAAAAAATATTGATACCACATTATTACCAACACAGAACCTTCGGATTTATAGACATTGACGCTACCTCGAATGTACAACCGATTCATATAGACGCTTGATTTTGGATTGATGTTGTCAATGATTTTGTAAATAACAAATTGTTGGAAACGGACTACTCACACCCTCATTTTACTCAAATATGAGTAAATTTACTCAGCCCTCACACTCACAGTGAGTATCGAGAGTGTTTACTGTGAGGAAGCCTACTCGATTTGTGAGTGTGAGTGGTTTTCCGAACTCTGCAGTTGTTTAAGATACAAAATGACACAAAACATTCAAAATACAATATATTCATGACAACAAAAAATAAGAGCTCAATTTTGTCAAATTTTGTTGAATTCTCATTCTAGAAATTTAATTTACTGAGTATTTATAAAACAAAGTACATCCTTAAGAGGCAGTATTTGTAAATTCTGCTCGGTTTGTTCTAGAGGTCGTATCGAGGTGCTCCGATTTGGATGAAACTTTCAGGGTTTGTTTGTCTATACATGAGATGCACTCATGCCAAATATGAGCCCTCTACGATTCCGAATATGTCAAAATTGAGACCAAAAAGTGCCGCTATGGAGGCCTACAGGGCAAAAACTAATGTTGTAAAATGTTTGTTCTAGAAAAATCGTAAAACTATGAGAAAAACTGCGATTGGCCAAAAAGTTAATACCGTAGGCTTATAGTCCATGAAATTCCCTAACTTTTGACCTGTGGGAGTATGGGTGTTGGAGGCTGTTGCAAAAAGTTATTAAGGTTTTAAAAAAATCAATTTTTAACAGTAATTTGCAAAAGCTATGAATAAAAAGTCAAACCAATCCTGGATGTCTATAGCACATTTTAAAGGGCTTCAAAAGATCTTTCGAATGCATCTAAGAGAACTGGAATCGATGAAGTTTTACGGAAATGCGAGCAATTTTAAGATTTTTCATGTTTTTTTGACCTCAAACTTCAATGCCCGTTTTACCCCACTTCCCTTTGTCGTAGAGGGCTCATATTTGGCATGAGTTCATCTCATATATAGACAAACAAACCCTGAAAGTTTCATCCAAATCGGAGCACCTCGATACGACCTGTTTCACATCGATGAAAAACTCGCTCTTAAATTTCTTTAAAACTAAGCACATCCTAAGGGATCGTGCATAAACAACATGGCCTTCAAATTTGAAAGGTTCAACCCTCTCTGCGTGACTTTTTCTCCATACGAAGTTGTAACTTTTTGAAACGTGCAAATTGCTTTAAAAAAAATTAAAACAGCACGAAAAAAATGCATTTAAAAATACTCTAGATTTAAAAATTTAATTGTTTTGAAAACTTTTTTACGTTTTGTGCAATTTTTTGACCGTTATTTAAATGAATTTTACAAAGTTTAAACACGAAATAGCTAAAACTGCTCTGCGTTGTCTTTTTTGCAGTTTTGAATATCGTTATTTAACATTCTTTTAAAAAGAAATATCGAAGGAAAAAAGTTCATGAGTCATAAAATGTTTTTAACTACTTATTTCTTTGGAACTTTTCGTAGAACATTGATCTGAAAAATATTTTTTTAAATGAGTAACGGTTCCAAAAATCTTGTGGATTGTTCGAATAAATCAAAACAATGTTTGAAGACACTGTGGACCAATTTGACAGTTAATTATTTTGAATGTCGCGGCATTTCGTGGTATTTACCAAATTTCACGGATTACGCGGCTTCCGCGAAATAAAAACACTAGCCCTAACAATTCGTCATGAAAATACAGCAACATATTGCCCGGATACATACTTTAGCATAACGTTGTTAAACTGATAGTATTTCATTGCTAAAGTATTTGTTACAAAACAGAAGCCCAAAATATTTTTTCAATCCTCTGCCATATTATACCATTTCATTCAAAAACATTTTTGAATTAATCTTATTGTAGATAACAGTATGCAGAACAAGTTCGCTAAAAAGTATCTGTTTTGGTTCATTATAAGCAGACAAATGCTTAATTTCGTGAAACAAAACTGACCTTCTTATAAATTTCTGGGTTTAATTCCCTCTCACACATGATGAACACATCCTTCTCAGATAATTGTGACGATGTTAATATTTTGTTAAAACATGAAAATTATGTAAAATTTTGATGAAATTCGTGGATACCGTTTTAGTAAAATCATATAAAAAAAACTTTGTGATAAGTCAATGAAAAAAGTTTTAATATAGATCAAATTTAGCTGGAAGCTGAAAAATTGACAAAAACTGTCAATTACAAAATTTTTGATATATCAAGTTACAAGTTGTTGTGTCTGTGTCCTGTAATTTCGCTCATTTCAGCAGTGACTTTTCCGCCACAGCTTTTCCCCACCTCACTGCTGGTAACAGCGAATCGGTCGGTCGCTTTTCCCGAAGGCACCTGTCTTACCTCCCGACCAAAAGAGAGCGCCCCCAGCGAGAGAGAAAAAAGCTCGGCCGGTGTGCCGAATAAGTGCGGCAAGTGTGGCTTATTTTCCCCGTGTGTTTTCCATCCACCATCCGCTCGCGCTCGGTTCGTTCGCCAGCAGTTATTCGCAACCGGGTCCGGGTTCGTCGCCGGCAGTTGAGGTCTCCGCGCAAGTTTCAAGATCATTCCGTGTTTAGATTTCGCGCAAAACGGTCGTGTCTTTCGCGTGCAGCTATCAGGTGCCAGTGCCAGGTTGTGATTCGATCCAGGAAAAACACATCGCTCAGCCGGTAATTTTGGAGTTTTCCATAGTTGGGGAAATGAAGCTCTCTTGAGTTTTCAAGTGTGGTGTTTGTCGTTCATAAGCTTGTTCGCATATCGAGCGCTCGGTGAAGAACTTGGTGAACACTTTGAGTTGGGGTTTTTCTCTACTCGGAACTAATTTTACTCTGCAGAGTGCTCACGGCGCGTTGAATGTGGAACAAAAGTGGCTTATTGTTATTGTGGACTGTTTTTGCTCTCTGAGACATCGTCACCGTACTTGCCAAGTACGCCGAGGATAAACTGAAATGAAAAACTATGCTGTGTTTGGTTACCTTCGTTCCGTTCGAGCTGTTCGCGCTCAAAGGGCTCAGTGACATAGATCAAGGAGAAACGAAGTGTAATTTCGGTCTTTTGGGGGAATTGCCAACTGCTGCGATGGATTAACTGTTGAAAAAAATTTTCGCAACAACATCAAAACACGCACTGACTCTAGCGGGCCAATGAGATCGATCAGGAGGATTCGTGACCAATTCCGGACCCGGGGTAACGGAGTTTGCAGTCGGTTTGATGTGCACGCGCACTTTTGCTAATCGATAATTGCAAGCAGGTTTGTGGGAAGAGCTGTGAGCTTCAAGGTTGCAGCGCAAGTAGCAGGAACAGGTTGTAGAAAGTAAAGCTATGGGAAGGCTTTTCTTTTTGCACACCGTTTATCGTCGCGGGCTTCTGTTCGTGCAGCATGTTACGGCAAGAATCGTAACAGACACCTGCAGAAGGTGTCTGAAGTGCTACCGGTGGTGTGATGAGCTGATAAGATGAGATGAAGACGTCGGTCTATTTTATGTATTTGAAATTAATAAGTTTCAAAATCAACTCAAAAATTATGTGTGATAAAACTGTGTGATTATTTCTCGTAACTATGCCATGAGTTGATATTTAAATCAATGGTTTTAAGATTATTGAATTTGATAAATCCAGAAGCAATTTTTTGAAGAATAAAATATTTGTTTTGATTATTTCTTCTGTCTTAAGGTTAGATTCTTGCATTACACTTTTCATTTCTAAATCAATTTCTATTTCTATTCTATTCTATGTCGTAACATATTTCTGGTTTTAAACATCAGGAGAATATAAATAATACCAGTTTTCAGACAATCTCGTCTTAGATTTTATAAATATTTTAGAATCTCAGAAGGTATCAATAGAAGGTGTATCAATATTACCGCTGAAAATTATATTTCAGATACATTCGGCAATTTTAAATTCGACTTTTGACCGTTCAACGCAATTCCCGAGTATGGGTGTGACTAGACGCATTTGTGGATGACCAAATCTTAAAAACAAAATTTTAAACCAGATTTGATATTTAACCCTCTACAACCCAACCTCGCCTTTAGACGGGCTTCGATTTCAAAAATCGCCAAAAAACCATTTTTCAACCAATTTTGGATCTTTAAAAAGCCTTGGAAAGAAGAAATCTTAAAATTTTAGAAAATTTATGGGTTGGAAGTTTTACTTGTTTTATGTGACTTTGCCAATGTTTTTAAAAATGTCATTTTTAGGGGTCAACTTTGGCTGTGTTTTTTACTAACATTTCCTATATTTTAAGTAAAAAGAAGTATGCAGTAATTTTTCTAGTGACCCAGGCTATGCCTCTACGCATTTTTAAACAATTAAAGTTATAATGATGCCATTTTATAGCAGAAAATGTGAAAAACAAGCTAAAAATTTAAAAAGTGACTGTAAAATCATGATAAAATTAGATAGGCAAAAGGTAATGATAGAAGGTGGTAGAATAGGCCAAATACTAACAAAGACAAACATAAACTAAACAAGATGAATGCAAATTAAAATATTAAAAATGAAACAAGAAAAACGTAAAACAAGAGATGTAAAGTTTTTCGCAAAACAAAAGTTGCTCAAAATTACCTTCTAAACACGGAAAAAATTGGAAAAAAAAAATTGGGCAGTAGAGGGTTAAAAAAGCTTTTTGATAATGTCATATTTTAAATACATTGATAATTTTTGCGATTTTCTACAATATTAATGACTTGTAGACCAGATTATGATGAAAAATGTTGGTCTTTCAAAGCATTCTAAAGCTCTGTACAGGCGCCTTAAAGTTTGACTTTATTGAAAAATAATCGCAGCAAAATTATATCGAGTCAATTATTTTTTCACGCCACCGACGTAATTAATTACAAAAGTAGTAATGTTTCGAAATGTTCATTGTTGCTTTTCATAAGCTTTTAAAATTTAGATTTAATTTATTTTGATATGGAATAGTAACGTAGTTTAAAAAATATCAAAAGATGTATTTTGAAATTCTTAAAAATAATTTGAATAATAATATGGCTTTTTTCCTAATTGAACATATTTCAAATTCTATATCTAAAATTGATAGAAAATTAAATATAATGAACATCTAATGAACAGGTTTCGGTTGTTAATATTTTATTTTTATGGAAACTAAATTTCAAAATTTATAAATAATGCTTGGAAACTCGATAAGAAAAACCTTTGAAAAAAAAAATCATGGCGTCTTTGGTCTAAAAAAAAAACGAAATTTGTTTAAAGCCTGTAACTGCCCTGTTTGATCAATAGTATAAAAATATACAGAATAAACGTTTAGTTTATAAGTATATACAGTAGACTGGCTCGTCGTTATATGGAAAAAATAAAAAATGATCAAATCATATGATTTTCGAGCAAAAAAACAAGTTTTAGACCAGTTTTGAGCACGCTGTATCTTTTGACAGGAGCAAGATAGCACAATACTTTCTTGAGGAAAGTTTTAGACAATTTTCTCAACTTCAACACTATCGTGTTAGTTTGAAAACTTTAGTGGAAAATAAAAATGATTAAAATTAAAATGTAAAAAAGAGGGTTTTCCCATACAAAATTGAAATGTAATGCGCAAAGTGTGTACGCAACCTAAAAGCAACAAAAAAAAAACATTTTCTTAAAAATCAACCATCTAGAGCCATCCTGATATACAATCTGTGCGGCATAATTCCGAAGACGGTGACAAATAAATAAATGTATTCTAAAAAGTTTACAATAGATTACTCAACTTTTTTCAAAGAAAATTTAAATTTATAGCAATTTTTTTTAAACACACTGTTTTATTGCCCTTTTTTTCTTAACAAAAACGTTATGAATAATCATACAAATCGTGACAGTTTTACCCATTTACATACAAAAAACCAGGATGAAGCTTTATGCTTTTCTGTTTGCTGTTTGAAAATTTTGGCCTGAAAAATTACAATGATTTGTTTAGACATTATGTTGCAGTTCTGAGAATTGATATTACAATTGTCTGCATTTCTACCTTGGACAAAAAATTCTGTATAAAACGAATTACACTGACCAACACACTTTTTGAGCATGCGTAATTCGAGGGGAAGCATGAACTTTGGTGTCCCCAGTCCCCAGTAACGTATGCACTTTGAACTTTTTTCAGCTGAGTTAGGAATGGAGAATTTGTTCGCAACTCCTAAATATTGCATATAAATTTCAAACTGTATGCAACAGAGACGAATCACCCTAATTCTTCAAAAAAAAACTTTAGAGAAAATTACGCTTATTTCTGGGGCCGCCAAAGATCATGCTTCCCCTCGAGTTTAGTATGCGCAGTCATTTTTAACCGTTTTTGTTAGCCAGTGTTAAACTTTTAAAGTGAAAACATAAAAAAAAATATTTAGGATCAGGTTGAAAACTGGGTTCTATACCCTATTAAACTCCTAACTCTAGATATATTAGATGAAACATTCGAAACTATAATTTCGCTCTCGACCTCAACGTATGATCTTCGGTTGAAATTGAAACAGCAAATCAAATCAAGTAGCATTACTTTTCTCTATCCGGACGTCAGTGCAGTCAGTGCACACTGCAACTTTGCTTCATCTCAAGCAGCCGCGCAATAGTTGATGCTCTAAATTGGCTAATTTTATCTTTATAAAAGAATGCATCCGTCTGCACGACCAGGTACGTTTAATCACCCTCCTCGCGCGCGTCCACTTCCCTTCAATCTCCTGCAACTTGCACCGAAGGAAAAATGTGTAATTTTCACAGCAAGATTAGTAAACTGCCCTGCCACGAGAGAGAGAGACCACGCCGGTCGCACCGTGATGGGAAGTCGACTAGTTTGGGTCGGGTTTTTTATTTTTCTTGTTGTTGTTGTTGCTTCAAATCACCCCGCGTACCTAATAGCGGAAAATCGAGAGCAAACTCGCCGGCGTTTTGCGACTGCTGCAATATAAAAACGAAAACTAGTCTACGGCGGCGTTGTGGAAAATGTGCCAACTGATCGCTTTGGGGGGTTTCTTTATCGCACACGTGTTACATTTTTAAGTTGATTTGGTTTGGATTGTTTTGATTTCAGCACTAGCACAGTCCGATTATCCATTTAACTTGTTTCATGGTTCGTTTTGAAATTGGTTGCTCGAGATTCAACTTCAGGGAGAGGAATTTGTTTAGGAGATTTAACCGGTTTAATGCGATATTTTAACTGTATAATATTTGAAACTGTAAAATTTAACCTCACTTCCCAAAGGATACAAATCACCTTTCTAAAGTAAAGCATAATTTGAAATCCATTCAAAATAATAATTTAACCTCTTTTGGAAACAAAAAAAGACCTCTACATGTAAAAATATTACTTTTGACTGTGCTTTTTTTTAGTTTATGTCTCTTGACTCCGGCTTAGGTCGAGAAGGAAGAGTGCAAAAATATAAATTGAGATCAAAAGCTGTAGCAATAATATTCATAAAAATATACACATAATAGGGGAACTATACCCTTTTTCAGCCTATTTCTATTATCGGCCTATCAGCACTTTGATCATGAATAACAGCTTTCATAAAGTGTTTTTGACTGTTCCAAAGTAATGAATAGCTCGAATAAAAGTGAGCAAGCAACTCTTGATTGTTGATACATCTGAAAATGTTGATTTAATAGCGGAAAACGGCAAAAGTGATGAGAATTGGTCGAATGGCTTAGAGTGATTAAAATGGGTATATTTCCCCTACAACAAGTGTAGAAATATGTGTTTCAGATTATTTTCAGTTCATATAAAATGAGTATTTCTTTCCGACTTTTTTTAAACAAATTAACAAAAAATACGATTTTTTCAAATAGTTTATGCAAAATGAACTATGACCGTATTGTTAATTGTGTGTGTGTGTGTGTGTGTGTGTGTGTGTGTGTGTGGTCCAATCCAATACCCGCTAACCGGTAGCGATATTATGGGAAAGTATAATTTGTATCAGACTTTGTATATGCCGAATGCTGATACAGCTTATCTCAGTCCCGGGTATTAGGTGGTGATAGCCCTCGCGCTGCTTCCAACGACCCATTTCAGAATGACAGAGCTCCTTGCGGTCCAATTCCGAGGTCGCTGGGCATTGTTCGGCCCCGCCTAAACAAAGAAGCAAGCATCTGAAGGAAACTCGATCTATATTTAGACTTCCAATCCCGTCAGGCAAATCAGGGATCAGCGCGTATTTAATATGAGAAGATAACATGTTTCAACACTACGGATCAATTCACTGCTAGAGTGTAAACCTTCTGATGGCCGACTGCTTAGCGTCCCAGACCACCAATCCAAAGGTGTGAGTTCGAATCCCACCTGATTCAATTTCGTTTTTTGTTCATATTCAAAGTTCAAATTCCTGATTCTATATTTCAATGGTACCGACCGGGATTTGATCCCTGAACCTTCTGCTTGTGAGGCAGAAGCCGTAACCATTAAGCCACGGAGCCGGACCGTATTGTTAATTATGGCATTATTCGTGATCTTTTTATAGAAGTATCACATTTTTTCAGATTTGTAGGCTTTATCATATTTTATATTATTGATAAGGTTTTGAAAAATGAACATTTTTGTGCACCCAATCGGCGGTCGCATGATTGTGATGCATGGCGGCATGAAAGTATATCAGAATCTGCATGAAAACTGTCCTCATGCATTTTTTGCGATATAGGGGTATGACATTTTTGCCCGTTACCGACAATTATCGACATTACCGACGGCTTTTTGGTTGTATTTCACAAAAAAAACCCTTAACAGAATGAGGATTGAACCACCAACTTCTTGGTTATTGATCCGACACGCTACCACCGCGCCATGGACGCTTGATGAAAAGTGAGTGAAAGAGCACCAACATATGCTTCTCTTTGGAGTGTTGCTCGGGGACGGGCCAGCATTATATGTGTTGGTGAGAACTGCAGATCGCTGAAATGTTTACACGCGGGCAAAAATGATCTAGGGGTTGCTGCAAAAAATGTTATAAAATGTGACATTTTCTGCATCAAATCCACTGTTGCAGATTTTGAGATATATTTTTCCTTTGGGTGTGTGTGTGTGTATTTTTCTCTTAAAATCAAATGCTACAGAATAAAATTACTGGCTGACTTTTATTTTGTATGATTTTTCTTTCTTTATAATATCAATGTTATCTTATCTAAATTTTTTTTTAATGTCTTGAAATTATTCTTTTATTTTAATACTTCATTAATTCACGCTCTAGGGGGGGGGGGGGGGAGGGGGGAGGGGGGGTCTGAGCAAGTGTGACATTGCATGTTATAAGTATAGGAAAAGCGTGACAAAGGGGGGGGAGGGGGTTAAATTTTGGCTGATTTTAGCGTGACGTACTTTATGGATGAAGCCCAATAAGAAGGCGTTTTCAGCCAAAGTCGTACATCGAGTTGATTACAATCTTTTATTCAAGAAACACTTTGATTTGTTATTTTGTTCAGTGAAAGGTATTACTTTTTGATACAAGTGCTGAAAAGTCGTTTTTTTTCAGCATTTATGCTGAAAAGTAGTTTACAGTAAAGTTATTTTTGGCGACGCAAACTAGGCCGATTCATCATTCGAGAATGACTGGAAAAGTAAGTACCGTAAACCGGGGTGACTTTGATAGCCCCTTAGATAGGTTTGAGATTTTTCCGCAAAATGAAGAGTACACTTTAAATAAGTACGGACTAGTATGGAATCATACTGACTCTGTTAGAGAAGTGTTCAAACTACTAAAATAGTAGTTTATGCAACAAGTTGCAAAAAGAGGATTTTTTCAGCACGAGTCGTACATTTATCCAACGAGGTTCACCGAGTTGGATAAATACGACGAGTGCTGAAAAAATCAAGTTTTGCAACGAGTTCCATACAACATTTTTTGCAATTCCGGAAAACACCCATTGAGTGAAATTTTAAGTCAAATTTTCATGTATTTTGTCAATAAATCGTTTAAATCAAAAAAATGTTGAAAAGTGTTACTTTTCGAAACAAGTGCTGTAAAGTTCAACTTTTCAGCACCCATTTCAGTGCTGAAAAGTAGAACTTTTCAGCATTTATTTTGAAAAGTGTTGCTATTCGATTCTGTTATTTTTGGTACAGAAAAGTAGGCTATTTCGTCGTTCAAGAATGACAGGAAAAGTAAGTAGTTTCACGACGGAATTGCAAAAAAAAGTTTTGATAACATTTTGAAAAGTTTGTTGATGAATAGCATTATTATAATATTCCCAAAGTGTCATGATTTTCTAAATGAAAATGAGTTCGAATCCAAAATCCGAAACTATTTTCGTATTCGTACATAACATTAATATGATTTTTGTTTAAAAGTTTATAAACTTAGTTAACTAAACAAAAACATGTAGCAGCAACTAAAGTGATGAAACATTTGACGTAAACATAAAATTTTAACACTTTAAATCTGATTTAAAAAAAAAAGTATTACTATCACCCCGAAATTCAAAATAAGAATTTTTAAATCAACTAATTATTTAAACACAATTGAAAAAAACTTTTATCAAAAAAAAGGTGCTTGGACCTTGGGTATAATCCAAAATATTCCAAAAATAAATTGATATCCTATCAATGTCACCCCGGTTTACGGTATTTCATAACGCAATTGCAAAAGAAGTATTTTCAACATTATAAAACTACGTTTTAGTTATACTTCATGGAAAAATCAGTTCACAAAATAGTCAACAAGCGTTCATGAAATTGGGAGCCATGAGCAAAGTGTTCAAATTTCATGGTACTTTTTTTAAAAACGTACCATGAAATTTAAACACTTTGTTCTAGATTTCCAATTTCATGAACGATTGTTCACGATTTTGTGAATTGATTTTTGTCCGTGTTGAACTAATTATTATTGCGTTTTGGTGATATTTAAAAGGAGTCAAAACCTGCAGCCTTTCCACAAAACAAAATAAAACAAAAGGTTAAACACCTCTGCTAAATGCTAAATTGTCCAAAATCAATCCCCAAAATCTTCAATCGTTCCGCCCGAAATTTGCATCAATTTTCGCGTTACGTTGCGTTTCCCGCCCGATTGATTGTTGGCAATTTTTCCGCTTAAACAACAACTTGTGCCCCTGTGATTGATCCCGCGGTGCTAATTGAACGATTCGACACTCTTTGGGGTCCCCTCCCCCCTCAGCAAAAGTGCAGATCATAGCAATTTAATGTTGATGGCGCGAGGTATCGCGATTAGTTTAGAAAGTCTCGGGTGAATTTCGACGGTTTGTGGGTACAATATCTTTTATTTTGGTGTTGTTTTGTTTTTTTTTCTCGATTTTTTTCGGTAGTCACCTGTAATCAAGATCGAGATCAAGGCCGTAGTCTTCGCGTTCAGCTTTGGGGTGAAATTCGTTGTTGACGCGCGCGCGCACTAGCAGGGAAAGTATCACCCGAGACACTTAATCGAATAATGAGTGTTTGTCTTAGGCGCATGAGCAAATTTTGCGTCACGCTACCTTAAAGTTTTTTTTTCGATTAAACTTTTCATACAAGGTGCCGACGGAAAGTGAGAGTCTCTTGGTTTGTTATTGTTCGAGGGCATTCATCACTCAAACAATATTTTGAATAAATGAAGTGAACTTCTTGGGAGAGTACATTTTTGTCCAAAATTTCCCATGAACTTGAGAGCTGGGGCTGAACAATGTGCTCAGCACATTCAAGTTAATGCAAAATTTTGTTTATTATTTGCAAATGATTGATCGGGGAACTGAAGAAGACACCTCCTCCGCCAAGGTAAACGAACTCCTGCGAAGGCAAATAAACCTCCCCCTCAATAGCAGTGACCATTAGCCTGTCCCATTTTGAGGTCATGTCGAGGAATTTCAGGTGCTCACTTCTTAAATGATAGATTATGATGTTAGGAACAATGTTTTCTTAGACAAGAAAAAATAATAAAATACTTTCTCGCACCCCCTAGTCGATTTACTGAAAAAAGTAACTTTTTTGAACAAATTTTCTAAAATCGCTTGGAATCAATACAAAAACTGTTTAGATCAGGTGTGTATTATCTTCAAACGATAGGTTTTTGTCTATAGATTAAGATGCACTATCAATATTGGACGAAAATTTAAGTTTTTGGACTCTCACAGGCGGATTTGTGTCGAAAAAATCGTATTTTTTCGAAACTTTTTTCAGAAATGTTCATTTAATTTAGGGTAGCCTATTTTTCCCAGTGAAACCAATACGTGCAGCTTGTAGGAAATTTCATGGCGAACATTTTTCCCTCTGAGAAAATGCAATTTCGACACTCCAGAGCCGAGATATTTGAGTTTTAGTGAGGAAAAAAGTGCCAATTTTCAAAATTTCTCAGAATTCAGAAGCAAGGCCTACTAATTACACGATGTAGCAAGCATATGTCTCAAAGGTCAGGGTATGCTTTTTTATAGTAATTTTGGCCGCTGAATCCGAATCTGAAATCAAATTTCGTGCAAACAGTGATGTTTTGGAGCTACACCCTTTTGGAATGTTATTTGCGTGTTTAAGAGGCAGTTTTTGTAAATATTGCTCGGTTTGTTCTAGAGGTCGTATCGAGGTGCTCCGATTTGGATGAAACTGTCAGCGTTTGTTTGTCTATACATGAGATGAACTCATGCCAAATATGAGCCCTCTAAGACAAAGGGAAGTGGGGTAAAACGGGCATTGAAGATTGAGGTCCAAAAAACATAAAAAATCTTAAAATTGCTCGCATTTAAGTAAAACTTTATCAATTCCAACTATCTTAAATGCATTTGAATGGTCTTTTGAAGCACTTCAAAATGAGCCATAGACATCCAAGATTGGTTTAACTTTTTCTCATAGCTTTTGCAAATTACTGTTAAAAATTGTTTTTTTTTTAAACCTCAATATATTTTTGCAACAGCCTCCAACACCCATACTCTTTTAGTTCAAGTTAGGGAATTTCATGGACTATAAGCCTACGGTAATAACTTTTTTGGCCAATCGCAGTTTTTCTCATAGTTTTTCGATTTTTCTATAACAAACATTTTACAACGTTAGTTATTGTCCTGTAGGCATCCATAGTGGCACTTTTTAGTCTCACTTTTGTCATATTCGAAATCCTCGGAAAATTCAAACTTCAATGCCCGTTTTACCCCACTTCCCTTTGTCTTAGAGGGCTCATATTTGGCATGAGTTCATCTCATGTATAGACAAACAAACGCTGAAAGTTTCATCCAAATCGGAGCACCTTGATACGACCTCTAGAACAAACCGAGCAATATTTACAAAAACTGCCTCTTAAACACGCAAATAACATTCCAAAAGGGTGTAGCTCCAAAACATCACTGTTTGCACGAAATTTGATTTCAGATTCGGATTCAGCGGCTAAAATTACCGTAAAAAGCATACCCTGACCTTTGAGACATATGCTTGCTACATCGTGTAATTAGTAGGCCTTGCTTCTGAATTCTGAGAAATTTTGAAAATTGGCACTTTTTTCCTCACTAAAACTCAAATATCTCGGCTCTGGAGTGTCGAAATTGCATTTTCTCAGAGGGAAAAATGTTCGCCATGAAATTTCCTACAAGCTGCACGTATTGGTTTCACTGGGAAAAATAGGCTACCCTAAATTAAATGAACATTTCTGAAAAAAGTTTCGAAAAAATACGATTTTTTCGACACAAATCCGCCTGGGAGAGTCCAAAAACTTAAATTTTCGTCCAATATTGATAGTGCATCTTAATCTATAGACAAAAACCTATCGTTTGAAGATAATACACACCTGATCTAAACAGTTTTTGTATTGATTCCAAGCGATTTTAGAAAATTTGTTCAAAAAAGTTACTTTTTTCAGTAAATCGAGAAAGTATTTTATTATTTTTTCTTGTCTAAGAAAACATTGTTCCTAAAATCATAATCTATCATTTAAGAAGTGAGCACCTGAAATTCCTCGACATGACCTCAAAATGGGACAGGCTAGTGACCATTCATCCCATCGCTATTTTGTTGTGGGGTTGTGGGATGATTCTCATGAGGGTTCATTGAATGTGGGTTTGAAAAAACACAAACTTGTTTGTTCGCGCCTCCACTCGCGTGCCGCGGCTGGCTTGCAGGGTAAATAACTTATCTATACTTTCGAAACTACGAACACAAAGTTTCAATTTGTTAACCGCATCGCAAAACAACCTTTCGATTTCATCCAAACCAGAAACTATCACCCCCGCGCGCGCAATTCTGGATAGAAATCGAAAGCCTGCATGGTTTCACCTTGAAACAGATATAAGAAGCGCGCCAGGCTGCTGCTGGTAATAATTGAGGTTAAGCCCGCAGTCAAACACCTTTCTCCGGTGGAAAGAGAAGCATAAAAAGCGCCAACCAGAGATGCACTGCCAATCGCAGCATCCGCCAACCGGCCACAGTGCATTTAACTAGACCTCTAGAAAAACCGGCCCTTGTCCAAAGTGGTTACTGCGGCTTCGGGACCTCAACTAGTGGCACGCGAGTCGTTGGCGCGTGAACCGATTTGGCGGGAGAAATTGGACGTATCGGCGTTGGCGTCACTTTGAGTAATCGAAAATATTTTTGTAAAAAAAGAGTTGCTCATGGTTGAATTATTAATTATGAACAGTGTCCTATAGGTCTTGGCGTTCTCTCTTGCAACATTTACTAGCGAGATAAGACCTTTTGAAACTTTAATCTAGAAATGATGTCGTTTGTAATGTCATACCTATTTCAATTAATCAGAATCACCATGAATCCACGGTTCGACCTTGGCTGTGCTATATCTTTCAAGCCTTAATCTTTTTGTCCCAATTTCTCTGGAACAGAAAATGCAAAACAGTCAGCAACCCCAATTGACAAATTAACTTCTTTTCGCCTCTTGAATCACATAATTAAAGCGTGTCCCAAAATGAAGTTGCAATAATACCCATTTCTTTTGCACTTTTCTCTTTTTCTCGCTTTTTTTTATTTTTGCACGTGTGAAAAACTCAAATCAATCTTCCGCACTTGTCAACCCGTGCGGAAAACACTCCGGCTGCTTGTTCAATTATAAATCAATTAATGCAAACCCCTGAACGGAGAAACTTTGCGCCCTGTTGTGTGTAGCAAGCGGGTGCCATACTGCCTCCACGTGTTCGTTGCGATTGGTACTCGCGTGGATGATGGTTTGATGGGCTCTGCTACTTTCGACGCACCTGCCTTCTAGTGGTGTAGTACCAATGTACAATAACCCTTGGCGGATTTAATTGCTGCGGTTATAATGTAAATAATGCGAGGTGCAACGAGAAAGTTGACGGAACATTGCGGCTGTGGTGGGTCGGGTTGTTACGGAAGCTGTGGCCACGTGCAAGTTGAACGTTGTAAATATCATTCGTTTTCGGAAATATTCTTAAAAAATAGAAAAGAAGAAGAACAAATAATGATTTTTACACATATTTGAAAATTGCATTCCTGGAATGAAAATTTCTTGTGGAAATTTGACCCGTGAAAAAAGGAAATTTTCGCATTTTTTTTTGTTTGTGAGCGCGTTTACTTTCAAAAAGAAGTATCTCGGAATCATGTGAATAAACTTCTCTCATTTTCGAGTATCTCTCTTTTTTTCTAAAAATAATCCTTAAAAAATCAACAGAAATTAAAAAGTTTGCATTTGTATTACTGTAACGCATTTCTGTGTGTCACATAAAATTACTATACAGTCTTAAAGATATTTTTCGCTCTTAATTAATTGCTCTTTTCTACCGGCCATTTCATGCATTTCGTTACCTATTGTATAATTTAGTTTTGCTCCCCTTTGACCAAAGAAGCCATTTTGTGTCATTGATTCAAAACATACAAAATGGCAGCTGTCTGTATTCGAAAATCTGTACTGTTGGAGGAATATTCTGATCGATTTTGTGTCTTAGGCAAAATTGTAGGTATTGGTGAGAAATATTGAAAAAAAAGGTGCACGGAAAAACCCCCCATTTTTAAATTATTTTTTTTCACAATAATAATTTCACTAAATCCTTTCATTTAAATAATACAAAGATGTTTTTAAAGGACAAAAAATCGCAGCTTTTGAGCCACAGAGAAGTACGGACTAAAGCGTTTAAATTCCCGTCCCAGGAATTCTCGAGATCTTCCGGAAAAATATTTCCCAAAATCACGAAAATCAAGTGGAACCATACATTTTCTTAACTTTTTGGCACCATTGTTTTGAGAATGCATTGACAAAATTTAAATTAGGGAACTTTTTTGATTTAAAAAATTTAAGCGTACGGTTCTGTTTTGACTGGGAATGGTTCTTTCTTATTTGTTGGCCATCGAAAATTGCGTTATTTTGAAAGTTTTTAAAAGAATAACTGGTCTTATATTATTTAAGTTTACTAGTACAGAATGGATCGAATAATAATTATCCAATAAAATAAAAGTTCCAATTTCAAAATAACCATCGAAACAGCTAATAGATGTAGGAAAGAAATCGGTTCAAAAGGTTTAAAAGTTATCGAGAAATTTCAATTTGAAGTGAAAGTTTTATAGAGCACTAATGCTGCCATGTACGATAGAGGGTTCAGTATGCAAAACTAAAAGTTTGATTATGTAATGATGTTAATTGAAACAAGTGGTTTAAAATGCATGATACATTTACATTACAAGTATTTGCTTAAAAAAAAGTTTTGACGAAAATAATTATCTTAAATTATCTTAAAAGTTAAAATATTAGCTGTCAAGGCAGCAAAAAACATTCTTTCTGTTTTCATTTAAGCCAGGGGTGCTCAAAGTTTATGGATGCCGGGCCAAATTTGAAGCTCAAATGAACTTGCGGGCCAAATGTTCAAAAGAGTTTATTAAGAAAAGGAATAAGTTTTTTTATGTCTGCAAAATTTCTGATATTTTTTTTTTGAACATTTTCAGAACAGAAAATTACAGTTTTCATTAGTTCTTTTGTTTTTACTGTTTAAGGTATTTGATAAAATGGTATTTTGTTGAATATACTTATGACTACTCACTGATATTTTTTTATGTTTTGAAAATGGTGACATGAAATCTGAAAAAATATGTAACGGCGTAATTTTATCTAGTGTAATAAATTAAAAGTTTTTGTCCTTCGATTCTAGACCTTGTTCTAGACATGGTTGAGGGAGGGATTTTTTTAAATATATAAAAATTGTAATTACAAGCCAGAATTGAAATTCTTAAACGTTTCAATGAAAAAAATGTTGGAAAATGCATTAAACACCCGTACAGTTTTGTAATCATTAATTTAAACAAAAATGCAAGATTTTACAAAAAAAAGCGAATAAAACTGATTGCTGTGAACTGTGAATCGGAAATACACTAAAATAAAAAAAAGGAAAAGGGATAAAAACTTTGTAAAATATTTGCAACAGCCTTATTCTTCTGATTTTTGTCAAATTTTGTCTGCCTGAATTAGATGATAATCAGTCAGATTCAACTGTCAACCTTCATGAGTTCGAATCCCGAAGTGGAAGTGGTGTAAATTAAGTTTGAGGCTCAGTTCATAAAAGAGTCATTGTGACTGTTAAATTGATATGGAATAGACATATTATTGCCTTCCTCACCTTACTGAGGAAAGGCTATAAAATCACTCGAAAACTGAACTTCTCAATTAGACCTCCTAGACAAAGTAAGAATATTAAAATTCACCACTTGAATGCATGTGGGCTCAAATATATGAAAAAATCTAAAATTTAACTTTTTTTTAGAAAAAATATAAATTTTTATTTGTTTTTATTATAAAAAGTACAAACAACACAAAAAAAAATATTTTTGGCCGCTCGCTTCTATGGAAATACCCCATAGTGCAGCGGGGCAGTGAAAGCAAGCCAGAGAGGGTGAAGAAAAGCCCCAAGAAAACGCTCCCTCTCCTTTGTTCTGCTGTCCGTAAAGCTGAAGGTGGCTTCATGTATACCTATCGACTCAGAATCGAATTCTGAGCAAATGTCTGTGTGTGTGGTGGGATGTTGATCAAAAAATTGTCATTCGATTATCTCGACATTGGGTGAACCGATTTTGTCCGTTTTGGCGTCATTCGATCCGTTTTGGGGTCCCATAAGTCGCTATTAAAAATTATGCAGTTTAGTTAAGTACTTCCAAAGTTATGCTTAAAAAACGATTTTGACAAAAATCCGGAAGATTGTAAAAAGGGTGGTTTTTGTAAGAAACCCCGACATGTTATAATTTTTTAGAAATGTATTTAAAAGACCTTTCCAACGCGACCAATACATTGAAGATCTGACAACCCTATCAAAAGTTATTAGCACTTAAGTGTTATTTATGCACTTTTTGGAAGCCGGATCTCAGATATCACGATGAAAACGTTGTCCGGATCTATCATGCAAAACGTCGTTGAACAGGTAATCAAAAGACCTTTCCAACGCGTCCAAAACATTGAAGATCTGACAACCCTATCAAAAGTTATAAGCACTTAAGTGTTATTTAAACACTTTTTGGAGGCCAGATCTCAGATATTTTGATGAAAACGTATTCCAAATATATCATGCGACCTAAAAAGACCTTCCCATGAGCGTGTCTATTTTGGATAGCATTACCCTTTGAATGAGAGGAAGGCACCAACCACCTAAGGGTGGATTAAGTAACGTTTTTACTTTTATTACAGTTTTCTACCTAAGTCAGTCAATTTGTATGTTTCATATAACATTTCCAAAAATGTTTGAAGAAAATTTTGGCGAAATTTACTATTTGCACTACGTGTTAGTGTTTCAATTTGAATGATTTTTGAACGATATATTTGTGTCATATAATGGGGATTAAAATATGGATGAATCAATGGTTTTATATAAACAAAAGAAAAAATAGAAAAAATTAACATAAATAACATAGTTTTTTTTTTTTTTTTTTTTTTGGGAGGGTGATCCAGCCGCACATCGTTGATGTCGAAACCTCTAAACTGGGCCCTCGTCCTGTCACGTCCGTCAGTAGTCTTGTCGTACATTACAACTAGAATCAGATCTGCCAATGAATTAGTACACTTCGACCAAATAAACACTGACGCTGTATGGATCTGACTCTAGAATAAATGCACAGTTGTGTGTTATTCATAAGTCCAAAATGTTCAATTATTCATATAAGTCCAAATTTTCACTGCGGATAACTACCCAACTTGAATTGAATACAAGATTTAAAGCAACCTATCCGAAAGCTACTCTTATCTCAAATCCCCGACATTTTAATTAATAGCCAAAAAACGTTTCTTTTAAAACCTGTCTGGCTTCTTAAAAAAAAATGAATAACAGTTCATATTTTACAAGTCGTGAATTGAAAAAGAGACGACCATTTGATCGTCAGAATTCCAGTAGATCCTCGATTCGCAACAATGGTCGATACAATCATAATCCGACAACCGTTAGTTCAACAGATCAACGAATTTAGTCCGATATCATTTCACTATTGATTGATCGAGACTCTATGGAAATTTTGACAAATCAGAATGGTTTTTATGCTACTTGAATGAAAATCACCGATTCTGATAGAATTACTGAATTCACTGTTACTAATTTTGTCCCTAAATAACTAAAGGCAAAGTATAAAAAAATGATATTTATAGTTAAAATCCTAAATTCTTCAAAACCTATTTTTTTAAAAACACGCATCCTAACCTGACACCCACATTAAGATAGGGAAAAATCACATATGTAGCGGTTCATTGTACAAATGTGATATTTCCACTATCAGAGAACCTCCTTGTCTCGATGACAGCTTACCGGCCATCGATTAAGCCCTGAGACTGCGCCAAAGTGGGTTCTCGCAGCATGAAGTGGTGTCCATGTGTAAAAATGGAAGCTTCAGCAATATACTGAACACTTCGATTTTAATTCCACATCGAATCAAATCATACTCTTTGCCAAACAAGCATCAAACCTATGACACTCATTATGACAAAGCCCAGGGAAAAAAGATTAACATAAATAACATAGTTAAAAATAAACCAAAATTAAAAAAAATATATAAAATCACTTTGCAAATGGACAAAGGGCCATTTTTCATGATCATTCAAAATGGGTGCGCGGGCCACAAAAAATGATCTCGCGGGCCACGTTTGGCCCGCGGGCCATACTTTGGGCACCCCTGATTTAAGCCTTGAAGTTTTTTTAAACATTTGTTTGCCTTTCTAAAGATTCAAAAAATGTGCAATAGCCTTAAGGCCGTTGCAAATATTTTTCAAAAATTATATCCAAAACTAATTGCATTTTTCATTCGGTCAAAGCCTTTGCAAATTAGACATTTTTATTTCACTGACAGATCGATTTAAAAGGGATAACTTGGATAGTTTTCTGCGGTTTACTCAGTTCAAAGTGGATTATCAATAATTCTGTGGCAACATTCGAAAAGGGCGCATAAGCATTTTGACGGTACTGTTTTGCAAATTCTGAGTCAAAAGGTAAATGAGCCATTACACTACCGCAAACAAAGAAACAAACTCGCACTTTTTCGTGTTTGAAAGTTTGTCAAACTCGCAAACAAGGCAAAATGTATGCAGGCTGACGTTTGTACAAAAAAATCCAGGCAAACAAAACAGGAAAACTGGCAAACTGTCAAAAAGTGAGAGTTTGTTTGCCTTAGTGTAATAGCTTCTTAACTGTTCAGCAAAACCCGCAGTGTTAATAGGTAGCTGGGGAGGCTAGCTATTGTTTCACATTTCGAGTTTTGTGAAATTGTTATCTGATGGCTCAGAATTTGCAAAGTATTTCCAGCTGTCAAAATGATTATCCACCCTTTTCTCGTGTTGCTCCAGAATTGTTCTTTCCTAATTCTTTACAAAACATTTTTATTCAATGATAGATCCAAGGGCATTCTAAAGCAAATTAACAAATCTAGAGTTTTTTTAACGGTCCTCTAAGCTATTGTGTTTCACATGTTTATAGAACCTTTTCAATAAAAAATCTAGAAATATTTTCGTGAAAACACCAAGAATGATATTATTCGTAAAAACAAATTTGATATTTCGTAAAAATGGAAGATTTGGTTCACCAAACCACGTTTTATTTTGTGAATATTTTTAAACGTGCAAGTCATAAACACTCTGATAGCAGAGTAGAATTTGTAAGCCGCAAAAACGACACAGTATATTTTTAATTCCCAAATTCCAAATTCCAAATTCATCTAAATAATTCCTTGACAGTTTTTCTTATACTATGGTGTCATATCGGCAAAATATACGGATTTTTGTTCAGCAAGAGTTGGTAGCCTTAAGGATAGCTTATTGGTAGTTTCGAAACAATAATCATGTGTAGTCTCTTACAGGAAATACTCAAACCTAGAGACCCAGTTTCGAAAAAAATCAATTTGCAAAATTTCCTTTCCCAGGCTGGATTCTCTCGCAATCAAGCTTTCCCGTTGATCCTTCACTGCGTTCCCATATAGCCACCAATTATAACGTTTCCGAATTGCCGCCGGTAACCTAATTCCGCAACCACGCAGAATCCCACTACTTCCCCCATATGTGAACTGAAACACTCATTTCCAGAAAGTGTAAGTGTGAGCACACACACACACACGCGCACACATTAACGCTAATCGATCTTTCAACATCGCAACATTTCGGGGGTTCCACCGGGAAATGAAGAAATTTCGAACAAACAGGTGTTTACACGCGAACGTGCGCACAAAACAGTTAAAACGAAAACGACACCAGTAGAGAAGCCAGGTTGCGAGAGAGGTGAGACCCCAGAAGACCCCGTGATTAAGTGCAATTATCACCACCCCGGAGCCAACTGGAGCCTGTAACACGCGCGAAAGAACTTTTGTGTACGCCCGCAGGGGAGTTAGGGTGGGAAGTAGTGTGGTCCAACATTAGCAGCTAATTTACAAATTTTGTGTTTTTTTGTGTTAAGGAGGTCATTTTGAAAAAAATTTGTTCTAATATATTTAACTTTTCTTGTTTCGTATTTTTAAACTTGATTGTTTGTTTTCGTTAAAGAAAAAAAAACAAAACAATTAAATTGCCACAGATGTATCACACTAGTTGCAATTGAAGCAAAAACGACGAGCAAACATGAACACCACAGCTTGAAAACGAGATGCTGTCCAATTTGTAACGAGCTAATTTCAATGTGAGTTTTTCTTTGTTCTTTTAGATATTCTCTTTTTCTTCAAACTACCGACAAACGGCAATTCTTCAAATTAGCAGCGAAATTAAACAAGGACCCCAACTGCCAAGTGAGAGGAGCCTCGAGGCGATCGACGCTCTCATCGGGAGGGGCCGGCTTATTCCTGTCTCTTCTTCCTCTTTTCAACGAACACCGGGAGTAGAACCGAACTGTGCACGTGGGCATCGTCGTGTCCCACACCGCAGAGAAGATGCGGCCAAGCAGCAGGATGGCGCGCAGCAGCAGCACCAGAACCGCCCAGCTGTTGGTGGTCGCCACGGTGGCCTTTTCAACGGTAAGTACCCTGTAGAAGCGCAACTAGTCACGGTTATTGGATGTTGTGCTTTGTGTTCGATGAGCATTGTTCACAAAAGAGTTCAACGCGCGGAAGCGATGAACCCCGCTGGGTTTTTTTTTTATCTGCGATGTTCTGGGATTTGTTCTAGGCTGAAGTTCCAAAGAATGGTCTAACGTCAAGTACGCGCAAAATTTATAATAGTTAAAAATAAAATTATTTTCAGAGATCATAATCATAATTTACTAATGATATTAAAACGTTGATCAAATCACTAACATAAACTAAAATTCAATTTTCCTTTAAAAAAATGCAAGCAGAATACGTTCTGTCAAAATTTGTTTTTATCATTGTTAGGCCGTTGAAGTCTAATCAACTAAAAACAATCTAAAATGCCCCATTCTGCATTATTAATATTAAGCATAATATTAGTATTAAGCATGTTTGGGCTCTTTAAAAATATTTTGAACTTTTATGGAATTCCAATGTACATCACCGCAAAAACTTTTTTTTCTCGCAAAAATAACATTTTCTTTAAGGTTAAGCCGTTGATCATTTTCGAAGAAAATTAATCATCACTATAAAAAATTGTGTATTAAATTCAATTTAACGAATTTCAGCACCAACAGGAATCAGCATGTGCCGGTTGTTGCCTTCTTGAAGCCACTGAAGGAATTTTTGATCTAAATCAATTGTGCTTCAAAATTTATATAATTTTGTGGCACAGTCATTGACGTCCAAGTTGGCAATCATTGATCAATGACGATTTCCATAACTTAACAAGGAATGGGATAATCGTTACCAAAAGGAATCAGCATGTGTAGGGCACTATTCCAAACAACTTGTTGAAGGAATTTTGTCAAAATATTGAAAATTTATATCTTTGAAGAAAAAATCATGGCGATAACGTTAATACTTCGGAATTTTTGAAACTTATAACAAAATTACAAGATTACAAAACAACTGGACAGATGTAATATTTAAAACACTTTTGCATTCAAATATTAACACCGTGCACGGTGTATTTTTCCGAGAACATTAAGATAAAAAAATCGGCAAGTCTGATATTTGGCACCATGAAAGAAGGGCTCTTTCCCAACATTTTGCAGGGTCCGGCGAAATATTTCGTCGGGGGGTCTAGAGCAACTTTTTTTTAAGATTTTTTTTTCGATTATATAGGATTTTTCTTCTGGGTCTCGTGGCGCAGGGGTAGCGGCTTCGGCTGCCGATCCCGATGATGCTATGAGACGCGGGTTCGATTCCCGCCTTATCCACTGAGCTTCTATCGGATGGTGAAGTAAAACGTCGGTCCCGGTTTCTCCTGTCTCGTCAGAGGCGCTGGAGCAGAAATCCCACGTTAGAGGAAGGCCATGCCCCGGGGGGCGTAGTGCCAATAGTTTAGTTTATTTTTTATTTATTTTTTATAGGATTTTTCTTCAGAAAAATCGATGATAATCGACAGGATCTATCAAAATAATTTCCATAAATTTCATCAAAATTTGGTATAAGTTTTATGTTTCAACAACATATTTTCATCCATAAAAATATCATAGTAGGCAGTGTTCCCCGTTTGAATAGGAATTAAGTCCAAATATTTTGGAGAAAGTCACTTTTTATTTCATGAAATTGGGTATATCTCGGCTTATCTTGAACCAAAATTGATACTTTTTTTATGGAAATTGTTCAGAAAACTGTTCTTTACAATGTGATTGATTAGAAAATGTTTTAAAATGTCATAGTGTTATATGGCAGAGGATTGAAAAAATAATTTTGGGATCCTTTTGGGCAATAAATAGCTTTTAAATGAAATACTCTAAGTTTAGCAGTGTTTTATGCTCGTATCCGGGCAATCTGTTGCTGTATTTTCATGAAAAATTGTACAAAGAAAAGATATTTATTCGGTCGTATTGAGGTTCCCAGCTTGAATTTTGAGGTTATTTCAAAGAAAGCAAGAAATCTGGTAAATTTGGTTAGGAAACTTTTTACTTGAGGCCAAATATTGGTCAGATATGTCATTTAGAGTCTCTTGAGGCATTCATAGGAAATTTGATGGATATGAATATGATCCCATCGATTTTCATTGATTTTAAAATCGAAAAAAAATCCTTTAAAAAAAAGTTGCTTTAGACCTCTCGACGAAATATTTCGCCGGACCTCGCATAATGTCGGTAAAGAGCCCTTCTTTCATGGTGCCAAATATCAGACTTGCCGATTTTTTATCTTAAGTTTTTTCTAGGAAACACACCGTGCGTGGCCTGTAATTTATTTTTTTTAACTTTTTTTATTTTTTTTTCTGAAAAAGATACACTGAAATAAAAATACACACCACTTCTATAAGATTTTTCGATTTATAATGCTTAATAGTTAAATTTTTAGATGATGTCAGGATTTTTCCTGTTCGACAAATTTTAAAAAATAGCTCAAGATGTTAAAAAAAAAAACTCACAAAAAATTCAGGATTTCATGTCTCTCCATAAAAAATACAAAAATCATTTACTAAAACTGTTTTTTTAAGTGGTCTAAACGTCAACATTTTCAAAAAGCGAGGGTGGAAATCGATTCCCCACAATTTTACATAAAAGTCTCCATCTTGACCAATGTCCCACGTCCAATCCTTGTGAAGATACAACTTTTTTTTGAATAAAAATGTTTAAAAAACAAGGGTTTTGGCCATTGTTTTGCCATTTCTTTATGATAGACTTGATTTCTCAGTCTCGTAAATAAGTTTACCGAAAAGCTCGTCCGATTTTCCATAAGTTTTTCTTTGACCACTTTTTAATTCAACTCTTTTTATTATTTATGTAAGCTTATTTACTATCCAGGCTGATATCATCCACTTCACTACACTGAAAAAATATCGTGTTTTCAGTTATGAGCAATGTAATTAAGCTTATATCTGTGAAATCCAATTGCAATGCTGCCAGAGACAAACTTATGAGAAATTGGACGAGCTTTCCGGTAAAAAATATTTTCAAGACTGAAAAATTCAGTCTGTCATATACTGCCCATGTTCGCATAAATGTCCCATATGCAAAAACAGCAAGCTGAGAAAAACGCATTTGAAGTTTGTCCCACACATAAGGCTACGTGTTAAGTTTTCACAAAAAAACTGGGTTTCCTCCTGATTTCTAGAACAAAGTACTGGATGTTATAGGCTCTTTTGAAAGAGCACACGATTTTGAACCAAACTGCATCAATAACTCAAAACTGATGAAAATGCATATGGGACATTTATGCGATCATGGGCAGTATAGAAATTGCTAAAATATGGCCAACACCTATGTTTTTTTACATTTTAATTTTTAAAATTGCTATATCTTCACAAGGATTGGACTTAGGACAATGGTCAATATGGAGACTTTTATGTAAAATTGTCTGGAAAATCGATTCCCACTACCACTTTTCAAAAAAACAGTCTTCGTAAATGATTTTTGTATTTTTTTAGGAGAGATATACCATCCTGCATCCGTGAGTCTTTTTGTATTTTCGTTTCAGTGTATTTTATTTTCAGAAAGCCCGTAGAATTTCCTACAAGTTTGCTTTTGATCACTTTTGGATCCGATGTAATGGCTTCGGGATACAGTAATTTTTGAATTACGAAATACAAATATGTTTAAATAACTTACACACTTATCAAATATCATTTTCAAGTGAAACTGGCTCCATATACACAAAAATGGTGTATATAAGGCAAGGATAACATGTGTACAAAGTTTCATTGAAATCGGAGGGGGTCGGCTACAAAAGTACCAGAAAAATTCCTGATTAGAGCTAGTATTGCTCTATAACATTTTGTTTTAATAAAATTAATATTCGCAAAGTAGACTTTAAAAAGCTGCTAAAAACTGAGGAACTGAAGAGAAAAAAGGAAAAAATAGTTTAATTTGGTTAATAAAACCTTGTTTATTTTTTTTACTGTGACCATTAACATCCTGCAGAAGCAATTTTCAAGTAATTTATCAGCTGTTAAGTGGAGCATTTTTATGCTACGTTAACATTTGAAAAAATATGGCTTAAAAGTTCATCCAGAATCCGCGGCCACGCGGCTCGAGTCCACTCAAATTGGGTCAAACGCGATATTATTACCCACGCTCACGTTCACGGTTCTAATGGTTGCGTTTATTCGCCATTGTACAATTCGAAAAATATATATTCCATGCTTGCTTGCGTACAATGTCTCTCTATCTCTCTGGGGCGGCCAGCTTTAAAGAGTATATATTTTACCTGTTGATATGCAGTCCGCACAGAACTGCACGCTGATAGCCCCTCTTGTACAGAAGTTGTGTTTTTTTTTGAAATTTTTTTGAAATTAAATATGTCTTTATTGAACTTTCTTATAATAATTACATTTTATTTACATTCTAAGTGGTATGGCTACATGCTCTTCATCTTTGTTATATTTTTCGTTTTCTTATTAACTGTTCACATTCATTTATTTACTTCAAATTGTTTTACATTTTTGCATTGAATCGAATACATTTGGGTAAAAAAGAAAAAAAACTCACTTTAACAACTAATCCTAACTTAAAACTAAAAAAGCAAATTCATTGAAATATTCAAAATCATTAGAACGAGTAAACTACGAACTGTATTTTAAGATAAATCCTCCAAGCGTTCTTACTTGTTCCGCACGAGTTTTGCAACCACGCAGTGTTGTTGTCATCTCGATGAAAATGTTCATAAGTTCTTGTGGTGAAAACAGGTCACTGCTGCCTTCATCCGTTGATGCTGGTTGGTTTTCCCTCGGTTGCTGACTGAAGCCAGGAGGTGTTGTGTTCTCTGCAACTTTTTGCCGCTGATTCAACGGCAATGGCTGCAGATTTGGAACCACTCGAACAGATCCCGCTCCATGTGACGACAAAGCAGGAAAATCCACGTCCGTGAAAGTTGGTGGTGTTTTGCGACGATTTGGTTGGTGCCTCGTCGTCGCTTGCTGCCGAATTTTCACAAACTCAGCACGTTTTGGGCAGCTTCGATTCTTGGTCGAATGGTCGCCGCCGCAATTGAAGCATTTGGCTTCAATGTTCTCGTTGATTGTATTGCAAGCTTGAGTTTTGTGCTCACCTCCGCAGGTTGCACAACGACTCTTGATGAAACAGTTCCTTCCACCATGTCCAAACTGCAAGCAATTCGAACATTGTGTCACGTCACGGTGCACTGGGCGATAACGTTCCCAAGTCACGATGATGTTGAAAATTGCCCGAACTGCTTTCAGCTCAGACGGCGTTGTCGATCCTTTCTCGAGATGAACCAGGTACAGTTGATCACGATACTTGATGTCCTTGTTGTGTCTCGTCATCTTGAAGACTTCGATCACGTTCAACTTAAGAGTTTTGAGCTCTTCTTTCAGCACACTCACATCCATATCATACAGGCCTCGGAGGACCTGTTTCATGGGGCGTTTACCTGGATCGTCATGGCTGTAGTATTCAATCTTGGTGTTGTTCAGGAAATCCCGAACGTAGTTGTAATCCTTTCTGGTAGGTAGCAGAATTTTGAGTCCATCAGCACACAAGCGAATGGAAGCTCGTAAAGCACCAGATTTGATAAACCCGGTCAGCCACTTTCGCACCGAATCCGATGACGATGTTTTCACAAAAATGGGTGGCAACTTTTCCCGTCGTTCAAATTCTTCCTTCTCGCTCACGTCCACAGGGAGGGTAGCGAACTGGTTTCCAGACAATTTTTGAGCGTCCTTGCTCAAACTGCCTGGCTTTGCAGGTAGCGCTTCGGCATTCTTTAGCTTCTTCAAATCTGCCGATCCTGCTGGTGAGGACCGCCTCTTTTTCTTGCCGTGAGGCATTTTTTGCACTTTTTAGCACTTTTTTGGTTTGTGAGGGACGCACGTCTGACTCGCTTCTCTGCTGATCGCAGACAGAAGTTGTGTTTTGATATCTCGCTTGCGTGTGATTTCATGTGAACAGTTTCAACTGCTGTTAGTAAATATAAACATAATGAATATTTGAAAACCATTCATCTCTCCTGATTTCTTTGAAAAATAAATATGGATTTTTTGGAATGTTACAAAAAAAATGAATCTTAAGTCAAATTATTTAAAAGTAATGTACAAATTTCGCATCAAAATTATACAAAATTATCAAAACAAAACAACGGGTATCTGCTCTCATTTAAAATCTCCTTAACGAGAAACCTGTCTGCCTTCCAATAAACCAATTCCGTGCCGAAAATGAGTGGAGTGGCCTACCTTCTCGTTTGCGGCAATTGAACCAATAATGCACAGAAGATCGTAATAATACACTTCACATTTAAATTAACGGCCGCGAGCGCGCGGTAGGCAAATTGTTTCACCTATTTGCTTATTTCAGCAGTTTCCACTTTGGGGCGAAATTGAAAAATCGTTTCTCCTCCTCCAGTTTAAGGCGAGGAATGCTTCATCGTGTTGAAGAATAATGAGAGGAACATGTTCCCCGCAAGTGAGAGTGAAGTTTATGTTCACTTTTATGCTGCTCTGCAAGTAGATCAGTTTCGCTTTGGCCCTAATTGAGCGCTGCATAATCCCCCAGGAGATATATATCTCAAAAGAATCGCAACATATCCGCTGGACGGATCTTTTTTCCTCTGCAGACCACCTCGGCAGCATTCGCAAGTCGTGTAATTTAATGGAATTGAGCCATCCTCTAATTAGTATCTCTTTTACCTTCTCTACTCACCTCACCACCGCAGAGATTGTATTAGATATTTACCGCTCAATTGCATAATTACTGCAATCACTGGAGTGAGCATAGACTTTGGCTCTACAGTGAAGGGACAAGATTTACGACCCTCTCGTGTGATGAAACCGAACCATTTCGCAGATTGTTGAGCCGCGTGCCAATCCAAGTGTTACTAACGAATTTAGTTAGTCTTCTTATCAGCCCCAGAAGAACCCTCGCGCAACCTGTAAAATCGATCACCACAAACTTCTTCATCCTCATAAAGCACGCAATACTTTGAAGCAAATTCCAATTACACGTACCGCCACACTGCAGTTCAGTACCGACGGCAGGGGAGTTGTCAATGCTACCAATTTAGCTAACGGAAGCCCGGCCCGCCCGGCCTAGTGGAAGTAAGACAAAACGGTTGCGGTTGCTAAAAGGCTGTCATTACGTGCACATTGAAGCAACTGCACTTGGAACGGCCCTGAAGACCTGAAAATAAGAATGCAAGCGGCAATGTGCGGTTTCGGGGGAAAAATGGACCAACATAGCAGCAGTGGCTGAGTTTTATACGAGGGACCATCATGAGACTGTTGCAATTGCCGGTCTGGTACTGAGCCAGTAAGACAGTGCAACGGGTGACATCGTTTTGTGACTGCGCCTCCAGCGGTAATATGGACGGATTATGTGACGGGAGTTGCGGTGTACGGTATGCTATACATAAATTGTGCTGCAAAGTGCTTGCCAATTTATCTGGTGATCTGCGGTGATGATGCAATTGGAGTAAAGTGTTGGTTGTCTGGAGATTCTAGAGATTGACTCATTTAAGATGATTGTTGAGGCCCTCAACCTGTTCGTACCAATTCGACACGGATCGACTAGTGTACGCATTCAGTTTCCTTTTATGTTTGAGTTTATTATATTATATATAAAATTTGAAAAAAAAGGCAAATGCACAGATGCTGAAAAGATTCACAGTTGACTCAACATTAAAAACACATTGTATTGTTTCTAATAAAAACCTCAAATTTAAATGCGATTAATTGAGCCTCCGATTGGTACAAAGTCATAAAATGTAAATTTGAATAGAAATGCCTCATGTTTCCACTTCAATATACAGTCGATTCTCTGGCTGTCGATCTTCTCGATATCAATAATGCTCCATGTACCGATATATTCTTCAGTCCCTTCAATCTTCGATTATCTTTATTCCTCGATATTTTCTCTTGCTTGAAGGATCTCTTCCTCGACGGTCCCTTGGATTCTATTTGCTTTAAATATATATTCCGGTTGTCAATAATTTTACTTTCTCATGGCTTGCATAGACATTTTTCTTTGAGAAGCGAAGCTTTGAAGGGTGTTTGACATTTATTTGTTTTTGTTTGCTGGACGTTGCCATGATTCTCTCCTATAGCTGGTCAGCAAGAAAAAACAAATTTCAATCAAGTCTTCATTTTGCATCATTCTGTAAACTGATGCTTCTCTTCCTCGACGGTCCCTTGGATATTGACAACCAGAGAGTCGACTGTAGAACGATTAAATGTACAGTGGATCTCTTATTTTCTATATCGTCAGCTGTGTGCTATCTTGTGACAACGACCATTTAGTACTTTTCGAGAAAATCGATTTTTAAAGTTTGAAGCAATCGGTTCGTATACTATCGCTTAACAAACGCTCTAAGTTTCAACTAATTTGGTTACACCAGTAAAAAGATACAGTAAATTATGTAATCAAAAATCTGAAAATCACGTGTCACAAGTGTGTTTCGAAAGTAAAATTGTACTACGTGTCACAAGTGTGCACAGAATTTCCATACAAACTAAAATAGACTTAAATCAATGGTTTAACCGACTTAATCAGTATATTTTCAAAATCAAAAGATTGCATTGCCTTCAGAAAATGTGTATCAACATAAATTTGTGAAAAACAAGAAATTTTTTCCACATTTTCCAACACCATGTATGACGTGTCACAAGTGTGCACGATCATTTTGATGATAAATTGGTCTATGTCACAAGTGTGTATTACGATATCCTTGAAACGGAAGTGAGTTTCCAAAATCGGATTAAAGCATCTTGTAGTGTTTGTTAAGTATAGCAAAACGTCATCATTAACTCATTTTCGACCAACATGGTCTATGTCACAAGATAGCACACAGCTGACAATATAAATCTTATAATTTGTGTTTCCATAAATTTTCCAGATTTTCGACCATTGTTTTAATATACTTTTTAACACTGGAACGCCCAACGCATGTCCAACTCACACGGACGCCCAAGCCTCCCAAAAAAGGTGGAACGGTGACTTCAACTCGCTGGTTCTCGGACATTACTCAACCAATCGGGACGATTCTTGTTTCCGGTGATTTGTAAGAATGTCTAGATAATCCCAAAATTTTGCAGAACTTGATTTAAACAAATCTGTAATTTCTGCGACCGAAAACATCGTTCCACCTTTTTTAAAACGACTGCCTCCGCAGAATTTTTGGCGATTTTTTTTACAAGCGAAAAAAAAGTTGGAACGATGTTTTTCATCGCAAAAATTACAGATTTGAGCAAATTAAGTTCTGCAAAGTTCTAGAATCTAGACATCCTAACAAATCATCTTGATTGGTTGAGTTATAACCGAGAACTATTGAGTTGATGTTACCTTTCCATTTTTTTTTTTTTTTTTTTTGAGCCTTGGGCATTGGAATGTTAAATGGGCTTTTAAAGCGTCCAATTTCCCGTGGTTACAAAATTCCTGGGAAACGAGGAATTTTCGCAGGAATTCCCGGAAAATATTCAAATTTATCGAAAACCAAACCAACCAACCAAACCAAAACATGATCATCAGTATTTTTGATGAGAAGTATTATGTGTCATCGGGACTGGCAACACCAGCCAGCAACAGTCAAGTGTTCGGAGCTCTTCAGACTTTTCGATTTTTTCGCCGTAATTTACCGTGATTACCCGCGAGTTTGCTCCTCCAGCATGCCAAGGGCCAGCCGTGGCCGAGGCAGTTCGAGTGTGGCCTCGAAAAACCCGCGAAGTTCATCTACCGGCAGAGTGCAGAAAGGTAAACACAACAATGCCGCATCGACCGCCATCGCGCACGGGAGCGTGCCCGGTGACGTCACCGATCCTTCATTTTTACACGTGTCATACCGTCCACGTGAGTCCCCGGTACGGACGAGACAATCGACCCGGGCATCCGGAAGCACTTCCGGCCAGCAGCAGCAGCAGCAGCAGTCCACCAGCACTACGACGACAACCACTTCCAACGTTCCCACCAGCAACGAATTTGAGATGCTGAGTGGAGATGAAAACAACACCGACAGTGACAGCAGCAGTGCTGGCGACGACGATGACGATGATGAACTTGCGCGCAAGCAAGGAAAGCAGAAAAATGGTAACTCTCCAAAGGAACGACGACCACCTCCAATTTTTGTTTTGGATACGTTGGCTGACGTTGTTGACGAGTTGCTTGAGGGACTCCAATATTGTCTCAAAATTAGCAAAACTTCTGTGCAAGTGATTACCCACAAAAAGCTGCATTTCGACTTGGTGGTGAAGAAGTTGAAGTTGCGAAACTTCAAATTCTTCACATTTGATCCTGCAGAGAAGGTCCCAGTGAAGATCGTCCTTCAGGGATATCCGGACCGCCCGATCTCCGACCTGGAAGAACACCTGACGGGCGTCAAGGTTAAGCCTCGAGAGATAAAGGTGCTCTCAAAATCGACTACGGTGACAGGTACGTACACCTTGTACCTCCTGTACTTCGATCGCGGGTCCGTCAAAATCCAGGACCTACGACGGATCAAAGCACTGGACGGCTTCTTTGTGACGTGGCGATTCTACACGAAGAATCCGGCTGACGCAGCCCAATGCCACCGCTGTCAGAAATTCGGACACGGCTCAAGAAACTGCAATCTCCCACTCCGGTGTGTAAAGTGCGGTGAGACCCACTTCACCGAAAGGTGCAGTCTTCCGCGGAAAGACCAACTGGGGGAAAACGCCCAGCAACACAAAGCACGTGTCAAGTGCGCCAATTGTGGTGGAAACCACACGACGAATTTCCGTGGCTGTGCCGCGCGGAAAAAGTACATCGAGGAGCAGGACAAGAAGAAGAAAGCGCCAGCGTCCCGCCAACCTCCGAAGACTTCGAGCTCGACCGCTGCAGCAGCTGGCGGCGGAGCGGCTCCATCGACCAACCCAGCGTTCCCTCCCGGTTGGGGAGGTTCGTACGCTAGAGTAGCCGCTTCTGGGGGCGGTTCTCCCCCGGGACAAGCTGATGTTACCGGTGATGATCTCTTCACGCTTCCTGAGTTTTTCGCCCTTGCTGGAGAGATGCTCACGCGCTTTCGTGCCTGTCGAAACAAGGCAGAACAATTCCAAGCTCTCAGTGAGCTGATGATGAAGTACATCTACAACGGATAAGCTGCCTTGTGCAGCGAAGTTTTTTGACGTCAATAGACAAAACATACTGTGATTTAGTTTTAAGCTTTTCTATTCCTATCCTTTCCTTAGCAAATCTAGAAGGTTTTTTTTTAATTTTTCCTTCTCTTGCCAAATCCATTGTTAGAATATCCAATTACATCAAAATGAATTATAGTGTAAACCATGGTTGAAAGGAACTCCAAAACTCTATTAGGTTAGAAGAAATACGGAATTGTAAATTGATTATTTACTGACAAAATAAATTGAATTGAAATTGAAGTATTATGTGTTTATCAAAGTGTTTGGACAGTGAGTATAATTAATTCATGCTCCACATCCATAACATTGTTTTCAAATTTGTCTCTGTGGCCAGTTTGAGAGAATATAAATAACATTGGCACATAAAATTGAAATGAAAACAAAAAACTAACTTAATCCACCTATGTGTTTGGAGCCTTCCTCACAACAATGGCTGTACACAAGTTTCATCTATGTTTTAGATCCGGCTTCCAAAAAGTACATCGATATCACTTAAGTGGCCATATCTCGAGACAGGGTTGCCAGATCTTCAATGTTTTGGGTTCGTTGGAAAGGTTTTTTGATAACCTAACCAACGTTGAGTCGGATGATGGACCCGGACATAGTTTACATACATTTAAGTGAGATCCGGCTTCAAAAAAGTACATCAATATCACTTAAGTGGCCATATCTCGAGACAGGGTTGCCAGATCTTCAATGTTTTAGACTCGTTGGAAAGGTATTTTGATAACCTAACCAACAATGGGTCGGATGATGGATCCGGACATAGTTTACATACATTTAAGCGAGATCCGGCTTCAAAAAAGTACATCAATATCACTTAAGTGGCCATATCTCGAGACAGGGTTGCCAGATCTTCAATATTTTAGACTCGTTGGAAAGGTATTTTGATAACCTAATCAACGTTGGTTCGGATGATGGATCCGGACATAGTTTATATAAATTTAAGTGAGATCCGGCTTCAAAAAAGTACATCAATATCACTTAAGTGGCCATATCTCGAGACAGGGTTCCCAGATCTTCAATGTTTTAGACTCGTTGGAAAGGTCTTTTGATAACCTAACCAACAATGGGTCGGATGGTGGATCCGTACATAGTTTACATACATTTAAGTGAGATCCGGCTTCAAAAAAGTACATCAATATCACTTAAGTGGCCATATCTCGAGACAGGGTTGCCAGATCTTCAATGTTTTGGACTCGTTGGAAATTTCTTTTGATAACCTAACAATCGATGGGTCGGATGATGGACCCGGACATAGTTTATATACAGTTAAGTGAGATCCAAATATATGTGAAAACACATTTTTATACGTAACTTTTGAACTACTTATCGAAACTTCAATCTGCATAAAACTCGATCTATGGGACCCTAAACCAAGTCGAATGCAACAAGTTCGGGTCAAATCGGTTCAGCCAGTGCCGAGAAACATGAGCTAGTTTGTTGGTCACATACATACATACACACACACACATACACACACACATACACACACACATACACACAGACATTTGTTCAGGTTTCGATTCTGAGTCGATATGTATACATGAAGGTGGGTCTACGACGTTTTTATACGAAGTTCATTTTTAGAGCAGGATTATAGCCTTACCTCAGTGAGGAAGGCAAATCATACAAAAAATATGTTTTTGATGGCAAAAAACGCGGTAAACAAAAACAAAAATTAACTAGATTATTATCATGGCCGGTAAAGGTTAGTACCTATCTCATTTACAAAAGGCAAAACACCAATTATCCTTTAAAACGGTTACCAAAAATAAAATATTACATTTTTATTCCAAAGCACTGTAATGGTTGCTCTCTAACAAATAAGCAAGATCTATTCCCAGTTGTAAAAGCTTCAGAAAATAATGTTATCTGAAATGAATTTTTACATGAAATTTTCAGACGAACTGATTTTTTTTTTTTGTGAAAATATCAGTTAATTTCAGGTGTTCCACAATTGTGGGAGGCACAATAATGTCCCACAATTATGGAACAGGCAATTTGGAGGCAGTGCTTTGCTGCTATGGATAAAATAGTCTTGAGATGAGGTTTTTTGTTCAAAAAGAACTACTTTTACTAGTGAAAAAGCAAAAGAATGTCCAAATCAAGGTCCTTAAAAAAGTAGGGTCGACAGAAAAGCTGCATTTGGCATGTTAGAAGTGTTCCAAATTTATGGTTGTTCCGAATATGTGGGATGACTGTACAAAGAAGACAATTTTTCTTTATGTGATTTTTTGGGTGTAATTTTTTTCTCGGAAGTTTCTTGCGGTAAGTTTTTTTTTATTAATCACACATTAACTCTAAATTTTGAAAATCATTTTATCTTTTAATGCCTCATCACAATCTGGAAAAAATAGGCTCCCCAAATGCCCAACCGGCTTCAAAAAGACTTACTCCAACATTATGCCAAGGCTATTATGCCAAGTTCAATATTCCGAACAAAACGATTTAAAAAGATCGTCAAGGAAAATTTTCTCATAAGAATGTATGGGTAATGGTTTGGTTGCATTGGAATATCTTCTACCATCCACAACCCAACGAGCAACTTCTTGTTGCTTCCTCCAACAATTATGACGATTGACAGCCCGCACAAGTACAAATTGGCTTAGCCACGTGCGCACTGGCGCGATGTAATTGTGTCGGGAAAAGTCCACAAATGTGACATTTTCCAGTGAAGGAAGTGAAAGAGAAATTGTGACAAGAAAAGTTTCCTCCCGCGCCCGAGGGACTGGACCACAATGAAATTCAAGGAATGTAGGTATTGTGGAAAGAAAAACTAAAAAACATAATCGTTGCAGTGCGCTGACAGACAGGTGACACACGTGTGTAATGGGACGATATAAGGCCAGTTTTTGCACTGGTTGGTCCGAATTTAGGTTAGCAATGTGGTTTAACTTAACCGGCACGTAATAAAGTTTGGACGAACCTTTCATGCTAATCCAGATTTGTTGTTCTTGGTTTTATCAGTATTTTTTCACGCATAATTTAATAATCAACCGCAAAGTGTAGGTCACTTAACATCTTTGCCGAAAAGCGCTACTGCTGCCATGTTTTTTCTCCCTTTAATTATTACGTTGTAGAATTAAACATGCATGCAGCATATTCACACACTAACGAGTCACCTCCTCCTCCTGAACTTGATAATAGCTCTTCCACGAAAAACAACCTGCTGAACTAATTTTAAGCCCAGTTTTTTTGTAGCCACTCTCTGTATGGTAATAACCACGTTGCCCTGACTGTTCTTCACGCTTTTTTTTATCTGTGCGTAATCATGTTTCCCATGCATATTATGGCTTATAATGTTGTTATACGAATAGGAGCGGCTTTTACGGTCGCTATGAAAGCAGGTATGGGCGATGGGAGTTTTTTTTTCATATCTTGTTGTAGAAAATATGCCCGAGATTTGTTTGTAAATTGTTACTTTAAATGACAACCTTCCGGTTTTCAATACATACATATTTTTTTTTTCGTTAAAAATCCATCAACTATTTTTACTTTTGAGCAATTTTCTACGAAATCGGCAAATTTCAACCATTTTTATTTATTTTTTGATTGGCTAGAGCCTTTATTATGGCCAAAGAAGCCAGTTTGTGTCATTGTTTAACCCATACAAGTCTCCATACAATTTTGGCAGCTGTCCATTAGGGATGCGGCTATCCGCATATCTGGATATCCTAATATCCGGATAATGATCCGTGCGGATATCCGTTATCCGGATCACCGGATATCCGGATAATTATCCGCACTATCCGTACTATCCGGATATTTTCAACAAAAAATAATGTGGAGATTTTTAATGATTTTGGTGGTCATTAACCTGTCCCATTTTAAGGTAATGTCGAGGAATTTCACATGCTCACATCTTAAATGATAGATTATGATGTTAGGAACAATGTTTTCTTAGGCAAGAAAAAAAATTAAAAAACTTTTTTGAACAAATTTTCTAAAATCGCATGGAATCAATACAAAAACTGGTTCAATCTGGTGCGTATTTTGCTTAAACGATAGGTTTTTGTCCATCGATTAAGATGCACTATCAATATTAGACCAAAATTTAAATTTTATTGTCTTCTCACAGGCTGATTTATGTTGAAAAAATCGCATTTTTTCGATTTTTTTTCAGAAATGCTCATTTAATTTAGGGTAACTCACTTCTTTTTAGCAAAACCATTGCATGCAGCTTGTAGGAAATTTCACGGCAAACATTTTTCCTTTTGAGAAAATTCAATTTCGACACTCCAGTGCCGAGATATTTGAGATTTAGTGAGAAAAAAAGTGCCAAAATTTTCAAAATTTCTCTGAATTCAGATGCAAGGCAAACTAATGACACGACGTTGCAAGTAAAAGTCTTAAAGGTTAGGGTATGCTTTCTTGTAGTCTGGAATCTAATGTCGTGTAAACAGTGCCGAGCTTCCGTGGCCGTAAGGTTACGGGTTTCGCCTTTCAAGCGGAAGGTGATGGGTTCGATTCCTGTCTGGCTCGGCAAAGTCAGATCCCTTCAAAGAGTAAATCTGCTCACTGGGAATACTGACCGGTAGGGGATGGGTTTCGACTAACGGCGTGCTGTATTTCCAATCCAGAGGTCATGAGTTCGATTCTCGTACCGGGATGATGAAGTTTTTTAAACAGTGATGTTTTGAAGCTACGCCCTTTTGGAATGTTATTTGCGTGTAATAGCTGCAATTTAAATCGCTTGCAAGTTCGGTCAAATCTCGGGTTCGTTTCGTACCCTTTGAGACATATGCTTGCAACGTCGTGTAACTAGTAGGCCTTGCATTTGCTATTTTCGAAACTGACGACCGAGATAAATAATTTTCCATGATGTAGGATACTAACGGCATATTTAGGGAACTCAATACTGATGTTTTGATGAAATAACAACAAAAACATCTTAATTTCAGCGATTTTTGATACTTTTTCAAAATTTTAGCTTAAATATATTGAATAAAAACTTCAAAATTTTTACCGATACAAGATTTTGAAAAACAGTTTCTCTGACTCGTAACAGTTCCCCTAACAAGCTCCAGGATGAGTTAGAGAGGTTCATTCAAGTTTTATAAAATAACCTTTAGATAAGCCGTGCGTCAATCAATTTATTTGTGTACATATTTGGAAAAACATGAATTCAATCATCGTTTTCGGCGAGGTGCTGGTATTTGAGGTCTTTTATAAGACCCTTACCTTATAATTGGTCTAAGTCCCACACATAATGGCCATACAGCGATTTTTTCTATTTATTTTTTTGTTTAGATGAGCAAAAATATCCGGATAGCGGGTGATTACGGATAATTATCCGGATATCCGTGGATCCGGATATTATCCGGATCATCTATCCGGATAACGAATATATCCGGCCAAAACCCGCATCCCTACTGTCAATACATAAATAGGCAGGCCTGAAATAAATTCACTACTACCACCATACATAAATGGTACGTAAATATTTGAAAACTTATAACTTTTGAAGGAATTTTTTGATCAATCTGAACCAATCTTCGGTAAAGTTGTAGTTCAACGCCCACCTCATCGCCACCCAACGGCTTCCATTCTGATTTTTTTATGTTTAGGAAATTTGCAATAAAATTTGCAATAAAAAGACATTGAAAATTGGAACTCTGGTTGCGGAGCTACAGCGGCTAAAGAAAAATTTCCATTTTCCAAAAGCGATATCTCAACAACTAATGGTTTGAATTTCATTCGTGAAATTTGTCGTTCTTTTTGAAAACCATATCTTTATTTTATTTAATCAAGAATACATTTCAAAAGGGCGTTATATTGAATATTTAACCCATACTAATCTACATTCTAATTTTACTATCAAAGGGACCCTAACAAAAAAATAGAAAATAGATTAGTGTAGGTTAAATATTCAGTATTACGCGAAATGTTAGTCTTGATTCAAACAAATTTAAAATGTTGTATTTGGTATTGACGGTAGAGTTCATCCCTTAAAAACGATCTATAAGATCATGACTAAACTGAACTAAAATGCATAAACTTTAAGGACAACCCGTTTCAACTTCAAAATCTGTGCGAGCGAGGGGAGAGGGGTATGCTTTTCAGCGTGCAAATATTTGGTGTGCAGATATTATTTGCACAGTCGAAAAATGTGGTGCGATATTCCAAGACATTCGATTTGGGATTATTTTTATCAAAATTACACATAAGGTTTTAAACCTCTGCTTGTTTCGTTACTCAACATGACTTTTTAAGAGAAATTTATTGTACTTTTCGGATCTACAATAACCCAAAAATCCACGGGTAATCGGCTCCCCTCCTATTAATATTTACACGCAAGATCCTTTTAGCTTTAAGAAAAATGTAATAACAAAAGCCGACTCGATCATAACCAGCTCCCAGTACCGAAAAGGACCTATCAAAAATAATTTTATGAAAGTGTTAAAGTGTAGTTTTATCATTTGGAACAGTGCTTGTAATGCCAGGAGACAAGACATATTTTTATTTTTGACAAGACATATTTATTTATTAAAAAACAACGTCTGTTTCACCATTGATTTGAAACTCGGCCTTATTTTTGGCATTCACGTAAACTATACAAACATTTGCTACGATCCTATCTTTTAAAAAGCCTTTAATTTCTGCTTTGTTACGACTCATATTGATGAATTGATATTTAATTGCTCATCATGTTTTTCACAACCATCATGAAAAAAGCACCTGAACCATGCCAGCCCGATGCGTGATCTGGTTATGTTGCGTTTCCCTTTTTTTTTCTTGCCATTTTTGCACTCTCGCCATCCTCATCTATCGCGCATCGAATGACTTTGACGGCGATAACGCACCATGATCCATGTTTTTCCAGTTCAGTTCAGCGAAAGTGTGTCAATTGGCTGGCACAAGACCGCAGCACCGACCAGACCCAGACCCGCCAGCATAGTTCAGGGAAAAGGGGCAACTCTTCTCCACTTTTCATCTGCACCTCCCTTTTATCGAGATCGATGCAAGAGCCCCCCAAAACATAACAACATAACATGCACTACACGTGCTTGTTTTGGGCCTAACGGCCACGAACCGCTTCAAGGCCCCCTCCACTCATGTCGGTATAGCTGCCTGATCTCCGCCCGATATCTGGCATTAAAATCTCAAACAAACAATTAGAACAATTACCGCCCAATAAAGCCCCCCAACCCCCCCGGCGAAACTGAGAAGAGAGAAAGCCGGTAATAAAAATAAGCTGGAAGCGTTTATAAATTGGCAAGTGGCCGTGAGATGTGGAAAATTCTCGTTGAAAACACTCAAAATTGTTCCGGTGCGGCAAGTGGAAAGTGCTTTATAGTTGAGGCTCTTTGAAAAATGTTTGAGGTGAAGTGATCTTCTTTCATAGAGAATAAAATCACTTCATATAGGAGGGAGTTATTAAATTTAATGATAAATTTAATGTTTGTCAATTTTGTGTTATTTCAACTTTTAAATCCTCTCTTGGGTTAATGCTACGCAGTAGGCCTGGCCTCTTCAAAGAGTGTAATGCATTTCGCCGGTTCTTGAAAGAATTGCACGTAATATTTAATTAATTGAAATTGTTCCGTCAAAACCAGACCCTGACCTAAAATACTCAAATTTCGCGATTCACGCAGTCTGAACTCTTTCCCGAGAAACACACATGCATGATGATGATCCACCAACCTGACCAACTGAACAATACCCAATTTGCGGCCACCAGCACCGATTATGCAATTATTCTACCGATTCCGGTGCCGCGGTGCTTGTTGCTGTGGCGCGCTGCTTCCGCTAGTTTTTTCGCCAGATGCCGAAAGGTGTGGGGTGGAATGCAAACCCCCTCTTGTTCGAAAGGAATACCCCAATGTTTTCGATACTGATCAGCTAGAAAAGTCCGCCAGAAAAGTAGGCGGTGAGCGCGGTGTGAAAATTGTTATTCATGTTTTCTCGCTTTCGCCTGCCGGTCATCGATTTATGCTTATTTTGCTAGATGTTGATGGTTCACGTTTTGAACTGGATTCGGTATGTTTTTTTAAAAAGAAAAATTATTAACATTTTAAAATCATTGGAGCATACAAACTTTACGGAGAAACACAGGTACCGCCAGTGATTCGGGACATATTTGACTCATTTTGATATGTTTTACCCAGTAATTTATTTTATTGGGTAATTACGGATAAAACATGCAGGTAGGACAAGAAGGCTCTAAATATTAATAACAATGAAAAGAGTCTTAAATTTTTAAATATATATGTTCAGTAAAAGATTCTAAGTTGGGTAAATAAGGTTTATCAAAGCAAGTTTGATTTTCTAACTTCCCTCAACAAGTATTATTTATTACAATCATTATTTTTCATCAAAGAATATTTATGTTATACCGTCAACTGGGGCGAATTGGGACACATGGGGTGAATTGGGACAGCAGTTTTAACCATGTTAGAGCACAATATTTTGATTTTTCTGGTAGGTTTCAGATAAAACAAATTCAGACCAACAAAATGTGTACATCCATTTCTAAATTTAAAACCTTCAAGGTGAAGGATAAGGACCTCTTAGGTGCTGCGACCGTGTTAGGAGGGATCGATAAACCTTGTGGACACCTTAGGGGGGTTGGAATCACTCTTTAAATGAGAGGAAGGCACCAACCACCTAAAGGTGGATTAAGTAACGTTTTCAGTGATAAGTCGTTCGAAACCGTAAAGTGTAACACAGAAAAAAATCATGGTAATATTGCATCTGGGAAGGGGTACATACATCTTTTATGTCAGAAAAAATGTGTAATTTTACCTCTATAAATGTGCAATTTTACCACTTTTCTGTTGTAATGTCGCTTTTTCAGTCTAAATTGAGGTAAAATTACACCATAAAAGAGGTAATATTCAACCTTCCAAAATTACACCTTACAAATTTACAAAAAAAAAAAATTACTGTGTACACAGAAAAAAATATTGTAAATTTGTAAGGTGTAATTTTGGAAGGTTGAATAGTACCTCTTTTATGATGTAATTTTACCTCAATTTAGACTGAAAAAGTGACATTACACCAGAAACCAGAAAAGTGAAATTACACATTTCCAGAGGTAAAATTACACCTTTTTTCTGACATGGGTAATTCTCTACCAACTCACACGAAATCGGGAAAAGTTGCCCCGACCCCTCTTCGATTTGCGTGAAACTTTGTCCTAAGGGGTAACTTTTGTCCCTGATCACGAATCCGAGGTCCGTTTTTTGATATCTCGTGACGGAGGGGCGGTACGACCCCTTCCATTTTTGAACATGCGAAAAAAGAGGTGTTTTTCAACAATTTGCAGCCTGAAACGGCGATGAGATAGAAATTTGGTGTCAAAGGAACTTTTAGGTAAAATTAGACGCCCGATTTGATGGCGTACTCAGAATTCCGAATAAACGTATTTTTCATCGAAAAAAACACTAAAAAAGTTTTAAAAATTCTCCCATTTTCCGTTATTCGACTGTAAAAAATTTTGGAACATGTCATTTTATGGGAAATTTAATGTACTTTTCGAATCTACATTGTCCCAGAAGGGTCATTTTTTCATTTAGAACGAAATTTTCATTTTAAAATTTCGTGTTTTTTCTAACTTTGCAGGGTTATTTTTTAGAGTGTAACAATGTTCTACAAAATTGTAGAGCAGACAATTACAAAAATTTTGATATGTAGACATAAGGGGTTTGCTTATAAACATCACGAGTTATCGCGATTTTACGAAAAAAAGTTTTGAAAAAGTTACTTTTTGCGTTTCTCTTTGTTTCGTCGTCCGTGTCTGTCGCGGGTGACCATGAATGGCCATGATCGATGACGACCAACTTTTTCAAAACTTTTTTTCGTAAAATCGCGATAACTCGTGATTAGCGTGGCTCACGGATATATGAAAAAGACAAAAGTGTTCAATTTCGAACGCCTCGACCGGAATTTTGTAGCAATATGGCCCCAGAACATAACCTGAAATTTTGAGCGTATTTGGTTAAGGTTTAGTACTTCCACCATTGACCTGAAGTTAGTACCGTAATCTGGGGTGAATCGGGACTACAGTCTGAATAGGGACAGCAGTTTTTAGAGCACTTAAAGCTTTTAAATTTGAAAATGGGTGTACACATTTTGTTGGCCTGAGTCTGTTCTAACCGAAACCAACCAGAAAAATCAAAATACTGTGCTCCAACATGGTTAAAACTGTTGTCCCAATTCGCCCCATGTGTCCCGATTGACCCCAGTTTACGGTATGGAACTTCTAAAAATTTACTATGGGAAATTTTCACTTTTAACCTCTTCATAGAGAAAGTTTCCCAAAACCCAATCAAAATTTCCTATTCTCAGGTTTCTTATAGTTTTTGATCCGGGGAACAACTTTGTAGAACATCGCAAAGCGCTAGTAATTGATCCCGAAAAGATACAGGATATTTTTTGGAGTACGGAAACAAAATTCAACGTTCTCTAAAAATTTGTCTGTATCTTTCCGGGATTAATTCCTAGCGCTTTGCGATGTTCTACAAAGTTGTTCCCCGGATCAAAACCTATGAGAAACCTCTATTCTGAAAAAAATCATACGGCATAGGAAAACTTTCTCGAAGAAGAGTTAAAAAGTTGAAAATAAATAAATTACATTTATTGAAATTTCTTTATAACTTCAGATTAAGAGTGGAACAACTAAACATTAACAAAATGCGCTCAAAATTTCAGGCTAGCTTCTGCGGTTATAATGCTACAAAAATTTCGGTCGAGGCGTTCGAAATTGAACACTTTTGTCTTTTTCATATACCCGTGAGCCACGCTACTCGTGATGTTTATAAGCAAACCCCTTATGTCTATATATCAAAATTTTTGTAATTGTCTGCTCTACAACTTTGTAGAACATTGTTACACTCTAAAAAATAACCCTGCAAAGTTAGAAAAAAACACGAAATTTTAAAATGAAAAATTTTGTTCTAAATGAAAAAAATGACCCTTCTGGGACAATGTAGATTCGAAAAGTACATTATTTTTTTTTTTGAAATTAAATATGTCTTTATTGAACATTCTTATAATAATTACATTTCTTTTACATGATAAGTGGTTTGGCCTAATGCTCTACATCTTTGTTGTATTTTTCGTTTTATTATTAACTGATCACATTTATTTATTTGCTTCAAATTGTTTTACATTATTGCATTGAATTGAATACATTTGGGTAAAAAAGAAAAAAAATCACTTTAACAACTAATCCTAACCTAAAACTAAAAAAAATAAATCCATTGAAATATTCAAAATCACTAGAACGAGTAAACTACGAACTGTATTTTAAGATGAATGCTCCAAGAGTTCTTACTTGTTCCTGGCGAGTTTTGCACCCACGCAGAGTTGTTGTCATCTCGATGAAAATGTTCATAAGTTCTTGTGGTGAAAACAGGTCACTACTGCCTACACCCGTTGATGTTGGTTGGTTTTCCCTCGGTTGCTGACTGAAGCCTGGAGGTGTTGTATTCTCTGCAACTCTTTGCCGCTGATTCAACGGCAATGGCTGCAGATTTGGAACCACTCGAGCAGATCCCGCTCCTGGTGACGCCAAAGCAGGAAAATCCACGTCCGTGTATGCTGGTGGTGTTTTGCGACGATTTGGTTGGTGCCTCGTCGTCGCTTGCTGCCGAATTTTTACAAACTCAGCACGTTTTGGGCAGCTTCGATTCTTGGTCGAATGGTCGCCGCCGCAATTGAAGCATTTCGCTTGCATGTTCTCGTTGATTGTTTCGCAAGCTTGAGTTTTGTGCTCACCTCCGCAGGTTGCACAACGACTCTTGATGAAACAGTTCCTTCCACCATGTCCAAACTGCAAGCAATTCGAACATTGTGTCACGTCACGATGCACTGGACGATAACGTTCCCAAGACACGATGATGTTGAAAATTGCCCGAACTGCTTTCAGCTCAGACGGCGTTGTCGATCCTTTCTCGAGATGAACCAGGTACAGTTGATCACGATACTTTATGTCCTTGTTGTGTCTCGTCATCTTGAAGACTTCGACCACGTTCAACTTAAGAGTTTTGAGCTCTTCTTTCAACACACTCACATCCATGTCGTATAGGCCACGGAGGACCTGTTTCATGGGGCGTTTACCTGGATCGTCATGGCTGTAGTATTCAATCTTTGTGTTGTTCAGGAAATCCCGAACGTAGTTGTAATCCTTTCTGGTAGGTAGCAGAATTTTGAGTCCATCAGCACACAAGCGAATGGAAGCTCGTAAAGCACCAGATTTGATAAATCCGGTCAGCCACTTTCGCACCGAGTCCGATGACGATGTTTTCACAAAAATGGGTGGCAACTTTTCTCGTCGTTCAAATTCTTCCTTCTCGCTCACGTCCACAGGGAGGGTAGCGAACTGGTTTCCAGACGAATTTTGAGCGTCCTTGCTCAAACTGCCTGGCTTTGCAGGTAGCGCTTCGGCATTCTTTAGCTTCTTCAAATCTGCCGATCCTGCTGGTGAGGACCGCCTCTTTTTCTTGCCCTGAGGCATTTTTGCACTTTTTAAGCACTTTTCAGGAGCTAAAATCCAGGAGTACCTCACTGAATGATGGTCCACAAAGGAATGGAAAAGTACATTAAATTTCCCATAAAATGACATGTTCCAAAATTTTTTACAGTCAAGTAACAGAAAATGGGAGAATTTTTAAAACTTTTTTAGTGTTTTTTTCGATGAAAAATACGTTTATTCGGAATTCTGAGTACGCCATCAAATCGGGCGTCTAATTTTACACAAAAGTCCCTTTGACACCAAATTTCTATCTCATCACCGTTTCAGGCTGCAAATTATTGAAAAACACCTCTTTTTCACATGTTCAAAAATGGAAGGGGTCGTACCGCCCCTCCGTCACGAGATATCAAAAAACGGACCTCGGATTCGTGATCAGGGACAAAAGTTACCCCTTAGGACAAAGTTTCACGCAAATCGAAGAGGGGTCGGGGCAACTGCTGTGTGAGTTGGCGGAGAAAATTAAAAGATGTACCCCTTCCCAGTTGTAATATTACCACCATTTTTTTTCTGTGTAGAAGTTTGGTGTCAAAGGGACTTTTCTGTAAAATTGAACGCCCATTTCGATGACGTACTCAAAATTCCAAAATAATATACATTGTTTTTATCTTTTTTTATTGATATTTTTCGACCAGAAATACTGTTTCGAAACAATACCGGTAAACAATCCGGATTGTTCCGGAACCGGTTTAACCCCTCGGGTGGAAATTTTGTGGTGGTCAGATAGAGGACAAAAAACCCACCTCTTGCAATTTGAAGCATCCAATTTCGTCCACTACAGTCCGATTAAGAGTCCCTAGTCTGAAATTTGAAATTTCAGGTTTTACAAAGTTGTAAAACAGACAAAAATAAAAAAAATATGATGAATTCTTGACGAGTTATCAGATTTTTACGAAAAAGTGATGATTTTAACCACTTTTAATCGGTTTTTCAATGTTTATTCTTTTAAACCTTTAAGGTATTTTTTCAGAAATTTCAGCAAATTTAGTATAAGAATGACCTTTTGAAGGTTTTTATAGCTCTTCCATTGCTGAAATGAGAAATTTCGTGATAAGGGACCAATATGACACCCAAGGCCCCAAGAAAATGAGCCACATTGTTTACGCTCGGCTGTAGAAATTTAAATAAAATAAAAATTCTGTAGATTTTGCCAAAAAAGGGTAGAAACCTAAAAAGCAAAATACATAATTCATTTTTTTCAGGTATTGTTTGTAATCTGCAAAATAATCAATAACCTAACGATTTTAAAATGTAAGTTATTAAAAATATTTTAATTGCGTGTACCACAACTATAAATTCATATTCAAAAATATTTTAGAATGATTTTAAAATAACACAGCAATAACTTTTTTCAACAGAATTTGCTGCTATCAATTCGAATCATTTCGCATGCCCTTTTTGAAAAGTTAGCGTCAAATTTACTGAGCAAAGTCTTAAAATCACTCGAAAAAGGAACTTTAAAAAATAGAGACCCACTTTCACGTATACATATCGATTATCTCGGCACTGAACCGATTTTGGCCGGGTTGGTGTCATTCAACCCGTCTTGGGGACCCTATTGAACATAATGTTATATTATAAAAAATAAACCTAAAAGTTTAAAAAAGTATTTACAAAACTTATCCTAAAATAGCGATTAAAACATTTCAGGAATTATGAAGATCCGATAATTCTATCAAAAATTTTGCATGGTTATTGGCTCCAAACCTAATTCCTCGATTTAAAAACATGAACGATTCTTCCTCAACTTTCATGGTCCCTCATAACGCTATTATTTAAGCAAATTAATTTGATTTTTGCCTTTTGTTAGCGCATCATTAACTTATTTTCTCTCTTTCTTCTTTCAGCTACTTCCACTGGCCAGGGCACAAGACTACGATGGTAAGAGCGCGATGAAATTTCATAATTGAGCAATCCTTCTAATATGTTAAGTACCCCGTGAAACAAAAAAAAAGCTTGAATAAGCGCCAAGGTTTCAACGCGTAAACTCTACAACCTGTTGCCTGGTTATTCAGATCTTATAATTATTTTATTGCCGCACGTTTACGGCGGCGAGGGCCCTCCCAAGGTGGCCACCACCGCTAACTTCTGTTTTTTTTTTTTTTTATGTTCTGTCCGTTCCAGTGACTGACATCCAGTGTTCGTTCGCGTCCCAGGGCTCCAACCTGGGTGACATCATAACGGCCAAGCTGAAGAAGCCGATCGGCTTCAAGGGGGCGCCCCTGTTTGCGGATGACCGCGCCGTCAACCCGGAGGCCGACCCAGCCTGCTCGATCCGGCAGGACCGGAAAGACGCGGCCGAGCTTAGCTATGACCTCAAGATCACCGACTTCTCACGCTGCGGCGTGCTGAAGAGGAATGTAAGAATTTGGTGTGCTTGGTTTTATATTTGCGGAGCATGAGTGACCCATATTCTCCAAAAGTCGGTTTCGGGGACATTTTTATCCCACTTACGTACACTTTTTCCCACACATTTACACACACACAGGGTTTCGTCCACGTGCGCATCTGGTTCCCGCAGTTCCCATCGGTGGTGATGCAGTCCGACCAGGAGCTGATCATCATGTGCAAGCCGCCAGAGCCCACGGTTATCCAGAATAAGGCCGCCGGATTTGCGGGCAGCTTGTAAGTTACGGACGCAGTATGATGCCAATTTTTGAAAGAAACATTTGAAATTTTTTATGAATTGTTAGAACTAGGCATAAAATCTATTTAAAAAAAGTGTGCAGTTATTTCAAAAATTTGCTTAACCTCTGAAATTTTACGAATCGAATTTTCTTTGAGCTTTCGTTTTTCGTAAAACCGACGACGTGAAACCCTGTGCAAAGGGTAATTTAAACACCTGATCACAAATCACAAACAAATTGTAAGACAAATAACATATATTTTTAAAAAATATATATAAAAAGGAGTTTGCCAAAAATCGAATCTAAGAAAATAACTACAATTCCTTATTAAATTACTGAGAGCTCAGGGTATGAGCTAACGTGCGCTTCAAACATAACCTCATTTCAGTCCCCATGGAGCACGTGTTTCCGGTGTGGTCGAAGAAACCCCCGGGCGGCTAGAGTACGAAGTGGCCCTGTACAAGGAGGCACCCCCGATTGCGCGAATCGCCGGATTGAAGAACCACTCGTCCAGCTCGCTGCCTTCGGTGACCAACAACGAAGTTCCGGTCGATCAGGCCGTCCCCATCGGCACCAAACTGCAGCTGCGAGCTCGCATCAGCGCCCAAAGCGTGTGGAAGTACGTCAAGCTGCTGGAGGTGACTGTTTCGCCCGATCCCGATGATCCGCATGCTTCCGGCTCGGTTTCGCTGGTCCGCGAAGGATGTCGCAACCGGGACTTTGCCTCGATCATTCCTCACCAGCCCGCTCGCTATCGTGACAAACCGAACGAAGTGTTCCTGGATTTTGAGGCGTTTTTGCTAAGCTCAATGAAGGAACGAAGCACTCTGTGGATTCACTCCCAAATCAAGGCCTGTATGGACGCGATGGACTGCCAACCCGACTTTTGTCTGGACCTGTATGAACCTACCAAGCGGAAGGGTAATTCTAAATGAAAAGTTTATAGTTGCCTTAATTTTGTTACAATTAATCTCGATCCACAGGACTCGGCAGACGTCGTCGCTCGGCGGGAGAGGTCGCGTACGGCAACTTGCTGTCGATGATCGGCCACGATCGGTTCAAGAGGGCCTCCGGTACTCAGAACACCACCGAGTTCACCAAGTTTAACGAGAACATTGAGTACACCGTCATCATGCCAGGCCAGTACGACGATCTGCGATACCAGGAGGTTCCGGACCAGTGCAAAAACTTTGTCATGATCTCGGGACTGCTGGCCGGTCTGTTGGCTCTGTCGACTGTTATTGTAAGTCGATCGAAGATCATCAAGTTTGAACTAGCTTATCTCAACCCGCTTTATTTTCAGACTTGTGGACTGGCTACCAAAATGCAGGGCAGCGGAAAGAAGTCCTCCATCGATGAACTCAATGTGAAGGGATATTCCGGCCGAGCGATGGTCCAGTAACGCGTGGTTAGAAGTATTTGAAACACAAATAGTATTGGATCGTTTAAAAAAAGACTATTTACAATGATCAAAGAAGCTTGCTAGTTCTAGATTGCAACATCTCTAAGAACACTGTAAATTTAAGAAGCTAGACAAAACAAATACTTAGCGCGTAAGATGTAGAGAGACTTAGTCTTTAGGTAAATCGAAATCCACGCTGCATCGCCGCTGCAGAATAAGCCCAACTTTTAAGAATCATTCGCTCTGCACGCACCGAGAGCTGCTCAGCGCAAAACCTTGCCTTGAAAAGTTGGGCTTACCGGTGGCGCTAGCAGGACCCAAAAAATAAAACCCGCGTTTAGGCAAGCAACCCCGCGAAAAAAAACGGAACGTTAGATACGTGCGCCTTAGTGTCACGAAGTAGACTGCATTTTCATTAGATTAGAAAACGACGGAAAAAGGAAACGGAAGGAGTATGTAAGAAATCGTAATTTATTCTGGAATGCATTTATTGCTATTACTGCTATTTATTTATGAGCTAGCGATTTTTTTGTAGATTATTTTAACAGACGCGACGTGTAGTGTTTAAGTTTGCATTCCAAACCAGCATGCTTTCGTTATTAGCGTGAATGTACAGTGATTTTATCGAATAAAATAAATAGTTGAGTTAAAACCCATAACTGTGTGAATTATTTCTTCGAAAATATAATAAAATATTAAATGTTTGGCTTTGAAATTTGGTACCAAAAGAAACCTTCAGAAGAAAACTTTTTTAAAACAAACTAGGTGAACAGAATGCAATTCAGAACACAGAATAGAATGTAAACAAAATTCGATTTTCTTTGATAACATCTTCTAAACAAAGATTCATCTGAAACCAAGTTGAAAAAAATCTGCACATTGTATGGAAAAGTGATTAAATCCTCAACCTGTCACACAAGCGTGAATTTTTCCCTTATGAGTTGTTCGATCAACAAAGTTCAAAAAATCACGAATCGACTATTCCTTGTAATAATCTCGGCCCTGGAGTGTTGAAATTGCAATCTCTCGGAGGAAAAAATGATCGCCGGGAAATTTCCTACAAGCTGCATGCATTGGTTTTACTAGGAAAAGTGGGCTACTCAGAGCCGTACCTTGGGTTAACGGCGCCCTTGGCGAAACATCAATTTGGCGCTTCACCCGAAGTTATGGTTAAAATCAGAAACATAGTTTTTTATGTTTTATTTTTCAAATTTATATTGAATTAAAAATATATTGTAGAAATTAAGTTTGCTGAATATTTTCTCAGATTTCATAAAAAGAAAAGTATATGTTTTAATGTTAACATAATTCCTATTTCAAAGAAGCTCAAAATATGACCATATTTTGCACCATTTGGCGGATTTTGATTCACAGCCAAATTAACGTGAAAATAACATATAGTTGGACAATCCTTTAGTCTGGAAGGTATAACTTAAACTTCATTATATAACTGCCCAAACTTTAATGCTGTATTTATTTTGAAAAGCTCTTCTAAAACTCCTTGAGCTTTCTTCAACTTGAGCACCCCTTCTTTGATGACAAAATAAATTTTGCATTTACTATAAATTTTCAAAAACACGCCGCTTAATCATTTTTTATATGTTTTACCAAATTAGCTAACCCAAAAAAAATATCCAGGTATTTGTAGTTATCCTTTATATTTGTTTTGACACCCTTTCACCCTTAAATACCTAATGAGTATGTTATAACCTGGGTGCTGAATAGTGGTTCGCAAAACGGCCTCAATTTTGAACTGTCAAAGTGGAACCAATTTACTGTTCGCCAAAAGTAGAGAGTATTGTTATCGATCATTAAAAATAGTTTTTTTTTTGCAAGAATAAAAAATGTGTGGCTTTTGGGACCAGAAATTGAAGTAAAGAAATCTTAAGAAAGTTGACGACGAGATCGTCATTTTTTATAATTATGAATGGAAGTTTTATTATGGAGTCAGTGCAGTTGTATTTATACAGAAGCTGTCTTTATTGTTTGATTCCGATTGAAAACCTAGGGGAGTTTGGGGTAATATGGACAGTGGGGGTAATTTGGACACCCCTTTAAAAATCACCTTTTCTTCGGATATAAAGCGAAAACGGCAATTTAAGTGATAAGGCTAGTACTAGTAATGGCCTAGGAGTATGGACAAACTAAAAAAGTTGGAATAGGTTATGTAGTTTTGGTATAATATATAAAAGTTTCCAAAGGCCGGTTGGCACTGCCTTAAGTTCTAATTTTTGAGGGTTGGGAAATAAGGTTTTGCAGGAATTATATTGCAAAAAAGTGGACAATTTTTGTTCAAGAGGGTTGTTTGAACGATGCCTGAGGTATGTACGTATAAATATTGTGCATTTTATCCATTTTTATCATCAAAAATTGCCATTTTTGATAAAACATGCTATGGGGGTAATTTGGACATAGCTTGTGGGGTAATTTGGACATACCTGAAAGTCTACCTGTCAGGCAAACAAAAAAGTATCTCTCATGATTGGTTGAGTTTTTAAATGGATTTAGATAAATTTAGAGGGATTTAAAATGTCAGATCGGAATGTGAGCAATAAGATCATTCAAAAAACCCCTATTTTTTAATTTAGATAAAAAAAATTCAATATTTGAATGGATGAAAATCTGATTAATGCACATTGGGCGTTCAACTAGACTCTAATGTTTTTAATTAATTTCTTTGAAATTTCTAATTTCTATGCTGGTTTTCAATAATATTTAAATTTGAAGGGCTACGGAATGTAAAACTAAAAAAAATAATGGTTTCAGGTTAATAAGTTCTATATAAAGATTGATTTAGATAAATCTAAACGATACCTTAATCACTAAAAGCTAAACTTAGGCCTAATCCAGAATCAATGTTCTAATCAAAATTGATAAATGATTTAATTATGTTACTACACTGAACTATTTGTTTTCTTCCTTTTGAATTATAGTTCTATCACAAAATCATGATTCAAAACTCTGACAAAATATTGTGAGCAAAAAAAAACTTAAAAACATAGAGCAATCACAAAACCAGGTTGAAGGTTAAAAATCATGCTCAAAACATCAAATGTTAAACTTATTCATCCACATGTGTCCAAATTACCCCACAAAAGGTGTCCATATTACCCCACAAGGCATGTCCAAATTACCCCACAAGGCATGTCCAAATTACCCCACAAGACATGTCCAAATTACCCCATAGGGGTGTTCATATTACCCCCACACAAAAATGTGGGGGTAATTTGGACACCTTTTAATTTTTGCGATAAAAATGAGTTTTTCATCAAAATTTATCGAAATGAATGAAATTTTTCCATCGAATATGATCTCTGTTATCCTCTGGTTTCATTCACATTCCTTTAAAATATCCATACAGCCCATGGCAGAGCAATTTCCTTAGGGTGTCCAAATTACCCCACACTCCCCTAATGGTTTAGTGAAAATCTTCTCTGTTTGCTGGATCAGTTTCGCTAGAATCAGCGATGTTTTTTCGCTGGACCAGGAAGATTCCAAAATCAGCCAGGGAATGTATCTGCGACATCACAGAATTACACTCTCGTCGCAGTTCTTTGTCATTTACCAGTAAGTCGTTTACCAGTAAGAAAAAAGTTATGCTTGTGCTTGAACAGCCTCCTACTTTGTAGATGTAAACAAAGTTGGATCATTCGAAAATCTTGTTACGCATTCTCTCTATTCATCACCCAGGTTATAACTGACATAAAAAAATTGTACAATCAATAATTTCGGCGCCCTCAGCGGTCGCCAACTGCGCCAACGCCTAGGTTACATAAATTTTAGATTGCTTTTTCAAAACAATCAATGTGCCATGGTTTTCTATGAACATAGGACCTTTTGAAAAAGTAAGCGAGAATTTTGGTCCAATATTGATTGTGCATCTATCGTTTGAAAACAATACACATTTGAGATTTAGTGAGAAAAATAGTTCCAATTTTCAAAACTTCTCAAAAATTACAAGCAAGGCCTACTGCTTTCATGTAGTAATTTTGGCCGCTGAATCCAATTATAGAATCTAATAACGTCATGATTCGAAATCCAGACACTTAGTAGCATATCATTTTCGTTATAGCTGACAAAAAAACATGTAATAAGTTGGAAATGAAGAAATATCATCAGGATGTAGTATTAACAGTCAGTTTTAAGAGAATGCATGCAAAATATGTCTTTTCTAACAATTTTTCATCAGAATTTGAATATTAAAATGACTTGTTGTGCTTCGAATCCCGGACACTGACTAAAGCTGATTCGAAATCCGGACACTTTTGCTTAGAATTCCGAACATTCGTTTTTGCTAATGAATCGCACAAATTTGGACTGAAATGTTAGTGAATGGCACTCTTTAGATCTCAAATAAGCTGTTAACATCAAAACAATCTATATTTTATAAACAACTTTGTCCAAGACTGCAAAACGATCCGATCTAACCCTGACGAGTTATTAGCGATATAAAAAAGACGATATTGTATGAAAAGATTTTTTTTTACAACTTTAACGATCTATAACGATCAGCGATGGAATAATCATCCTCAAAGAAATCATTGAATGTTCATCAAGGGAAAAAATCCGAAGGGAGCATCTAAAAATATCATCATCTTAATTATTCGGCGGAACATCTTTTTCACTACTACACTTGCAAGTGTAACGTCACACGTCGATATATGCAGGGCCTGTCACATTTTGTAGATGGGCAATGTGTGTAAACAACGTGAAATAAATATTTCTAGATTAAATTTTCAAAAGGTTATCTGCATAGGAAACCTATGGCGGATAAATTGTTTTGAAAATTTAATCTAGATTTATAAGTGGTGCTGACAAGGAAATTCACAAAAATCATCCACAGATTTATTTGCTTGGAGAAGTTCGGGAGCGATTTTATTTTGCGTAATTTGCCTCCTCTCTCTTTCGTGGGTGAAGAAAGTTCGCAAGCGAAATTGATTTTTTTGCGATTATTCCATCCATTCCTGATAGCGATCCTTAAACCTTAACTGATTTGGCTCAAAATTAGCACAGTTACTTATGTTTGCCTAATATAAGGAATAGAGTCAGGTATCCCTGATATCGATATTTTTATTGTCATCCTAGTTCTGCATCCGCTGGGAACCGCGGTGTAGGGGTAAGCGTGGTTGTTTCTCACCCAGTCCTGGGTTCGACGGTTAGGTCGTTAGATCAGTCCAGGTGCAGGAGCCGTCTCCCTGGGTCCTGTCGCGGTGGAGTCGCTGGTAGGCAGTTGGACTTACAATCCAAAGGTCGTCAGTTTGAATCCCGGAGTGGATGAAAGCTTAGGTGTAAAAAGAGGTTTGCAATTGCCTCGACAATCAAGTTTCGAGAAGGAATCTCGCAATCGAGAACGCCAAGGCAATGCGGTAGAGCGAATAATTTGATTTTGATTTTTTTAGTCCTGAATAGAACTTTCGACGATTTGAGGATCGCAGTTTGAAAATAAAAGTCAATTTTGTACTTACCTATGTAATTTGTTCCGTCTTTTAAATCAATTCATCCAATTATTCAGATTGGGTATTCAAAAATGACGAACGAAATCTAACGATCTTGTATATTTTTTCAATACCATCATGAGGGGTGACATTGGGTTTGGGGGTGACATTGGGTGTTACAAATTTCAGAATTTTTGTATGACCCAATGTTACCTCTGGTGACGGTAGAAAAAAAAACCTACTGTATGAATATGAATTAACACCTTAACTTCCATGTTCTAAAAAGGGAGGATTTTTCACACAAATTCCCATTTTTTCGAGTTTGGGAGTTCAGCGGTGTTAAAGCAATGAGAAATTCCGGAATTCTAAAGGGCAGAGGATTAAATCGACCACGAGAAACAAGAAAAGGAGGAGTGTAATGAATCAAAACCAATCAATTTAGCTGCTTATTCATGCTTGTTTATTCAGATATCTAAATAATTTCAAAAATAATTCAATAACAAGATTTATGTATATTTTTCATACACAGTAAATTTAATGTGTTTGCCTTGATGTATATTAAAATTAATAAATATAGTTTAAATTTTTCTTAATATACCTCACATTTCTATATCTCTCTGTAGTATTTTACTGCTACTTACCTTACAATCTAAAAAACTGACTTAGACAGCTATTATTATGTTTTTTTTTCATCTTTAATACTAGTTTTATGTCTCGTTTCATTCTTGTTTTTTTTTATTCACTTCAAATGTTTATGCTCTGTTTTCAGTGTTGCTGTTTTAAAATTTATGTTCTGTTCATTCAATTACTTATAAAAGTTATTATGCGATTCCAGAGTGTGTGTGTGTGTGTGTGTGTGTGTGTGGTATAAAATGCGCGTCGTCGACGCGGGCCGATCAACTTCAACAACTTAGATGCAAATCTCTGCCTCTCGTCCAAGAAACATGTGATTTTTTATTCGGCGTACCTCCGTTTCTGCTCCTCGGGAAGGTGATCGTGCTTCTGATTAATTGTTTCGATCAAACGATGACAAATTGACTGAGAAAATAAGTGCGCACGCGCTTTTTTTCTGGGGGGGTGGAAACACCACCGTTGAGTTATGCGATTCAATTGAGTTTTTGTTTTTATTTTTTTTTTTTTCGTGTTTGATTTTATTTCATCAAAAATAAACAAAACAATAAATATTGTTGAATGTATAATATGGATTAAAACACAACCTTGTAGCAAAAAAAAATAAAGAGAAAATAAAATAATGAACGTTCACTGCCTTGCTGCGCGGGCAAGTTCGAGACTATCAAAACACTTTCATTTCTTCTAATTCAAATCGGTACCGAGTAAGCTTTCTGGCAAAAATGAGTTCAAATTGGAAGGAGTGCCTGCGGTGTTTCCCTCGAGCGGTGCCCACAGTCCGCCGCCGCCGCCTCCGCTTCCGCCGGTTGCACCAGCTCCACTGGACGGTGGCCATCCGGAGCCCCACGTGTCCGCACCTGTTGGAAAATCGGAAACGCGTTTAGAATCGAAGGGAAAATCGAGATGAACTTCGCTGTTTGGTTACCGGAAGTTCTGGGCGCTTGACGCCAGGACTGCGCCACACTCGTCACCGGACCGCTGCTGCTCGGTGGAAGTATGCTGCCACTGCTGCCAGCCGGTGCCCCCAACTGCTGCAGATAGGTTTGGGCGTCCGCTTCGCTTGGGCATTCGGCCCCGATGTTGGTGCTGCCGAGGGGACAGTTGTTGAGCGCCTGTTGAGCTTTACTGGCCTCCTCGCGGGAAGAATATTTGCACAGGGCCAATCCGTGGTTCGGGTACAGCTGCAGACTCTGCAGCGGCCCATGCTGCATGCACAATGTTCGCAAAGTGGCGCCGTCAATCTGGGGAGAGAAATTGGTCTGGTGAGTTGAGGTGAATTTCGACTCAACAGCGAATGCATTACCTGGGAGGTCAAATTCTTCAACAGTAACCACGACGATCCCCACCCGTTTCCACCTGGCCAATTGCCACCGGAATTGGACCGTTGTGGGCCACCACCAGCACCACCGGCCCAACCGTTAGCATTTTTGTTGGCACCCAACCCCGGTGGCGGACCGCGTGTGGGCTTTCCCATGGGAGTTCCCCAGAGATCGGAACCACTACCACCGCCGCCACCACCACCCCCAGCACCACTCGACGTAATACTGTCCGGCCACACATTCTTGCCCGGTTTGCCCCAGGCGGACGCTCCCAGTCCCATCGCATCCGACGGGGACACCTTACCAGCGCCACCTCCAAACAGATCCGCCTCCTTGGCGGTCGCAATCGACAGCGGACTGCGCGCCACACTGCCGGGCGTAATACTCGGATCTTCATCGATCTTTAGCTGGGCTCCCTGTGCAACGCAAGAGGAGAAACAACTTAAATCGGTGATACCTTGGCGGTCGAACGGTGGGGGACGCGCGATCACCTTTACCTTCCATGGCTTCCCGGGTTCAAACTCGGGCACGAGATCGGAGAATGCTGCGTTGTCCTGTGATGGGTTCCAGTCTTTATTGTCGGGCTCGCCGCCGCCAACGGCACCGGACGGTTGATCTGGCCAGCCATCCGCCAGAGTAGAGCGACCCGATGACCAGGTTCTGTTGAAAATATAAGATTTTTTACTGATTTGTGTGAACCTTTTAGACACAGATCTTCACGTTTAGCAAATCAATTTCAAAATCGATTCAAAAACACAAATTCAAATGAGATTTAAAGAGAGCTCTCAAAACTCAAACTCAAAACTCTCAAAAACTTAATACAATGAATGTTTCCACATCAAATAACAGTGCTTCTGAATCTGAAAATAAATATAAAATGCTGAAATTTTGAAGTTTCCACGAGCTGCTTTGCATTAGCCGCAGAGATGATTCTGTGAACGGATCACATTTCACAGAATTTTCAGAGGAGGAAGGATGCGTGGACGTACCGTACCAAACGCCTAATAAGAACTAACTTAATCCACCTATGGGTTTGGAAACTAATTTCATCAATTTTGTTAGATCCAGAATAAAAAAAAGTACAGAAATATCACTTAAGTGGTCATGACTCGAGACAGGGTCGCCATATCTTCAATATTTTAAACTCGTTGGAAAGGTCTTTCGATTTGCTAACCAACGATGGGACGGACATAGTTTACATTCATTCGGCTTCAAGCAAGTACATAACTATCACTTAAGTGGGCATATCTCGGGACAGAGTTGCCAGATCTTAAGAGTTTATGTTTCATTGGAGAGGTTTTTTTTTCCATAATCTATCCAACAAGGAGTCGCATGGTTGTTCCGGACATAGTTTTGATCAAAATTACTGAGATTCGCTGCCAAAAATGCTTAAAACGGCACTAAAATGGCCGTATCTCGAGACCGGGTTCCCAGATCATTGAATAATTCAATAGCGATCTATGGGACAGCAAATCGGATCGAATGAAACCTCCCGAGCTAAAATCGAACCTGCCAGTGCTGAGATAACATGGCAAAAATGTTGACTTCTATGAAAATCTGCACGCACAAACACACACAAAACATACTCACAGACATTTGTTCAGTTTTAGATTCTTAGTCGATAAATATACATAAAGGTAGGTTTACGACGTTTTATAAAAAGTTCATTTTTAGGGCAGGATTATAGCCTTACCTTAAACTTTAATTTGTTTTAGAGAATAAACGAAAAAACGGAATCGACGTAACCTTATAATGTGGCCCTCTTAAACCTTGCGGTTTTGTCAACGGATCCACCGGCGACCTCTGGATTGTGAGTCCAGTGCGCGGTCCGATTGATCCACACAAGCATAGAATAATGTGATTCATTACTAGAAAGCAGGAAATGGATATCAAAAGTTAAAAATAAAACATTTTCATTTAAAATTCAGTTAATTAAATTAAATAATTAATTAAATTAAAAAATTAGTTGAGAAGATTTCATTAAAATACATAGTTTACAGCGATCATGCAAATACCCGTCAGTCTTAGTACCAACTTCTTAGAAAAAAAATCTTGTTTAAATTCCGGAAGAGTATTTCTTCGAAGAATTAGGCATTTTTTTCATTTGTTTTCGTTCTTTTTAATTGGGTGAAATTTTCCAAGTAGGTACATTCTATTTGCCCACAAAAGCCAAAAAAACACTGTATTCAAAAGTCGGCATCTTGAAAACGATTTTTTCTGATCGATTTTTATCATCGACAAAATTAGGTACGAAGAATTCTAAAAATAAATTTTAGCCCTGACAATAACCGGTAGGTATTATACAGTTGAATGTTTCATTAGGCCGTTGCAAATATTTTTCAAAGTTTATGATGTCGAAACCCCATCATTTGAGGGGTAAAAAATAGAAATCTAAGAAACGCTTCCAACTTACCCATCCTGCAGCCCTAGAGCGCCAATGTTGGAGCTCGCCGTGGACAGTGTTGATTTGGCAGTCGTGCCCGGTGCACGAGAGAAATCGGTGAGATCATTGGCACCGCCGCCGCCGTCCTTGTCGAGCGATGGCAGCTTCCACTGGTTCAGCCGGGACTGTTGACTAGTGACGCCCGGTCCACCACCCACGTTGCCGCCAGCCGCAGGGAATCCACCGGTCGGCGTGACCGGCTCCTTGCCCATGCCCATGTCGGCAAAATTGTTCTGCAGCGAGACCAGATCCTGCTGGCGCAGAAAGTCGGCTGCCCCTCCGCCGAGACCCACGTTTGGCGGCTGCCCGTGGGGACCACCGCCGGGCTGTTGTTGTTGCTGCTGCTGCTTAACGTAAATTGCCTGCTGGGCGGCGATCTGCTGCTGCAGCTGACTGATGGTAGATTTGTGTTTGTTAATCTGCATCGTCAGCTGAACGGTGCTGACGCCGGTGGCGCCACCGCTCCGGGCGAGGTTGTTCTGGATGTGCTGCATTTGCTGAAAAGTATGGGAAAGTGTTGAATTTACTTGCACTGACGGACGCTAACCGGAAACTTACTCTAATGTTGGTGAGCAACTGGTTCAGAAGGAGCAGCGTCTGCGGTGCCAGCGGTTGGTTTAATATCTGGTGATTGAGGAAGCCCGCGTGGACGGCCATCTGGATCTGCTGCACCAACATGCGCAGGTGTTGCGTTGAGGGTTGTTGTGCTTGTTGATTTTGCTGGCTACTAGCTGCCGCTGTCAACGGGTTCGGTCCGCCGCCGCCGGGTTGTGAGCCGAAAGAGGAATGACCTCCGGCGCCACCTTGTGAGAGATATTTGAGGTTGTTGAGGGCGGCCAAATTCGGATTGGGACCACCCACACCTGGAAGGTTGTTCAGCAGATTCTGGTTCTGGGGGATTGGAAAGACATTAGCTTTAAGGTAAACATTTATTCGATGAACTCTATTCTTACCTGTGAAAATGGCATTCCTCCTCCAGGGCCGGCCTGGAATCGATTGGAAAACGGCGCCTCGAACGCACTGCCCGGATGTTCGTCCGGACGTCCCCGCCAGTCGCCGGCAGAGTTGTGGCGTTGCAATATCTCCAGCGACTCGTCAAAGTTCATGTTGGTCGTGCGCAGTACAAGCTCGACGTCCTCCTTTTTGAAACCGTTTTCGCACAGCATCCGGTACTGCTTGCTGCTGCGAATGATCTCCACCGGGCTCATCTTGCTCGGTGGTTTGTTCATGTTCCAGTCGTTGCCAGAACCGCCGCCCATCAAATCGCTCGGATCTGGCCAGCCGCCTACCGACGGTTTACCCTGCTGCTTCCACAAGTTGCTTTGACCAAAGTCATTCCACGGACCGTTTCCGCCTGCAGCACCGAGACTCTTATCGTCCCAGTTGTTGATGCCTCCGGCGCCAGCGCAATCGTCCCACGAGCCGTTCATCGGCGGCAAACCCTGGTTCTGGCCCCACATGCTGCTGTCTGGTTTCATGCCGGGATTCATGCCTCCGAGTCGTACTCCACGCGATACCGCCGGTCCTAGTGGAAGATTAGCACCACCTCCGAGTGGAGTTCGTGGCATTGGAGTGCGGACCACGTTGTCCGCCGACATGTCCTTCCAGCTGGATATGTTCGAGTTTTGTCGCGACAGTTGTCCCTGGTTCCACAGTCCACTGGGACCGTCGTCCAGCGTGGGTCGGTTGTTCATTGGTGCAGGAGAATCGTCCCACCCGCCGGGCATCTTGTTCGGAACCGGCGTGTTCCATTGGCTGTTGGCTCCACCGCCGACCGAGGGAAGCGAACCTTGAGCAAGTTTGGCGGCCGTCGGCAGATTCGGAACGTTCTGTTGATCCCACATGCCCGCGTTACCATTGAGTCGACCGGATATACCGCGAGGATCACCGCGAATCTCGCGAATCGCCTCAATCGGATTGGTCTGTCCGATGGGTCCCGGGGGAACGTTAACGGGCGGTACCGGAGCGCCACGCGAGTCCCAGCCAGAAACCGGCGGAGGAACTGCCGCAGCACCTGCGTTACCAATCACGCCAACTCCAGCCCAGTCGTTGTCTTTCTTGACGGCGGCAGGATTCGGACCGGCACCCGGAGCACCCGGCGGCCACATCGGCGGGTTGTTTTGATTCCACGCTGGTGGCGCTGCAGCCGGAGGATTTCCACCGGCGGCTCCGTTCCAAACGTTTGCCTCGCCAGAATCATCATCCTCACCCCAGGTTCCTCCGATGTTACTCGCCGGCCCCCAGGGAGTCTTTTGCACAGGAGCCTGCGGTGGCGGTGGTTGTCCCCCATTGCGCAAGTTAGCTTCCCACAGTTCGGTGCCGTTGTTCAAGTTGCACGGCTTCCACCCTGTGACCACTGGCGGGTTTGGACCACCGTTCCCCCCTCCGGATGCACTGCTAGGTTCCGGCTTTGGCGGCTCCGGCGATCCGGGCACCTCCCAGTTCGTGTCCTGGTTAACATTCTGGCAACCCCAACCGTCCTGGCTGAACAGCGCATCCCGCAGATGACTCAGCTGTTCCAGTTGACTCTTGGTCGCTACGTTCCCATTGTTTCCCATAACAAGTTGCGGCTGCGGCTGCTGCTGCTGTTGCGGTGGTTGCTGCTGGTTTTGATTCGGTCCTGGCGGTTGTGGCTGCTGTTGTTGCTGCTGCTGCTGGGTCGGATTGCGGTTCCATGGGTTCGAGGTGCCTCCTCCGTTTGGTGCCGATCCGCTGCCCTGTTGGGGCGCTTTGTTGGCATTGTGATCCTGCTGCGATTGTTGTGATGACTGTCGCTGAGATTGACTCGATGTCGGTTGATTGTTGTTGTTGTTATTGTTGTTGGCGCTGTTGTTGCTAGCAGTTCCACCCCAGGCCTGCGGGGGTTGCTGTTGCTGCTGTTGCTGGTTTGGAATGCCCCAGGCGCTGGTGTTGTTGGCCGAAGTCGGTGGCGTTCCCCAAGCGCTCGTACCGTTGTTGATCGAGTCTTCGCCGCCACCGCACAGCCGCAAACGTGGCAGTACTCGTCCTTGAGATTCCAGAGCCGATCGACGCTTCAGCAGGGCTTTCTCGCCGGCAACCATGGCCAGCAGGTCGTCGAACCTGATGTACGAACCACCACCACCACACCGATTCTCACGGACTGCCGCCACCGTCGGAACTTTACGGCTTAAAGTAGTACATTGATCTAGTGCTAGGTTACGACTAATACTAACATTATTCAGGTAAGCATTTAAATCACATTTCAAAGTCACAGAATTAGTGGTTCGCATCAGCTCAGTAATATGGCCAACGAGCGCTCGGGAGGCGCCCAAGTCATCCAGGGGAAATCTTGTGACCAGCAACGCCCTGCTGTCCGTTGATTGTGTCAAGTAGATGTAGTCAGACTTGTTCGTGGTGGCCACTTCCGTGTCCCGTGCGCCGGAAGCCGTGCCGTTTACAGTAGTAATCGTAGTAGTGTTGGTGGTAGTAGCATGCGTTTTGAACAATCTGTCCTCCTCGCAGCCGGCAACCCGGCCCGGGGGGAACACCAGCGGAATGTAGCTGCCGAGCATCGTACGATCCGATCGTAATCGGAACACCGTGATGGTAGGACTCTTAGTAGTACTACTCTGCATCATAGCTGCACACTTTATAGCCTAGGACCAAAGAAAAACAAGCAATCATTCATCAAAAAGCTTCTGGACAAATCAAAGCAATACTGACATTTAGACCATTTAGGCCAAAGATCTCCAATATCTCGTATGGTTGTTCCGAAGAATCGAGCAACAAGCTCCGGCACCTAATCGTAGGAAGAAACAGAAAAACTTTTAGTACCCAATCAGAATCCACAAGTAAACACGGCTTACCTCCGCACACGATGGAGCTTCAGTTCAGCATCCAGAGAGTAGTTGTTGCGTTCGCTTTGCAGAAACACTATCACAGATTGTACTCCTGCTGGATGTTAACGCTGACGGATGGGGCGAGGGGGATGTTGTCCCCTGTGCGGCATGCAATCCGGAACTTTTACAGTGTGCAAATGTGGCCGTCTAATTGTCTGTGGAAAAGCAAGAAAAGTATTTTCTTGTAAATATTTGGTTTTTAAAACGCCTAAACTTTCAATTGAAATGCGTGGCAAGCAACATTTGTCTCTCTCTCTCTCCCAGCGTGTCACTAGTCTCTCTGGTGAACGCCACAACCATACCACTGGTCAACACAGTGTGCATCATAGAACAGATACACAGAGGCTTCATTTGCATTCCCTCCCTGACCAACCAACAGCCCCCCTCCCTTCACAGCACGAACGGGGGTCGAAGTGCACGGTAGCATGTTGCAGAAAAAAAATAGTAATGTTTGCGCTCTCGGCGACGGCCATTTCTTGCACAGAGCTGGTGTTTTGTACATCATCATCATCATCACTCTCATGTATGTATCTATGTAGTATTAGCGTGTCCCAAAAAAACACGAAGTCGAGGAATTCAATGTGCTCAGTTCTCAAATGATAGAAAATCATGTTAGAAACAACTCTCTCATACATGAAAACTTTCGGAAAAATCGTTTACCACGTTCCCTGGGCATTTTTTTGAAAAAAGTCAGTTTTTTCGACAATTTCACAAAATCTGCTTAGAAAAAATGGAAAATTTTAAAATTTCAAATAGCCTATACCATTAAATGATGGTCTGTGGTCCAATAAACAAGTTAATGTATCGATTTGGCCTTTTAAAACCTTGTTTTCACTTTCCCGGTAGCTTTTATGTCGAAAAATACGAGTTTTTGCTTTACTTTTTTTCAATCTTTTCCCTCGGTATTGAACACAAAAATTTCCTCATATGTGAGAATACATGCATCTTGTAGGAAATTTTCCGCCGAAGATTTTCGTCTAAGCAACTTTGAAGTTTCATCAACTCTGAACTGAGATATTCCAGTTTTTTGTGAAGAAAGAATATTGAATATTTGAAAATGTTGATATTAATCATCATTGGCATACAATATTAAGGATAATTTAAGCCTAATTTGAAGTGCGGCTGTATCGCATCTGTTTTTAAACATGATTGGTTCATCCTTCAATACTAAGGGCCACCTGGTTTTGTTTTCTCATGGCACACTACGTGCTAAATCAATGAATTACTTTTAGCAAATAACTCATATTTAGAGCATTTTGCATTTAAACCAATCGATGCACGTTTGCTGTGTTTCCATGGATACAAATAAACAAATAACAAATCGATGCATCTGTGCAGTTATTTGGTGGCCCTTAGTATTGCGCAATTCTCACTAACTTGAACTTTGCACTAAATTATTGCTAACGATCGCACTATTGCGACTTGTCAAACTGGCTTGGGAAATTTTAATTTTCTCAAAAAATTATCAAAGCGAGCCGATGTTGCTCACCTGTCAATCGCAACTTTTAAGTGCGAATGTCCAGTTTGGTGGAAACTGCGACTGAAATGTAAATAAACAACTGCTGGTTGCCTAGTTTTTGGAAATTTTGTTGTCAAAAGTGCGAGAGAAAAGTGCGAGCCAAATCCAAGTTACAGTGCAAGGATCAATATTGAAGGATGAACCAATCATGTTTAAAAACAGATGCGATACAGCCGCACTTCAAATTAGGCTTAAATTATCCTTAATATTGTATGCCAATGATGATTAATATCAACATTTTCATATATTCAATATTCTTTCTTCACAAAAACTGGAATATCTCAGCTCAGAGTTGATGAAACTTCAAAGTTGCTTAGACGAAAATCTTCGGCGGAAAATTTCCTACAAGATGCATGTATTCTCACATATGAGGAAATTTTTGTGTTCAATACCGAGGGAAAAGATTGAAAAAAAGTAAAGCAAAAACTCGTATTTTTCGACATAAAAGCTACCGGGAAAGTGAAAACAAGGTTTTAAAAGGCAAAATCGATACATTAACTTGTTTATTGGATCACAGACCATCATTTAATGGTATAGACTATTTGAAATTTTAAAATTTTCCATTTTTTCTAAGCAGATTTTGTGAAAATGTCGAAAAAACTGACTTTTTTCAAAAAAATGCCCAGGGAACGTGGTAAACGATTTTTCCGAAAGTTTTCATGTATGAGAGAGTTGTTTCTAACATGATTTTCTATCATTTGAGAACTGAGCACATTGAATTCCTCGACTTCGTGTTTTTTTGGGACACGCTAATGTAGTATAGAGCTGGCTCAGATTTTGCTGGATTGGTGCCAGAGTTTTAAGAATGTTGCACACTTTATAGATCAACGGAAATCCGGCAAATCTGGGGCTAGTAAAAAAAATCATTCGGTAATTGACAATTTTCTGTACGATTGATTTCAGAAGGGGCAAAAGTGTTAGTCATTAGCATTTGTTTAAAAATAAATCGACCTCTAAATTTGTTTTTCATGTAACCTATTTTAATCGGCTATTTATGACTGTCGTAATGTTTTTGTGATTTTTTTTTATCCTTTAATAAATGAGCGGTTCTTAACAAAGTTGGACTTCTGAAATATTTTTTATGTTTTTATTTTATTTTTGAAAACAGCCTATTAATCGATAATTTTATAAACAAAACTATTTTTAAGGCGTTACATACATGTATAAAATTTCAATATTTCATATTACGGCAAAATTGTTAATTCGTTTTCGTTTTCGTTTTACGGAGCAAGGTGGGGGACGCGGCCTCAAGTCAGTCCAAGTCCGGTTTCTTGTGGAAAAAAGGGTAGTGGCCGAACTAGTATTGCATACCAAATGAACACCACCGGAAGATATAGGGGATCGGGAGGGGGGAGGTGAAAGAAAATTAGTGTTGATGTGAGTAGTAAGAACTTGGATGATTTGAGCAGTTACGGTAATCTAAGTTTAACACTGAATAAAGAAAATCTGAAATTGTGATTCAAAGTAAGAAGGCCCGGAATAAATTAAATTATTAGTTAATTAAATAAGAAAATGTAACTAATCGGAGATCTATACAAAAGAAACCTACGATGTATTCCAAATTTAAAGGAAATAAAAAATACTAGAGAAAAAAAGATGAAAACTAACTGCCGACCTGTCACGTCCGTCAATAGTCTTGTCGTACATTACAACTAGAAACAGATCTGCCAATGAAATGTTACACTTCGTTCAAATCAACTAATCATTTAATTCCAATTATTCATCTACGGAAAACTATCTAACTTTAATCAACAACCTAAACTAAACTGTCTGAAAGTAAATTTAATCTCAAATCCCCGAATGTTTTATTATAACGCCAAATAAGGTAAAGGATCTTGTTTTTAAACCAGTCTTGCCGCTTCCAAAAACCAATAAACATAAATGAACAGTTCATAAGTTGAACACTAGTAATTAAGACGACTATTTCATGCCATTCATTTCATTAGGGCATAGAGCTTTGCAAACAAGAGTGCATCTCTATTATACCTTATGTAAACTGTCATTTGAGTGAAGGAGACTCACTCCTGTTCACAAAACCCATGCGCCCTTTTGAAATGTTAGGCTCCATTTGATCGTCAAGGCTCCAGTAGACCCTCGATTCGCAACAATGGTCGATACAACCATAATCCGAAAACCGTTAGTTCAACAGATTAACGAATTTTGTCCGATATCATCGCACTATTGATTGACCGAGACTCTATGGAAATTTTGACATATCAAAATGCTACGTAATAATATTTTTTTTTTAAAATAAATTTCAAAATCTATTCTATCCTACAATGCCTAGAAGAGGCCTCTGTTTCTGTTGTGAGTAAGCGCTGGTTTCAGAGTTCATTTTTCAATTTAAAAGGGGTGGGAGACGACTAATTTGCTTCATGAACTCCTACTCGGCCTTGGGACCACCTCTTAAGACACTGATGGCTCCTAGCTAGGAATTAAACCTAGACACAGCGTCGAGGCCCGCTTCGCATGGCAAAAATGTTGGCTGGGAGGAAGTGATATTATCACGAAATTTTATTTTAAAGCCAACATTGCTAACGGCGTCGAGGTCCTTACTCATGCCCAAGGAACACGAACATGATGAAATTATCACCGAAAAATGTGATCTAAGGGGTCCCCCGAGCAAAAATTTACAACCAAAAAATTCACTAAAAGTATAAGTTTCTATTTTTTATGTTAAACTGCCTTACCCGAAGCATTCTCCGTCTCAGATGGTAGTCCCAGATGTGCCTTACAAGTTGCAGGTCGAACCGAGTTGATATCTGGATGGAACACTTTTTTATTTGAGTTTGAAAATTATGCTATTTTTTCACTAAAATGCCAATAACTCCCTTTAGATTAAACCAATTGGGATGCTCTATCCTGCATTTTGTTGCATTTTTAAGCCTTTTCAGATACACGTTCGAATTTTAAAATTAATTTGAATTTTGCCGTTTTTGAACCATCAAACTTTGCCCCACTTCCCGTTGACCTAGAGTGCTCATATTTTGGCCAGAAGCTAATTTTATATGTACAAACAACCCCAGAAAATTTCAGGCATATTGGTGAGGACCCAACGACATCCCATACAAAGGGGTATGCCCTGTTCGTGGACTCGCTCTTAAAGGCTAGTACGGAATTCGCAAGGAAAGGGGAGCGATTTCTTGGGGCCTTTCTTCACCCTCTTTGGCTTGCTCTCGCCACCGCTGCTGCCCATTTGATTTTTTTCTTGACCGGTTCCTTCCGAAGTGCACATACAGATTAAGTTTGAAATTTTGCCATGCGTAAAGCGAGCTGTCAAACTTTGTGAGCGTTTTTCTCTAAACACAGAGTTGATTTACGGGTGCCACGATAACTCGAGAACGGATAGGGGAAGGTGGGGCAAGACGACCATATGGGGCAAGAGGAACAATCGCTCGTACGGCCGTAATTTTAACAATTTTGATTATTTCCAGTATGAGGAATTGTTGCTAGCAATGCAATTAGTTAATTCTACTACCACATAACCGCCAAAACGACGTAAACGCCACTGGGCATAAGATTAAATGAAGTTTTTTTCAAAACCTTAGGTTTTTTATAATATTTTGAAAGTACAAAATAAGGCTTAGGGTTTTTTTAAGGCTCATTTTATCCAAATGATATTTTAGATCAGTAGTGTCTAGTGTCCCTTCCAATGACTTGCACCTATTATAAAGTATGATTTAACTTTTGGTTATTTTTGTTGATAGCATTTAAAAAATCTTGTTCAGGTGGGGCATGTGTACCATATGGATTTTTAGTATGGAAAAAATACGAATTGCTGCAAAAACATATTTTTTTGGAAAATAAATACATAAATTTTTTTTAAAACTGATAAACAATTGTTAAAAAAAAGTCAATACAAAATGTAGTGATATTATGTAAATTTACTATTTATCATCTAGGCAATAATTTTTTTTCGTAAAGACGATCAAATTTTTAGTAAAATATTATTAGGGGAAAGTGGGGCATGCATTTTCTTAGCATGTTACACTTGCATGATTTTGGATTCTATCGATTCCTTACACCATAGCGCACCTCTGTGCAAAAAATAAAAACAATCGCTGATATATTTTTCGAGATACAGCCCTTTTGAGATGTTGCATCCGATTTTTAAAAAGAAAACAAAAAAATCTATACAATTTTAGCATTTCAAAGAATATGCAATTCGAGATAATGATGTTTTTTTTTATTATTTTGATCGTTTGCAGGGACGAATGTTGCATAATCTTGAAAGCGAAATAGAATTGAATTATGTTTGGACAAAAAAAAACAGTACATACCTATGTAGTATTTAGATTGAATAAATATTGTTTACATAAATACAATATTAAAACGACTAGTATCTTGCTGGAAGATCTAAAAAAAGACATCAAACCGATAAAAAACAAATAATTTTGAGTTTAACAAAGCAAACCAAACCCCCAAACTGTTTCCCCAATCCGCGGAATTCTGGCACCCCTGGCACTGTTGGTTGACCTGTATTGCCTCTGCCATACCTTTACCAAAACCCGACCCGTTCGACGTCGACGGCTGAGAAGAGCAAGCAAACATCGAGCTCTGAATGAGAGAGAGATAGAGGGCGACGATGGGGCTAAGGTGGTTCAGCAGGGGGAGGACGTGGGGGAGTGGCATTCACTGTTCGGGGGAGGATTGGAGGTGGAGGTGGACGTGGGGCAAAATATTGAGCAAGTGGTTTCTGCTGAATGGATGGGAGCTACACATTTTGCCAACATTCCAATTCTTGACGCTTTTTGGACATTCAATTTTTTTTTCCTGTAACTCTGGTCATAAGGTTGACCTCTGCGTAAAATCACACACAGGGGAAGGGACAAAGGCCGTTCCTGGTACATGGTTTGGGGCTTACCTTTAGACTGGACCCGTACTGAAGAACGAATTTGACGACGACATCAATTTTCTGCTGCTACCATTTTGTGGAAGGATGGAATAAATAATATTTTGCTTAAATTTCACTCCCAACTGCTTCCTTGTTTCTGGCCACAGCACTTAATCCAGATTGTGGTCACTTTTTTCTAACTACACACTCCAAATCCACAGATACGCACTTCCCTTGGACCTGTTCCAAGCGACTCCAAGAGGAACTCGGTTCCGCGGAGTGTTTTTCGGGGGTCGCCGTCGCAAACCCACAGTGTCGACGGAATCTTCCTCGGCCACTTCCGGTGTCGGAAACACCCACAAATGCGAGGAACCACTATTTTTTCACTGGGATGGTTTGTCTTCTGGTATTTTCTTATAAGGTCATTCCGGCCAAAGGCAAAAATTTATTTTCTTTCAGACTTCAAGGGAGCGTTCTTTTATTACGTAACGCGAAAAATCGGACTTTCAGACCCCCTCCCCCCCCCCTCGTAACAAAATTTCCATACAAATTTTAAAAATTTTGTATGGAGCGTAACACGGCCTCCGACCCCCCCTCCCCCCCTACTGCGTTACGTAATAAAAGAACGCTCCCCAACTCTAGCAATTGAAAAGGGCAAACAAAATTTTGAAAACAAAGGAAAATGTTTACAAAATTTTTAAATGCCCTTCTCTAATATTCCTCTCAGAAAACCACTGTTTCACTTCACATTAATATTCTGAATTAAACTGTTCAAATCTCAAGTAAAAATCTCAGCACGCAAAAACAATTGTTTACAATTGCCATCTGCGCCATTTTAAGATGTTGGTTCGAAAATCGTCTGAATTTTTATAAACTTCGCCACCGATTCCAGCCCAGCGAAAAGCTCCGAACACGAACAGCGATGGCCACTTGAGACTGTCCGCGCGGCACTGGACCACCAAAGATTCCGGAACGTTACCTTTTTCACCCGTAAAATCACCGAAATTTTCAGATCGAAATTATAATGGTGGATCGCGAGTTGAAAAGACTGCCGAAGAATCAGTGCCGTTGAGCTAAGGTCTGACTCGTCCTGAAATTATTTTGTCAGCATGGAATATTTTAAATAAAAATGTATGAGAGAAGTTTCGAAAAATACCTTTTAAATACTTGTTACAAAATATAAAAATATTTCGAAATATTCTTCTAAATTTCGCAGATTGTAATTTTTACTTATCTCTAAATTACAATTTTTGTTCTTTGCCAGACCTCATAATGGTTATACTTCTTCGCATTGTTGCCCGATGCAAACGTCAAAGCTGCTACCACGTAAATGCGAGGGTCATGTACTCGCTAAAATGTGTCTCGACTTGCTACCAATTATAAACACGATAAATAAAGAGCAACAATCTAGTACTACATTTGTACATTGCAACCCCGGTGGTTTGATACTAAAAAGCGAATTCGCTTATGTGAATAATGCCGCAATTCGAATTCCCAAATCCAATCTTGCTAATGGAGTAGCCGCCGTCGAGCATTTTTTTACAGTTCGCTCCATAAGAAATACATTGTAGAAAAAAAGCAAAAACTGCTCGACGGTGGGTGTTCCTTTGGAACTAATGGCAGCTGTCAAAAGAATGAAACCACGTGCCTTGAAATCATCGAAAATGTTTGAAATGTCAAGCATTTTGCCGCGCTCCCGTGGCCTAGTGGCACGCGTTTCGCTTTGTAGGCGGGAGGTCGATGGCTTGAAACCCATCTAGCGAGGCAAAAGGGGTAGGTGGCGGTCGAGAGGGGATTTCGGCTGCTGCGGGAATTGGGTCCTAAAATGAAGCTTAGATTGCTGATATTTTTGTTTACAGCGATAAAGTTTATTTTTCTGAGTACAATGACCCTTTGTACGACCACAAAGAGTTTAAAATGGATTTTTAAATCAATTTTGAAAAATTAACCTCGCGGTCCTTCTTGACAGAAAAGCTCCTACTTGACAGCTCGTTCCAAGGGGACCATGGTTAATCCATCGAAAAAATGTTGTCTTGTCAAAAAAATTTTTGAGTTAAAATGAAAAAAAAAAGATCAGAAATGGTTTTTAATCGTGTTTTTTACCGTTGTACATAAAAATTGACACAGGGCTTTAGTACCCAATTGACTTTGTCATGTCCCAGACCTCCCCAAAACCCATCCCATCCAATCTCTCGGACGATCTGTTGGCGACTGTCTGAGCGTTGAAGAACTCTGTACTAGTACACAGAGAAGAGCTTCAAATTCTACTTTCAACTCGGTCACATACTCCCAGGCAAAATTCGAGCTGAAGATTGGGCTACATGATCGGTAACGATAGCTAGATTGGTAAAAAATAAACGAGGTTTCCCCTCAATATCACTCAACTCCACGTCTTCGGAGCAGGCTACTTTGACCAACCAACGGGGTACAAACTAAAAAAGTGTCAAACGAGAAAGTGACCAACCACCGGGGGTTGAATGTATCATGCAATTTGCTGGAAGCATGGTACATTAGGGTGGAATCAAATATTTATTTTTTCAGCAACACATTTTTTGGGTCCCTTTTAGGATCCCAATTAACCTCCCACAATTTGGGAGCGATTGGTTGAGCCCACGATTGACTTAAAGCAAATTAAATTTGTATGGAAATTACTATGAGGAAACTTACATTTTCACATTATATAATTTACAAAATTCATTTTTTATTATTTTGAGAAACTAACACCGTAAAAGTATAGCTATGGATGTCCTGAACAACTCTCCCGAAGACAGTATGGTGCTAAATTTATTCTAACAAAATTACAGAACGTTTGAACGCACAGTGCGGACGCGATTTCTTCAATGCATTTAATATGCAGCCATTCACACTGTTCCGCATCCGTGTACGGATCCGTACTGCGGATACGGATGCGGAACAGTGTGAATGGCTGCATATGAAATGCATTGGAGAAATCGCGTCCGCACTGTGCGTCCGTACTGTCAAATATTACACGGATGCGGCTGCGGCTGCGGATGCGGTATAATGTGAATACACCTTTACACTTTGGCTTTGGCCCATTTACATTGTTTTGCTTGATTTGTGCTTACTTTTATCGAAAAGCAACGGTTAATTTAATAAGCAGCATTTTTAGCAAATGTTTTGAAAATTACCATCAAGTTTGCATTCAAGCATATTTCTCAAATTCTTAATTTTATGAATTCTAAAATTAAAAAAAAACCGTTCATATAAAAGACACATCAACCGGTATGTGCACGGAACTGGTTGTTAAGCTATGAACAAGATTATCCGTTCGACGCAGAACGTTGCACCAGTTCGATTTTCTTACATAAACTGTCAGTCGAACAATTTACAGGGGTAACTATGTTTAGTGGTCGATGACAACAGGCAGGCTAAGATTATATCCTGCCAGTCATCGATCATTGAACATAATAACCCCTGTAGATTGTTCGACTCAAAGATCATGGAAAAATCAAACTGCAGTCCGCCATGGTGCAAAGTTTTCCGTCCATCACAGCGTAGAACGAATAAGCTTGTTCTCAGCTTTATGTTTGAAACGGAATTCGGGTACGATTTGAATTGAATTCCGTTTCAAAATTCGGATTGAGTATACTGGGTTGTCGCTGTTTTGACGTTTGCCTCCCGTACCTTTCCCGTCACAGCTCACTGCATGGCGGCGCACGATAAAAATCTAGTACCTCCCGCGCACGGCCAGAACGTTATTTGCAAATGGCCAAAATCGGGTGAGAAATGGCTCCCGTGTGTTTTTCTATCGCAAATTTCGACGTTAAATGAGTATCGCAGCCGTCGAGAAACGTGCGCAAGTTCTACCGGAAGCGTCTGTGCAAAAGTGGCTGGTGTTTTTCGCCGTGAACGCGCGTGCAAAGTCGTGAAAATTGCGTATTTCAGTTTCCTTCCAAGTCGCTGCCTAAAAAATTGGGATTCGGACTCGGTCCTCCTCAGCCTTCGGTGTGCTCTTCTCTCTCTTCGGGTAAGCGCAAGCGTTCTCTCTCCCACTACTACTGCTAGCTACGCCAATGTTGTTGACTTTGCAACTTGCCCACACGCGCGCGCCATCGTGCGGTCAAACTGGGAACCAAAATGTTCGGAAATTTAAATAAAAAATATTTTTTGTAAATACGTAAAATCATTACATATTTAAGTAAACATTATACGTAATTTCGCAATTATTTCAACTTTTTAATGAAATTTAAATAATGTTCCATTTGGCAAATTTAAGTTTGCGTTTTGTTTGGCCGAGCGCGCAAACATGTTGGTGTGTGTGGTGGTGGTTTGTTTTGGGTGGTGGTAAAAAGTGTACGGGACTTTGCGGGCCAGTCCGTCGAGTGCGGAGAAAAAGTAACCTCTGTTTGTGGCCCTCCTGCCCGGTACGGTACGGAGGGACGAACCACGCGGAACAACTCATTCGATGGAGACGGATTTGTCGGACAGGGATTTGACCTCCAACCTGGGTGGATTATTTGGATCGTGCACTGGTCTGTAACATGAAGGCTGCCTGTATGAATCCCCGAGATCGAAACTTATTTGAAAATGAGTTCCTACCTAGCGGCGTACTCTTGAATATATAGGGGAGAGTGGGGAGACTTGATCCCCGGGGACACTTGATCCCAAGCCTGTATCTCGTCAGCATGTGGGTAAAACAATTAGCTTTGTTCTAGAAAGTTGTGCAAAATTGACTAAAACTCATTGTAGAAAACAAAGAAAAAAATTAAAAAATGTTTAGATTGAGTTACACACATATATCTAAAAAGTGCTGCAAAAAACTCCCAAGAGATCTTTTTTCGTTGTTTTGATAAGTATAGAAAACACTAAAAAGTTATTCAAAAAAATATTTTTTTACATGAATTGTTTCATAAATTTATCAACTCAAAAACCCTTACGCATTTGACGTTAAATTTATCGTCATACTATTTTTACAATCAATTGTTTAAAAAAGTCCGTTTAGGGAGACTTGATCCCTGCATCTTTACAGTCGCTGGAATCAGCCTCAAGATTAAATAATTGGGCTGGGTTTTCGTACATAGTTTCCTATAGTATAGTTGTACATAACTTACTGCAGTTTGAACCATTTTTCGAAAGTTTTGTAAACAAAAATTACCAGCTTTTGTAAACATGCTTAATTTTGGTCTTAAAAAGAAAATTTTAAGTTTTTAAATATTTCGTATGCTAAACTTGTTATATTTTGAACATAAACGTACAGGTTTAATGTGAAATTGCTGAAATTAACAGTTTGGATGAATAAGAAACATTTTGCTTAAGATTTCTTAAAAATGTTGAAAGGGGGATCAAATTACCCCCAACATTTTGAAAATGCCGTTTTAAAATATTTTTTTAAAACGCTTGGCATGATTCGAAGAGTTTATCTGATGAAATACCCTTATCAGCCAAACATAGTTGAATGTATAAGCTTTCAATTCATGCAAAAAGTTCATGGTTTTGTGAGAAATTGACAGAGTTATGTGCGATACAAAAAAAGGAGATCAAGTCTCCCCACTCTCCCCTAGTTGTAGAACAAGGTTTGTTAAAACACCCGATAGGAAGTATTTAAATTTGCTATTTTTTTCGTTTGAGGAACAGGATTTAGGATATCATCTAATAAAACTTCTATTAAAAGATATGCAACCCTCACTTAAGAAATTAAAACATAAGCGAATCGCAAATTACCTCTAACATAAGGCAGTATTTTGCAAACTTTCATGAAAACAAGCTAACCCGACAAATTTCGCCTTGTCTCCTTTTTTTGTATTTTGACGTACTGAGCTTGATTGCTTATTCAGCCTCCTGTGATCAACATGTAATACAACGTAACTATTCCCATACAATTTGCCAATGCTTCGGAATCGGTTCGAGAGTGGCCAGAGTGTTTATTAGTTAGTGTAAAAACTGTCCTTGGGCTCATACGAACCCAACGCAGTAAAAAGTGAACTGATCCGTTGTTCCGTATTTAACTGGTTTGCGTTCGAACAAAACCATGTCTAAGTTAGTTAAGTTATTCAAATAGCATCTGAAAGTAGACATTCCGAACTGCTTATGCTGAAAATTTCATAGGGTTTAGTCAAGATAAAATCACTCGAAACATGAAATTCTTCAATTGACCTCCTAGACTCACCTTCACATACACATATCGACTCAGAATCAAGTTCTGAGCAAATGTCTGTGTGGATGTGTGGACAAAAAATTGTCACTCGATTATCTCCTGATAGGCTTCACGAATTATGGCCGTTTTGAACCGTCTCAAAATCAGCAAGTTTAGTTAAGTACTTTTAAAGATTTTTTGCAATTATATTGGCCTTATTACCCATTTTAAGAAAGGTATTGAAAAGACCTTTTCAACGAGGCCAAAACATTGAAGATCTGACAACCCTATCAAAAGTTATGAGCACTTATGTGTTGATTATACATTTGTTTCGGGTTTGTTGTGTAAAGACAAATATTGACGTTGGATTTTTGGTTACATGATAAGTATTTACGTCAGCTCTTGAATTCTGTTTGATAATATATTTAAAATTTGTAGAGTGTACACTTGAAGACTGGATTAATGTGAGGAATGCATCAACCAGTGGCTGATTCCCACCCCGATCGGTCATTCCTCAAAATTAAACTGAACCAAACCAAACCAGTTGTCAAATTATTTCTGATCAAACTGACCATCCAATCCAAAAGCCATTTTGTACAGACTTTTTGTCATAACCGTATGGAAAATTGGAATTCCCTGGGCCTTGTAAAGTCAAGGGGCATGATTTGATCCTAGTGCATTAGTTAAAATTTGGGTAAACATTCTTTTTTATAAGCACTATGGACACCATTTCATGCTACGAGAACTCGCTTTGCCGCAGCCCCAGGGCTTAAGCGTCGACCGATAAGCTGTCTTCGTGAACTAGGTAGTTCTCCGATAGTGAAAATATCACAATTGCACAAGAAACCGCTGCTTCTGTGACTTTTCCACTATCACAATGTGGGTTTTAGGTTCACTTCAGGATAGTACAATTGATTTGTTGCTTAGCATTAGCATCTAAAATAAATCTATATTCTTTCAAAATCTATTTAAAGTTAAAGTTAGTTGCAATTTTTTTGCTAGAGTAATGCTGCCAATAGACTTTGATTGATGTAGACTACTAGGCATATTTTATGTCAAAATGTTCATAGAGTCTCGATCAATCAATAATGTAATGATATCGGACAAAATTCGTTGATCTGTTGAACTAACGGTTTTCGGATTATGGTTGTATCGACCATTGTTGCGAATCGAGGAACTACGGTTCTTTTGACGTAAATGATCATTTCTTTTTCAAATCGCGATTTCTATCCTATTTGTATATCAGTTCATAATTTTCTATTTATATTTTGAATAATTGAATAAGTTGGGCTTATGAATAAAACACAACTGTGCATTTATTCTAGAGTCAGATCCATACAGCGTCAGTGTTTATTTGGTCGAAGTGTACTAATTCATTGGCAGATCTGATTCTAGTTGTAATGTACGACAAGACTACTGACGGACGTGACAGGACGAGGGCCCAGTTTAGAGGTTTCAACATCAAGGATGTGCGGCTGGACCACCCTTCCAAAAAAAAAAACCGTATGGAAAATTGGAATAACGTTGATATCACAAAATCCGCTTATAACTAAGTCAGTTTGAATCAAATCAATCTACAATGTTCTACAAAGTTGTTCCAAATATAAAAATTCATGCATGTGCAGCACATAAATTCTTTTAGATGAATTTTGAACTGTTGGGCGAATAAAAGATGAAAATTGTCGTTTTCCGCATACACTTGGGTTCGAATTCCAATACTGGGCACCTCGAATTCTTAACCAAATTGGCTGAAACTTTCAGGAGTGCTTCTGTGGATGCCAATCTATGGTTGTTTGCCCGCCTATCCGGAACAGCTCAACTTTTGCCATTTTGGCGCACCCTAATCAACCTAAAGGGGGATTAGAGGAAAGTGTAACAAGCTCAGGAAATGCTCGTTATAACCCATCAAAAACGTTAAAAATCTGTCGGTTTTTTTATAATCAGCTTATTCCAGGTCTTTACTAAGACTTTGATAGAACAAGTTTTTAAAAAATCCGGTTTTTTTTATGTATTTTAAAATTTTTAATTTGCTAACAATTGAACTGTTATCACTTAGATACACCAGATTAGAATGTATTTGAAACGTTTCGTTCATTTTTAGATAAAATAATATTATTTTACTAAGGCCGTTGCAAATAGCAGGCCAAGGGTGCATGATACTGATGATACTCGTCGGTTGACACACCTAGGCGAGGAACATCCCGGAAAGAGCCCAACTACATCCGTAGTGCTGTTTGGACAAAACAGCATGGCTCTGGTTCCTTGCAAGTGTCCTATTTTCTTACCTCCACGTTGGCTTGGTTTAGTCATCATGATGACATGGTTTAACCTAGCTGGTGGCCTGTGGAAACGACTCGTAAACCTTTGACCAGCGAGGGTCAGAGTAGAGACGGCTAGAAGAAAGGGGCGCGTCAATGTGGGAAAGGGAAGTAATTTGTGATTGTAGACAGTATTGTTTTGATTCGCAGTATGTTGAGTCAACTGCTGTGGATGTACCTGAAACATCGCACAACGGGGTTTCTCTTCTCTTCATTCTCAGCTACCACCTATCTTCTGTTTATTTTGTTTCACTGATTTTCTAACGCGGCTTCTGTTTACTATCCTCCATTTGATTTCGATTTTATTCATTTGATTCTCTTATTTCTCAACGCTTTTCCACTCTATTTTACCAATTGATGCTGCTGTAACAAACTGTCTGCTTTCCCTTAATTTGGCAGCGATGTCAATTTTGTTTATCATGTGCCTTTTCTTTATTTATCTATTTGAATAATTTCTCATCTTCCCTGTAAATTGCCCTCAATACAATCTAAGCTTGTTTGTTACCTCTATTTATTAACTTTTGTTAATTTCTTTATCTACTTCATAAATTACTATATTTCTTTTACTTTTGATTCTTTACATAGTATATTTCCTTCACTGTCCATTGTTTTGAAACTTCACTTTTTTCTTAAGCAAGGTTGGAGCCTTTACTCAATTTATGGAATGATTAAAGGATTAACACAAACATTACTATTGTAATTTTGGTAAACTTTTATAACATGCTTAGGACCAAAATTGTAACAAAACACCGCGACAAAAGAAATAGCAACAGATAAACACGACTTAACATTAGGGAATATTTTAGGAGAAAACAATACACAGTAAAATAACAACTAGTTTTTGAATTCAAACTAAAAATAAAACAGTTTTTGCTTTAATGAAAATTGATAGGCACACTTTGAATGGTTAGGCGCTTATACTTACATCAAACCCTACGTAATGTACCACCCCCGGCCGAGTTAAAATGCGTAACCGGAAAAGAAGGTGTGCATGCCTGGCACGAACACTCAAAGCGTGTTCTAGCGTGCTGCTCGTACTGACTCAGAGCAAGGGTGAGATGTAGGTGTAAGGGCAGTGCGTGTTCGTCGGGAACCTGGTGCATAAGATCGGTCAAGGCCCGTTCTTACACTGAAAATTGCGAATTGCGAATATTTTACTAAGGCCGTTGCAAATATTTTTCAAGGTTTATGTCGCCCCCTCATATAATCATATTTAGCATGTTTGGGCTTGTTTAAAAATGTTTTGAATTTTTGTGAAATTCCAAAAATAATTTCGTCAATACTTAGATATTTTGGAAACTAATGATGGCAGAACAACTGGATAGGTGTATAATGCATTTTAAAACACTTTTTTTTCATTAAAATGTTGAAACCATGGCTCGTAATTTCAATTTTTATACAGGTTTACAGGCTTTGCTAGTCATGTTATTTTATTATATTTATAAGCGACTTATTTAATTTGCGTTGTTTACCGATTTGTGAAAGTCATGAGAATGAAACTTCAATCTTCTAGAAAGTATTCATCGGATTTTTTTCACTCTGACTGCGTTTCAATAGCAAATTCAATTAACATCAAAATTGGTTTGAAAAAAATAAAGATTTAGGGGTTTTTCCTAAACTTTTGTTCAACAATCATCAAAAATGGGAAAAAATCGTAAGGGGTGAAATCAATCAAAATCGAGGTTAAATTAAAAAAAGTGATGTCAAAAATCGGGCGTGTGTGTACCGTAAACCGGGGTGACATTGATAGGATTTCAATTTGTTTTTGGAATATTTTCCAACAGTTATGGTTTTTCTCAAGATTATTATTTTTAAAACATGTACTGGGGTAGGCCACACAAAGTCCATGCACTTTTTTGGAAAAAAAGTTTTTTCAATAGTGTTTAGAAAAATAGTTACGTTAAAAATTCTTAAATTAAATTCCGGGGTGACTTTGATAGTCATAGTGTTTCTTGTTGAAATCATATTTTGGATGTTCAAACTTTATTTGTTCGTTAAATGTACCATTACTTAAGTAGCTGATAAAGTTTTTAAGAAAAAAAACAATGTTTGTATTTAGTTAACTAAGTTTATAAGCTTTTTAACAAAATACAAACAAACTTTAGGTGAAATTGTTAAAATGTTGGAATTTTGCCTGAAATTTGTTAAAACTAGTTTTGTTTATGAAACTATCGATTTATATTGCATTTAAAACTGAATTCAAAGCACAAATAACAAATTTTCACATTTTACATGAAATTTGTTCAACTAAAATTGCCTATAAATTTGGAGATTTTTTTAAATTGTGTTTCAACAACACATATTATTTATTATTTACAAACTTATTTAACCTTCTCCTAGTAGAAATTTGTCCAAAGAATCCGAAAATGCATTCCGTTTTCCGATTCAAAAGCGTGTTCATTGAAAAAATCATGACACTTTGAGAAGTTAAAAATAATGACTTTCATCGACATTTTCTTAACTATAGTGAACTAACTTTTTAAAGTTTTCAAAATTTTATGAAAAGTTCTTTTTGAGGTACTTTGAACACTTTTCTACCACGGTCAGTATGATTCTAAACAATTCCGTACGTATCTTAGTTGTACTCTTCATTTTGCGGAAAAATCTCAAACCTATCAAAGTCACCCCGGCTATCAAAGTCACCCCGTTTTACGGTACTATTTTTTTCTGCAAAGTCCAAACTATGACCTACACCTTTGGCGATGATAAAAAAATACGATTAGAAAATTCCTTCTTATGACATGGACTCTCAAGTTTGTGTGGAAACTTGAACGTAGTAACCTATTTGGACATAAGGAATTGATGGACAAAGATTAATCCAAATAAAAAAACAAATTGCTAATAAAATTGTGAAAAAAGGCACAACTTAAAAAAATGCTGGCCGTACAAGCGATGGGTGTATCTTTCCTCGTTTCGGCTTCCCTCACCTCCCTTTATCTCTCTGATTACACAAATGTTCAGTAATGATTGCGAAATGTTAATAGATAACCAGAATTAACGAGAAACTGTAACAACACGTCTGGTCCATGGAATCAGTGGACGTTGTAATGCAGAATATCAATTAGCCCGTTATAACTTTGTTCCGAACTAAATCAAATGGCGCAAGTTAGTTCATTTCACAGACCCTTCCGCGAATGCTTCAGCACCGTTTCAAATCAAATAATCGCCACCATCAGCCGCCGTTGGCCATATACCGGGCAGCGGCAATCTCTCGCCTCGCGTTATCTATCAGAGCTGTGCAAAATCAAACAACAAATTTTTAATTCACACTGTTTTTCTTTTCTTTTTATTTTGTTTTCCTTTACAGCGCCGCTCTCCCGACGACGACTCGACATTCGTGAGCCCCTTCTTGCTGCCGGAGGAGACCTTCTGCTCTGTGTGTGTCCCCGGGGTGGTCACACCAACAGCCAGCCAGCCAGTCACAAACACACTCGCAGTCAGCCAGCCAGCCAGCCAGAGCTCGGAGTGTGTAGTATCAATTAGATTGCTGCTGCCGCTGCTGTGTCAGGGAAAAAGTGGCGATTCGCGTATTTTTTTTTTCGCTCCTTCTGTGTTTGAGTTGCTTCTTGATTTCACGACGACGGCGCTGGTGGCACTGTCTCTCTGATGTGTCCCTAAAATAGAAATTTTAATATGTGATTTTTATTAGTATTTGAGGCAAGGAAAAAAAAAGTGAGCGAGTGAGGAGGAAAAAAAAGGTGGATTTCAAGCCGAGTACGAGCGGAGAATCGCAGAGTGTGAGGGCACAAACTATCGGCTCTGCTGCAATAAGAACCCAAAAAAAAAAGTGGAGCCTTCGACGTCACACATTTTCCGTTTTGTTGTTGCCTTTTTTTTCGGCGAGGTGTTCATCAACTGCAACTAAAACCATTACATCGAGTTGGGCAATAAGAACGGAACGGAAAGTACACAACCACACGCGAGGACCGCGGCGGCACACCGTGGGCTGAGACAGTGAGCGTGTGACGCAAGTGAACCCAGGCTCGGAACAAGGAAGAAGCCACAAGTACTCGACGATCGTCGTCTTATCGGAGATCTTGCCAAAACAGTGCGGAAGATTGTGGTGTGTGCGAAATTGAAAAGTGTAAACACAAAACAAAGAGGATTAGAAGTTGAACAGCGCTCAGTGGTTATTTTCCTATCAGAGCACACACACACACACGTCCGCGCACCTGTGTCCACAAGCAAACAAACAGGCACACACTAACACACTTGCTCGTGAACGTCGTCGTCGTTGCATAATTGAGTGAACACCGCGCGAGAGTGAAGCAATCAAGAAGAGAGCGACAGAAGAAGAACAACAGAAAAGGTGCTCCCCCTGTATCGTATCGCACATACACACGATCATCGCGCACTGATAAAAGAGCCCCAACAACAACATCAACAACGTCACCACAATAACAAGTGGGGTGGTGTCGTCGTGATCGTGAATCGCAGGAAGTGCAACCGCTGAAAGTGGTGGTAGTGGGTGGTGCTCGGGAAAAAGTTCCGGATTTGAGTCGATGCGCACATTACAACAACAACAACAACAAATAAAGCAGAGAAGAACAAAAACACACCACGCACGCTGACACTCACAACTACAACACCGGTGAGTGCAAACGTTGATGGAAAACTGAAAACTAAATAAAAAAAAAATCGTCGCGTATAGGACGTACTTGGGACGGGCGGGATGATTATTGGGTTGTGTGTGCACAAATTTGTTGCGACGTTTTGTCAATGGTTGATTTTTTCAGATGTGGTCATGTTTGGACTGTCTGGTTATTATATTTATTTATTTTTGGTGGCCGATTTAATTGAACGCTCGCGGTAGAATTTTAAATGGCAAAATGGCGAAATTGAAATCGTACCGTTTTCGAACATTGTACACGGGCCCCTCCTTCGATCAAAATTTGTTCTGGATTTGTCCGAGGGGTCATACACAAACACCGTAATAAAAAAAAACATGTTTGTGCCCCCCCTTCTGTCCGGGCCTAGCCATGCTACTGTTTCTACTCGAAACTAAGTGTTCGAAGGCTTGATTGTTGAGGCAATTGCAAACCTCTTTTTACACCTAAGTTTCCATCCACCCCGGGATTCGAACTGACGACCTTTGGATTGTAAGTCCAACTGCCTACCAGTGACTCAACCGAGGCAGGACTCAGGGAGACGACTCCTACACCTGGATTGAGCTAACGACCTCTAACTTCAATTTACTTTCAAGTCACAATTTAAAAAAATATTAAAAGTAAGCATTGTACTGCGGGCGTCAATAATTAGAGTTCACGCGCGGTAATACGACCGCAAGATAATAGTCGCATGACAGCCGCATGACAACCGCAGAACAAATTTTTGGCTGTTGTTCAAGGTTGCCTTGAGTTTTCAGCTGACTTTTTGGGAAAATATTCAAAACAAACCAAGTTGACAGCCAAATAAACGCAAATTTCAGTTCAACTTGCTGATTTTTACACTGCGGTAGTAAGGCGGCAATAATCTCCTGTCACTCACAGCGAAGGAGAAGCATGATTTTATCTCGCAATAGGCAATACATATATTTGAGTAACATTTATTTTTATGTTTCATCAAGTAAATATTATGCATCGGTGACTGGGCTACGTTCTCAGCCCAGTTACCGAACAAGTACTGTACTGCCCATGTTCGCATAAATGTCCCATATGCAAAAACAGCAAGCTGAGAAAAACGCATTTGAAGTTTGTCCCATTCATAAGGCTACGTGTAAAGTTTTCACGAAAAAACAGGATTTCCTCCTGATTTCTAGAACAAAGTACTGGATGTTATAGGCTCTTTTGAAAGAGCACACGATTTTGAACCAAACTGCATCAAAAACTCGAAATTGATGAAAATGCATATGGGACATTTATGCGATCAGGGGCAGTGTACTCAATTTGAATTCCTACACTCAAAGTCAGAAGTATCCCTCAAAAGGGTACTTTCAATCCTTTAAAAGGATACTTTCTATCCTTTTTTAAAGTTCACCCGGCGTCACCCTTTTAAAAGGGTATGTCAAATTCAGTACATTTTCGATACCCGCCCCGCAAAAACAGATACAGATAAAATAGAACTTCCGAACCCTTGTCAAATGGACAAGGACCCAGCGCGTATATAGTTGATGGTGGTAACAGTATTCCTAATTCCAATTTTAGCTCACCAAGTCGCGATGGCCTAGTGGTTAGCATTTTTGCTTACCAATTCAAAGGACGGGGGATCGAACCCCGACTCGAGCGACTTTGATTTTTCGTTCATGTTCAGAATTTCAAGATTTATATATCCTATACTTTCTCGTTGGGAGCAGATGGGAATCGAACCCAGGACCATTCGCTTACAAAGCGAACACCGTAACCAGTCAGCCACGACCGCTCCTCAACATGATGTTTTCAAAAGTTATGCTTAAAATCGATTTCTAACTTTAGTCTGGAAGAGAACCGTCCATAAACCACGTGGACACTTTTTTAAAATATTTCTTGCAAAAGCAAGAAAAACAAAAAAAACTTACAAAAATTGCAAAGGATAGAGGATAGAAGTAGAGAAAGCTTATATCTATATCATATCACAGGTTTTTTATCCATTGTAGATGTGCTTAAGGGATACATACATGTAAATCGAAAAAAAAAATCAGAGATTTAATTTTATTTGAAATCTGTTTTTAGGGAATTAAAAAATACATTATCATCTATCATCAAAACAGATTGGAGACATTTGGTTTTATCAATGCCGAGATATAGCTATTTGCAGTTTCAAAAAACGGGTGCTACGATGTCATAACACTGCCTTGACCAAATCGGCTCAAAATTGTGTTGAAGACTCCGGTCCTGTGTGTATGACGAAGGCCAATTTAAAAAAAAACTCATTTAAAAAAAAGGCTAAAAATATTGTTGTGTTTTTCATATAAAAAAAAACTGACGTTTTTGATTTTTGTATTTTTTTAAAAACAAAATTTCAAAATCGGGCTTCGTCATGCACACGGGATATGTCTGTAATATGAAATTTTATGATTTTCTACATGTATGTAACCCCTTAATCATCAGCTCTCCGAGGGCCAGAAATTGCTCCGTCTTGCTACAGCAGCTCCGAAACCGCGTCAACATCTCCCCCGCGTTAGCAAAAAACTCCGGCAGGGTAAAGAGATTTTCCCCGGTGACTCCTTGCTGGGCCCCATCGCCGCTACCGGCAGCGACCACGTTTGCAAACGACCACCCCCATCCAGGAGGGATCGTTGGGTTGTCCGCTGGAACCGTTCGCTGTTTTTTTTTTACAGATTCAAAAAAATATCTATATATATCATTAAACAAATTTCAACAGTTGCTTCTATATGCTTAAATCTGCTGCTAAAAATGTGAAAATCTCTTTTATGGCTACGAATTTGACATGATACAGATAAACGAAACGAAGTGTACTTTAGACTTCGTCGCCGACGGAGCGACGCCGGATACCCATATTTACACTTAGATTTTTTAGAGCGCCGCCCGCCACGGTATTCGAACCAGCAACCTCTGGATTGTGAGTCCAGTGCGCGGTCCAATTGATCCACACGGGCGGGCAAAAACAGATACAGATAAAATACAATAAATCTCCATGTTGAACAATGTCTTAAGTACAACCCTTGTGAAGAAACAGCGGCTTTAAAAATAGAAATGTTGAATAAAAAGGGGTTTTAGACATTTTTTGGTGTTTTTTTCAGTTTCGAAAAAAAATAATACCGAGAGCTCGTTGTTTGACAGCATTTCAATTTAAAGTCAATTATAAATTGATGTAAGCTAATCTACCAAAGGGGATACTCTCTGAATTTACTATCCAGGTTACTACCATCCAACTAGCTACAATGGAAAAATATCCTGTTATCAGTAATGTTGGAGTTAAATTGGACGAGCATTCCGGTAAAAATATTTTCGGGACTGAAAAATCAAGTCTTACTCATAAACATGGCCAAAACCCTACACACCAATTGAGAGATTCGACAGAAACGTGCACGCATCCTGGTGGCGAGTAGAAGCACTACGCAACGATGTTCGGAATGACAGCGTGCTTGGAAATATTATTTTTTTTGCAGTTTTTGATTTTTATTTCCTTTAAATATTTTTTAACGTCGATGAAAGTCATTGTAAAGTGTGGCAATCGCATAAACGAATCGAATGATGTAAAAATCATAGGGGCTGAGTTAATTTTTCGTGTTTTTTCCTCAAATTTACCAAAAGATCTTTTGAAAAATTGATTTAAATATGATTTATTTGATTGATAATGCTCCTTATGTGTGTATTATTGATAGAACAAACTATTAGAGTCATATTACAGCATAATAACAATAATTTTCTCAAAAAATTGCTAGTTATTCGATTTTTTCCAAAAAATTCCAAAAAATCACCAAAATGCATTTTTAAGGTCAATATTTTGGTCAAAGGGGAAGAGAAGTAAAGTTTAAACACTTTTACATAACATTTCATCATTACTTTTAACTTTTGCAACATTTAACTCAAGTTATCCAAAATATCGATCATCTTTTTAGAAAAATCGTTTTAATAAAATTCCAGTCACAATTAATCACTACAAATCACCACGCATTATGATCGTTAGCGAAATTGCCACACTTTGCAATACCCCACTTGTTCCTTCGGATGAGTGGACTGTATAAAATCGGTTTTCGCGGTCAAGTAGAAAAGTTCGGGAGCAAAGACAAAACGCGTCCGTTTGCTAAGTTAACTACTTGAGACTGTTGGTTTATTCGTGTTTGTCGTGTGTTTCGTTACAGAGATCGTGTGTTAGTGTGTGTGGTCTCGCGCGCGCGCGCTTCGCACAGGGTGTGCCAAAAAACGCCGCTGCTGTTTCTCGTGCTAGGGATGCGCAAGTAGCGCAACATCCTCCCCCGCGTTGAAATCGTATTTCAATCCTCGTCCTCGTCCAACGGCAGCAAGCACACCTCGGTCACCGCGCGCTTGAACTCCGCTCCGTTCGCCATGCGCACCGTAACGACGCGAGTCACGCCGTCCTCTCCGGGGTGCGCGGTCACGATTCGTCCAAGAGGCCACTGCAGAGGTGGCGCGTTCTGGTCCACGAGCAGCACGAGCGAACCCTCCTTGATGACCTTCGTCTTCAGCCACTTCGATCGGTTTTGCAGCTCCGGCAGGTATTCAGCTGTCCACCGCCTCCAGAAGTGCTGCAGCATGGTCTGCACCAGCTGCCATCGCGACAGTCGGTTCTCCTTGAGGTGCGAGTAGTCTGGTTCTGGCACGGCCTGCATCTCACGTCCGATCAAGAAGTGTGCTGGCGTGATCGCGGTATAGTCCGACGGGTCGTCCGAGCTCGGCACCAGGGGCCGCGAGTTCAAAACAGCTTCTATCTGGGTCAGCGTGGTGTAGAGTTCCTCGTAGGACAACTTTCGCTCGCCGACAATCCGCTTCAGGTGGTGCTTGACCTGCTTCACGCCGGCCTCCCAGATGCCGCCGAAGTGTGGACTCCGCGGCGGGATAAAAGACCACTCGATTCCCTTCTCGACGCAGTAGCTGGTGATCTTCTTCGTGGCGCACTCGTTCTGGAACATCTGCCAAAGTTCGTGCAACTCCGTTTTGGCCCCGACAAAGTTGGTCCCGTTGTCGGAGTGCATCGTTTTCGGGCACCCGCGTCGGCTGGCGAATCGTCGCAAGCTCGCTAGGAAGGCGTCCGTCGTCAGGTCCGAGACCAGCTCCAAGTGAATGGCCCGGGTCTGCAAACACACGAACAAGCACACGTAAGCTTTCGTGATCTGGGGCTTACGCGTGGCCGATGACGTCTTGATCCAGAATGGCCCGGCGTAGTCCACACCGGTGTTCGAGAAGACCGGAGCTGGCTGGACACGATACGACGGGAGGTCACCCATCAGCTGTGTCGTCTTCAACGGGTTCGCTTTGAAGCACACGATGCACTTCCGGATCACTTGGCGGATCGTACTCTTCACGTTGAGCGGCCAGAATCGTTGTCGTACAACCGCAAGCAGACCTCGTTGCCCGATGTGCAGGTTGTCCACGTGCAGTTCTCGGACGAGTGCTTCGGTGATCGGGTGCTTAGCCGGCAGCAGCATCTGGTGACGGCTATCGTACGGCACGAAGGCCCGCTTGATCCGGCCACCAACTCGCAGAAGGCCGTCGTCGGGATCCAGGAACGCCTTCAGCCCGTTGAGTCGATGGTTTGTGTCCGCACCGTCCATCAGTGCAAGGATTTCTGGCTGGAATGCTTCGCGTTGAACCAGCCGTACGATCACGAGTGTCGCTGTACGCATCTCCTTGGCGGTGAGTCGTCCCTTCACCACCTCTGTTTTGCGCGACTTGACGAACCTCGCTAAGCGCACCAAGTAAGCCATGCTTCTGACGATCCCCGTGAAACTGCTCAACTTGTCAAACATCGGGAAACGTTCGACAGGAACTGTCATGGCCAGCACCACTCCAGTTCGCATTTCCGGCAGCTGGTCGTCCGGAATCTCGATTTCGTCCGCAGCCGCGGCTACGGTTGTGCGTGGTCGGCCCTGCCACCACTTCTTGGACTTGATCAGCTTCTTCGGTGTGACTCCCCGCGAAATCAAGTCGGCCGGGTTTTCGTGCGTAGCAACGTAATGCCAGTGGAAGTTTTGCGTCAGTTTTTGGATTTCGCTTACCCGATTCGACACGAACGTCTGCAGCAGCTGCGGGAGTTTCTTGAGCCAAGCCAGGACGATTTGCGAGTCGCTCCAGAGGTGCACCGATTCGAACTTGAGTTCCGTGGCGCTCAGGAACTTCACGACCATTCTAGCGAGCAACAGTGCCGCCAGCAGTTCAGCTCGGGGGGTCGAGATGGCCTTCTCCTTGGGCTTCCGTTTCTTGGGCAGGATTCGAGACTTGCTGCAGATCAATCTCATCTCGGTCTCCTCGTTCGCGAAGAAGCCCTTCACGTAGATGCACGCACCGTAGGCCAGATCAGATGCGTCCGCGTACCCGTGCAGTTCTAGCTTGAGCGCGCCTTTCCAGGAGATCCATCTCGGCAGTCGCACCTCTCTCAGCGCGGTCAACTCGATGCGGAAGCTCCGCCACTTCTCGCCGATGTCTGTTGGGACCGGGTCATCCCACTCGATGTGCAGCTCGCCAACTTCTCGCAGGATCAGCTTCGCGTAAGTGATGACTGGCCCAAAGAATCCCAGCGGGTCGAAGATCTTGGCCAGCTGACTCAGAAGCTTCCTCCGAGTCACTTCTTCCAGGTCGTCGAAGTCGGGCACTGACACCGAGAACCAGTCCTCAAACGGGTTCCACGTAACGCCCAGCGTTTTCACGATCGTCTTCGAGCTGTCGTCGGTGACCTCGAACGAATTGCCACGCAGCTCTTCAGGGACCTCTCGCAAGAGGTCGGAGTGGTTCGCGCACCACTTGTGGGCGCCGAAGCAGGCTTTCGCTAGGAGCCCGGTCATCTCCCGTTGGAGTTCGCACGCCTCAGCAAGCGTATCGGCACCCGTCAGTACGTCGTCCATGTACGTTCCCTTGTCGACCACCTCGGCGGCCCTCGGGAACTCGTCTTCGTGATCTGCTGCAGCTTGTTTCAGCGCCATGGTTGCTTGGAACGGCGAGGGTCCCAGGCCGTACGTCACCGTGAGCAGCTCTCGAACGGTGAGAAAATCGTTCCGGTCGTACCTCCAAAAGATTCGCTGGTACCTTGTGTCTTCCGGATGGACGCGCACTTGCCGGAACATCTTCGGGATGTCGAGCGTGAAGACGAACTGGAAGCCTCTGAATCGGAGCAGGATCGCCGTCAGGTCGTTCTGGATTGTTGGGCCGATCCTCAGAACGTCGTTGATCGAGACGCCCGTGGACGTCTTCGCCGACCCGTCGAACACGACCCGCAGCTTGGTGGTCGTACTCGTGGGCCTCAGCACGCAGTGGTGCGGCAGGTAGAACGCCGATCCCGGGTCCTCGTTCGGTGCTTCTTCGATCTCTCGCATGTGTCCGAGTTGCTCGTACTCTCGGATGAACTGCGAGTACTGCTCCTTCAGTTCGGGCTGCTTGTCCAGTTTCCGCTCCAGAGCCAGAAAACGCCGCAGCGCCATCTCACGCGAGTCTCCCAGCTCGCGCTTGCGTTCGTTGAAAGGGTGACGTACCACGTAGCGCCCTTCCTCAGTTCGTTCGTGTGTGCGCTGGAAGTGCTCCAGACACATCTCGTCGTCCGCCGTCGGGGATGAGCGGATCTCGTCGCAGGCCTCCACCTTGTAGAAGCTCTTCAGCAGCTCGATGAGCGGCTCTTCTTCAGACGTCTGGCAAAGTGCGCGCGCAACGACCGTCGCATCGCTCGCAATCACACCTCCGGCAATCCAACCCAGCTTGGTGTTCCTCAGCACAGGTCGGTCGGGGCCGAGTTCGTATCGGCCGTCTAGTAGCAGGTTCCAAAAGTATTCGGCGCCGATCAGCATATCGACGCGTCCTCGTTTGTTGAACGCCGGGTCGGCCAGCACAAGTTCGCTTGAGATGGGCCACTCCGAGGCGTCGAAGGATTTCACCGGAAGCTCACCAGTGATTCGTGGGGTCACCAGGAAGTCCAGTTCAGCAGCAAAGTTTCCGTGGCGAGACCTGATGGTCGCGCGCAGTCGACGGCTAATCCGGGTTTTGTTGCCGTTCAGACCACTGACACTTTTGCTCTTAAAGGCTTCGCACTTCCACAGTTCGTGAGCGGCCTTGCACACTGGACACTTTTGTTCGTTTTTCGATTCACTCAGCGTGTGGCTTCTTCCCGCCGTCTTCGGCTTCGCACTCTCCTTCGCTGGTTTCACTTTGGTGTCGATCTTCTCGGAGATTCGACACTGCTCTTCCAGGAACGCCATCAACGCAGCGTAGGTCGAGAGCACGTTCTTCTTCTGCTTGGCCTCCCAGGCCACCTGCAGCTTCTTCTCCATCTTGCCCACGATGAGGTTGATCAGCATCTGCTCGCCGAGCCCAGCCACCGGTAGTTCCTGGTTCCTCAAGGCATCAACGTTCTTCGTGCAGGTGTCGATCACCTTCCGCAGCTCCGCAGCATCCTCCTGGCTGATCTTCGGTAGACCGTAGAGTTTGTCCACGAGCTTGTCCACAACGATCCGCTTGTCCTCGTAGCGCAACGTGAGCAGCGCCCAGGCGGCGTCGTAATCGTTGTTGTTGATCATCTCGTCGTCGATGATGCCAGCTGCTTTCTCTACGAGGCAATCCCGCAGGTGGTAGAGTTTCAGGGCAGGCTCTTCTTGTCGATAGCGGTTCATCAGAGTGGTGAACAGCGCCTTGAACGCGTACCACTTCTCGTAGGACCCATCGAATTTGGGCAACGGCACTTGCAGCGGTGGGAGGTAGGGCTGGGCTGGCTGCTGGGCCGGCGCTCCGGGCGCTGGGGCAGCTGGTTCCGCCTTCGGCACGACATCGATCAGCGTGCTCAACTTCAGCGACACTTCGTTGAAGACACCCTCGAACTCCACGTACTTCTCGGTTTGCACTATGTCTTGGTCTTCAGAGAGCGGCAGTGCGTAGATCTTGTTTTGCACCTCGTTGCACTCGCCGTAAATGTTCTCCAAAGCCCGCTTCTGCAGCTGGAGGAAGTGAACGTTTCGAACGTTCGGGTTCGGTTCCTCCTCGCTGTCTCTCAAGGCCGCACGCACACGAAACAGCTTTCCACGCACTGCCTCTCTCTGCTTCACTAGCGCCTTGAGTTGCGCATCCATCTTCCTCTTTTCTTCTTTCTTCTTCTTTTCCGACTTTTGTTCGGCCACAGACTTCACTCGCGGCGTCGACGGAGTCTTTGGTAGTGTTGGTGTCGGCGACGGCGACGGAGATAGTGGTGGTGTTCTTGGCGTTCTCTTACTTTTCCCGAACGGCGTGGACATCGTCCATCTCGCTCACACACTTTTTTCTTGCTGCCCGTCCGCCATTTGCAAAACCAACCCACGCCAACCAAAGCCGACCGAATCTTCCGGAAAAGTTCACTTTTTCACCGTTTCTTCGCAAATTCGGAACGCCTTCGGGCAATTCCGTCGGGATCGCACTTCCCGGGTCGCTTCCGCCGTTCCCCGGAGGAGGCTACTCTTTGTTCTTCGGCAGCAACGCGCACTTCCGCGTCGCCAACATCCGATCGCGGATGTTTCACTCGCACTTTTTCTCGCGATAAAAGGAATCACGACGATTCCACCGGTTTCCCGCGTATCCGGTTCCGTAAGGACCAATGTTCCTTCGGATGAGTGGACTGTATAAAATCGGTTTTCGCGGTCAAGTAGAAAAGTTCGGGAGCAAAGACAAAACGCGTCCGTTTGCTAAGTTAACTACTTGAGACTGTTGGTTTATTCGTGTTTGTCGTGTGTTTCGTTACAGAGATCGTGTGTTAGTGTGTGTGGTCTCGCGCGCGCGCGCTTCGCACAGGGTGTGCCAAAAAACGCCGCTGCTGTTTCTCGTGCTAGGGATGCGCAAGTAGCGCAACACCACTTTTCTGAAAATGCTTGATTTTTCATCATAAACGCGATTTTTCCCTAAAAACTGCTCAAACTGTATGGGGGTTGTCATTCCGAACACCGCTGGAACAACAGCGAACCTAGCGGAAAAAACGTCGTCGAATTCTTCAATTCCGTAATAACAGTTCAGTAGGGCGAATCTGCGTTTGTAAACAAGTAGTTTATCCCGCTTTAACTTTACGTGAACTGTCACTTGAGCAAAAGGGACTGACTGCTAGTTTACAAACGCCCTTACCCCTTACCCTCTAAATGTGAGGAAGGCACCAACCACCTAAAGGTGGATTAAGTAACGTTTTTTTTACTGAAATTCAGTAAAATTTTACTGAATTTTCATCTACTGAAATTTCAGTATTTTAGATTTTACTGAATTCTCAGTTAACTGATATTTGTCACTTTGACAGATGATTTACTGAAATTTCAGTAAATTGGTTGTCAAAACAACTGAAATTTCAACAAAAGAAACGACAAATTATTTCGCGGAAATTCAGTAATTTTCTTGTGGCAGTTTGACAGATCATTTGCTGAAGATTCTTCAAACGTTGCTGGTTTCATTTATCAAAATTTGATTTTGCTTGTCATTGAAAATGTTTCCAGTACTGTTATTTATACATTTATTTCATCATCATCGTCCAAACCTAAAAAAACAGGTGAGAAAAACAACGAGGCATTTGATATTAAGATTTTTCTTACCTACAAAATTAAAAAAAAAAACACAACATGTTTGAAAGAGGATTTTTCAACAGCGTTTTTGTTCATTACCGAATTTCAGCAAAAGTGATGATTACTAAATCGCATTCAGTTAATTACTTTACTGAAATGGCAATCCAAAATTTGCTGTGTAGTTTTTTTTCAGAAATTTTATTTTTAAAGCCGCTGTATCTTCACAAGGACTTCGGACAATGGTTCTTATGGACCGATCCATGTGGCCTAATGATTCCCAGCAGCTCGGACCAATCATAACTGGTGGACGATCTATTAAATACGTTCTGACTTCTTCGAGGCTTGGGTTAAATGTTGTTACATGCTGTATGATGGATTCAAGATCAAAGCAGTAGATTTTAGTCCCTAGCAAAAAAAAAAACGGAACAAAAAAGTACAACGTTATTTATTTAGTTTTCCTTTTTTTATTCTCTCTTGCAGTTTGCCCGAAGATTACACTCGAGCAAGTAGTAAAAGTGTTTAGAATCTGAGGTAAGTCCGAGCAGTTGATCCGTTCTGAGTAGTACCCAATGATTCTAATTGTATGATATGGCTTTTCAGATCCTTGTATTTTCATTTCTCTACCAAGAAATGCAATAGTTTCGTACAGAACTACGAAGTAGCTACAACACAAAATACAGCAAATAACAAAAAAATGCAAAGCTTCATCTCTAGTATCGAAAATCATACAAAGAATTTAGACGTATTAATGATCCTTAATATTAAGAAATCCGATAAAAATATCACCAGTACTGTTACTACTACTGCTAAATTTACTACAACTACTATTTCTACTGCTACAAAAAGTACTACAACTATTACTCAAAACAACACGAACAAGTCTGAATACGCTTTTAAGAAATCACTTAATAGTTTGCTAAGTTGTTTAATCGGAGCGGAAAGCAGGCAACCGGAACCGGAACTGTCGAAGGAAGCGAAGGTGGCTCTCAGCGAGGCCTATCAGCAGCTGCGGCGTGTACTGGACGAACCAGAGCAAAAACCACTGTTACTACAATCGATCAATGAGTCTGAGCAACAATCAGGGATTGTATCCGATATTTTACTAACCGTTAAAAGTAATTCAACTATTCGTAAACGTGCTGCGACAACAACGCCGAATATCGATTGCATTGCGTTTGTGGTGATTGGTGTCCAAAAGCAGCAGAAGCAGGAACGTGACCGGCTCGCTGGACAATACTATGCACTGAGCGAGCTCGAACCGGAAACCGGAAAGACAGGTTGCTACAACGTTACGAAAGACGGGAATTTGACACATTTCAATCATCTGATCAAAATCACGATGAATGATAATGACACTGTGAATATGATATGTGATTTAATTGAATACCTGATAACAGTAAACACTAATCATAGTATAATAATTGATGCATGTAGTAGCTTGATCTGTAATGACCAAAACCTAGATACTAAGGACAACAACAATGATAAAGCCATGGCAAATGTTGCAACCGATGCTAATACTTCCGAACAAGCCAAACGAACCTCGAAACTAGTAACAACAACGTACGTTAAGTTTGATGATCTACTGCGCATGTCCGAGTGGGAGAAGACTGTGCAGCGAAGTGGCGCCAAGCTGCCGCGAATGAGACTGTGTGGTGGAGGAGAAGACTCGATCAACAACGGAACCAGTGCTTGGGGAACGCCCGGTACTGGCAATCCTGGCAACTCATGGGGAGGCATAAATCCCCAGCAACCGCCAGCGTGGGGTGCTGGAGCTCCGGGCCAAGCCGGTCCAGGTGTACCGGGAACGTCTGCCGGTGGTAAACCACAACCACCTCCGGCTGCTGGAGGTCCAGGAACACCGGGTGTTGAGAATGCTGAGGGAGGAAATGCATGGGCCGCCGGCAATCCGGTCAATCCGGCCAACAACTCAGGAGGTGCTGCGAATCCAGCTGGGGCCGCAGGTGCCAGCGGCAGTGCATCGAATGCAAGCAACAGTGCCAATCCAAACCAACCCCAGCAGCCAGCAGCCCAGCCTCAGGCTGATGCTCCGGCAACCACACCGAATCCAAAGCTTGAACGTCTGAATACCATGATTGAAGCGTTGCACGCATTGGATGGTTGGGGCTCGGAGAATGTAAACCAGGACACCCGGTGGGATGTGCCAGCTTCGCCAGAGCCGGGATCCAAGCCAGATCCAAACAGTGCGGTCACTGGACCTACCGCTGGAATTCCCATGTGGAAGACCAACACCGGTACCGAAATCTGGGAAGCGAATCTACGCAATGGCGGACAAATGCCTCAGCAACAACCCGTTCAAAAGACTCCGTGGGGACCTACTACAAACCATGGTGGAGTCTGGGGCGAGGACGACGACTCGGGTGACCAAGCCAACGTATGGAACGGAGCCTCTGGTGGTAATCCTGCTGCCGGAACACCACAAGGTGGCCCGTCACAACAACCTCCATGGAATGCCGGTGGTGCCGGTGGCGGCATGTGGGGTCCAGGTGGAGTTGCTCCCGGTGCCATCAAGAAGGAGAACGATTGGGGTGGAAATGCTGGTGGACCAGCTGCCAGCTGGGATCAACGAAATATGCCAACTGGTGGAGCACCAGGTGCTGCCGGTGGAATGGAACCTACCAACATCGATATGCGAAACATTCGTATCAGTGGCGGAATGGACGGCAATCGTGAGATTCGTGGTGATCCTCGTGGCATCTCCGGACGGTTGAATGGAAATGTGAATCTTTGGGAACAGCACCAAATGCCAGGAATGGCCCCGAACAAAATTCCACAAGTCACTACGCCTGTCACGCCATCTGGTGCTGGTGGTCCGTGGCCAAACAATCAACTTCCAGGCCATAACAAGATGCCATCAGGTTGGGAAGAACCTTCGACTCAGGGTGTGCGTCGAAACGTTGACGACGGAACGGCCGTCTGGGGACAAAACACGCTCAGTCGCCAAAACTCGAACGTTTCCAACTGGAAGGAAGGTTCGGAGGGACCATCACGCAACTCGGTTCAACGCAACTCGATTGTCGGAGGAAATCTTCCGGGTGGTCCGATCAGTGCCCGACTTGGCAACTCTGGCCCCATTAAACCGGACAACCTCTGGGGACAAAACAATGTGGGAGGAGGTCGCGGAGCTGGTGGCGCTGGCTGGGGCGATGACGCTGGTGGAAACAGTTGGGAGGAAAAGAACACTGGTTCACTCTGGAACGAAAATCCGTCTGCCGGTGCCGGATGGAACAAACAAGGCAAACAGATGGGTGGCAATAACTGGAACGACGTCAACGGAGGAGACATGGGCTCTGAGTGGGGAATGCCAGGCGGTGGCATGAACAAACCACCGAGCAAGATGAACCCGCTCGAGTACATCCGCAGTAGCAAGCAGTTCCGTATCTTGTGCGAAGGAGGCTTCAAAAAAGAGGACGTTGAGACGGCACTCCGCATTTGCAATATGAATCTCGAAGAGGCTATCGAAATGTTACAGCGGAATGGTTCCGGAGGAGGGGACTGGCGCCGACCGGACGATCACGGTCCTGGGTTTGGAAACCAGTTCGGTGGTGACCGGTTCTCTGCCGGTGGAAACTCATCCTTGCCCTTCCCGGGACAGGTAAGATTAGTAGCTAGATTGGAGGTGATTTACTGGGTATGACATGTTTGGTTTCTTCAACATTTCCAGAACAATCAGAACCCGCTGAGCGGTTTCGGTGGAGGTAATCCAAATCTTAATTTCAACAATATGAAGTTCGGTGGAGGACATGGTGGTGCCGGAGCCGGCGGAGCAGGTGGCGCTGGCGGTCCAAACGGTGCCGGTGCTGGACCGTTCGTACAGCCCTCGGCTCTTACTCAGAATGCACAATCTCAACCGTCGACGCAGCAGCTACGCATGCTCGTCCAGCAGATCCAAATGGCCGTCCAGCATGGTTATTTGAACCACCAAATCCTGAACCAACCGCTGGCCCCACAAACCCTGCTGTTGTTAAACCAACTGTTGAATCATATCAAGGTGAGTTGAGCTTGTCCTCCGCTAGTTGACAAAATGATTATTCTTTTGCCTTTATCTCTCGTAGCAATTACAAGTTATGCAAAGCAATCTGAACCGCAGCGGTGGTGGCGGTGTAAGCGCCGTACAAATATCTCTTGCAATCAACAAGCTCAAGTCGCAGATCGGCAACCTGCAGAATCAGATCACCGCCCAGCAGACGATCTACGTGAAGCAACAGCAGCAGCAGCAGCAACAGCAACAACAGCAGCAAAACAATCCGAACGCGCTGGCCGGTGCGGGCGGTGGCGGCCATCCGGGTAGCGACATGTTCCGCACGCCGGCCGACCTGGCTGGCCTGCCGGGCAACTTTTCCGACATGTCGCTGAAGGATAACGGCAATCCGTTCCCGTCGGCCGGCGGTACCAGTCAGCAGTCGCGGCTGAACCAGTGGAAGCTTCCGTCGACGCCGTCCGTCGAGAAGGATTCGGACCTGACGGACTTTGCGCGCGCCCCGGGAACTACCTCGAAGCCGCCCGGTTCGGTCCTCGGTGGAATTGACGACGGGTGAGTTTTGTGAGAGAGCTTGCGTTAAGTGTGAATTAATGGTTTTTGTTGTTGTTGTTTTTTTTTAGAACTTGGTCCAACGGCCGCTCGATGGGCGATGGTTGGCCGGATTCGAATGCTCAAGACAACAAAGACTGGGCCGCGAATGCGGACGCGTTCAGCGATCTGGTGCCGGAGTTTGAACCGGGTAAACCGTGGAAGGTTCGTACGATGCGTTTTAGGAGGAGTCCTGGGTTGAGATTGAGGGGTTTTTTTTTTGTTTTACAGGGTAATTCTGCCACTCGCATTGAAGATGATCCGACCATTACGCCAGGAAGTGTTGCCCGTTCCCCACTCTCCATCGCAGCTGCCAAAGATTCGAATTTATTTGCCAATAGCAATAGTAACAGTAACAATAACAATACCAACAGCAAATCCTCGCCGACTGAATCGATGACGTCCTCCACCTGGAGCTACAATCCAAGCGGTAGTGGCCATGGTGGCTTCGGAGGAGGCTCCAAACTGTCGAAGAACCCATGGCCGGACAGTATCGTTCCTCCGTCAGATTTGTGGGACAATTCGTTGGGCGTAAAGGGAGGCCGTGTGGCTCCTCCGGGGTTGAAGACCGCTGGAAAGTTGGACGCCAACGGGTGGAACGCTGGCCCAACCGGTCCTACCGGTGCTGGCGGTGGTGGTTGGAACAACAGCTCCGCAGCATGGACGTCGACATGGATTCTGTTGAAGAATCTTACCGCTCAGGTAACCTTCGCCATGGTTTGAGTTGTTCATGTCCTGAACGAACTGTTTGTGCCCCCTCTTTTGTAGATTGACGGTTCAACGTTACGCACACTGTGCATGCAGCACGGCCCGCTGTTGGCGTTCCACGTGTACCTCCACCACGGAATCGCACTGTGCAAGTACTCGTCCCGTGATGAGGCCACCAAGGCCCAGCTGGCGCTGAATAACTGCATGCTCGGCAACACCACGATCTGCGCCGAGATTCCGACCGAGAGCGACGTTCAGAACATCCTGCAGCATCTTGGCCCACCGAGTGGCACCAACGGTGGCATGGCCGGTGGCCAGTCTGGTGGTCAGAACTGGCGACTGGGAGCCGCCGCACAAGCGCCACCTGTACGCACTCCAGGTAGGATTACGAGCGGGGTGGTGTGACCCGTTGAACGGTGCATTCTAACGTGAGCTTCTTCGTTTTAGCCGTTGATACCTGGGGATCAGCTTGGCCCAGCAGTGGTGCGGGATCGAACCTGTGGGCCCCACTCGACGGGCCATCCGACCGAGCAACGCCAGCCAATTTGAACTCATTTTTACCCGAAAGCTTGCTCGGTACTGAACTGAATTAAGCCGCACGAAAAGATACAGCAAGCAACAGCAACAAACAAAAAACCGATAGTTAATTAAGTGAACAAAGTCTATAGGATAGAACGGTAAGTACTGCTTTTTGTTTACTTTTTTTTACGATTTCTACTCGGTTCTATTGCACTACTCGTTCAAACGTCCAAATTATGTGTTCCAAAAAATGGAGTTCGGCCATTTTACTTGTTTATTCGACTCAGTAGCCTATGAGTTCTGAAATAGTTTGTTCTGTCATATTTTTCCCAACCACCGTCAAGTCAAGTTGATTTTTTTTTTCAAGATCTGAAGAAGGATGAGTGAGTTTGAAACAGATTCTGACTGTCGTTTGGACATGCCGGATAAATCGAAGACGCTGTATGAAGCTGCATGCAAGAAGTTTCAAAATTGGCAAGCCAAGAGTCGGGGTCAAGCCACGGAAGGTTAGTGCTTGCTGACCGGTTGGCTATCACCCGAAAAAGTAAAATCCTCACTAAGTACAGATTTTTAAGTTCTTGATGGAACCCAATGACTCACAGAGGTAAATTTAACGAGAGTAAAACAGGATTTGAAGTTCAAGGAAAATACATTAAACCACATGAATTTAAAACAGTGCTAAAACGTAAAACTTTTCAGCACTGTTTTATAAGTAGATCATTTCATCTCTTCCAAATAACAGGAAAAGTTTATAATTTCGCAATGGAATTGCAAAATTGCAAAATTATTTAAACATTTAAAAATTAAAAAAATTAAAGATTTTAAAATTTCAAAATTTTAAAATTTTAAAATTTTAAACCTTTAAAATTTAAAAATTTTATAATTTTGAAATTTTCAAAATTGCAAAATTTAAAAATTTAGAAATTATAAAATTTAAAATATCAAAAATTATAAAACTCAAAAAAATTAAATTCAAAAATTCAAGAATTTAAAAATGCGTTTAAATAGCTTAACTTTTTTCAAAAATTCAAAAAGTCACAAATTCAAAAATTTAAAAATAAAAAAATACAAAAATTCAAAAATGCGTGTAAATATTTTAATTTTTGTTGTTTTTTTTTAATTTAAATTGCCTTTTTTCCATTTCATTTTATTTTTCTTAAACTTTTCAATCTTTTTAATTTTTTATGTTTTTGAATTTCTTTAAATTTGTTATTTTTTTTAATTTCAAAATTTTTGAATTTCTACATTTTATTTTTTTTTTAATTTTTTCTATTTTTTTTTATTTTTTTAATTTTTTTAACCTAGTGTGATTAAAATGGGTATATTTCCCCTATTTTAATTTCAAAAAATATTTTTTTTATTTTTTTTTGAATCTTTTGAAATTTTTCAATTTTAATTTTTTTTTAATTTTTGTTTTTTTTTAATTTTCTTTAAATTTTTATTTTTTTCATTATTTTTTTTATTTTTATACATAAAAAAAACAATTTATTTTTTTTTCCGTGCATGATTCAGTTTTCCGTGCATCATTCCATTTGCCGCAGTAGCAAACCAGCAGAATAGCGGGTAGCAAAGTGAAATCCCGAAGAACTGAGAGCAAATGTGCTACCGCGACAGGTACCGCGGTGGGGTTGACGTCGGGTGCAAATTTGATTTGCTTCGATGTTTGTTACCCGCGCTGGAGATGCACTTACTGATAGAATTCAACCTGTTTCGGACTGGTTGACGCGGCGTCGTTTTTTTTTATTTTGGAGCACATATTGGACTTTATGCTGAGTTTGGCAATAGTTCTTCTGGGCACACTCTGATGCAGTTTCTACCTCCTCCCCCCCCACAGATTTTGTTGGACATCAGAGAACGATGGTAGCTGAAGGCCTGGGTTTATAAAATGAAGTGTCTTTTCACAGTCAGCGGTTTCGTCTGGCGTAGTATTTAGGTGTTGTGAATGTTTTTATCATTTTTTTAAATATAACGATATACAATTAATATATATTTGAGAAAACAGAAAAGTAATGCGAAAAAACAACACAAAAAACGAACCTTAAAATGCAAAAAAAAACCAACACACAAAACATTTCAAGTCAAAGAAAAGTCTAGTTATATGTTTCACATGTTAAGTTTTACTATTGTAAACTAATTTTCGCGTGTGCGTACGAGGTGTGTGTGAGAGAGAGAGGACTCGGACCCCTCTAAAAACAAAGAAAAAGCATACATACACAAGTCCTATTAAGTTTAGGTTGCCGCTTTAGGGAGTAATTGCTTTTCCGCTCGTCGTTTCATTTCCGTGTATCTCATTTTGCGGCTCCAAAAAGGGCGGCCAAGTCACACAATTCACGCAACACACAGACACACAATTATGTGCACACACTTTGCAGTAGGTGAAAGCAATTTATAAGCAAATCAATTGTGGTATTAGAGTATATATTTCGGACAACAAGTAATTCTTTAAGGAGAAAGTATATTACAGCTGTTTTTCTTTTTGTTTGCGATGGGCAAAGAAGAGAAGTGAGGAAAACAAAAAAAAAAATACGTTGAAAAGACAACCCGTTTTGCCACTTTTGTATGGCAAGCAGTGTTGCCACAGCAGCACAAAGCGCAAACGCTAATTGTAATTTTTAATAACTGATAGGACCTTATTCGATTTGTTCGAACCTGAAAACGCTTCTCAACGAACGCCATTTACAAGAAAGCTTTGAAAATTAAGAGTATTGTTACAGTAAAAAAAATCGCGAAAGCAAAAGTGCTAGATAACTGCGCGCCATCTCTTGAGCAGGAAGAAGATTTACAATGTTGCACTTGCAGACAAAGACACACACACACAAACACACAGTAAAGATAATATTTAAGCTTAGGGCAAAACCTAAAGACAAGGCAAAATCATGAAAGCACAGCGTGCGAATCAGCAAAGTGAACATGTTTCCTCTTTTTATTACTATTTTTATTATTTTTTAAAGAATTGTAGAAAATTATTGGTTGTGTACTATTTATTGTATTACTTTTTAACTTCGTTTTAAGTAAAGCTATCCGTATCGAAGGAAAAATCAAATCATGTCAAGTGGACCCTTTATTTCTCGTGCTAAGCTAGCACACGGCACCTCAGTGAGATACTTCCCCCATCCAAATTAAAAAAAGTCAAGGATCGAACTCTACACTGATATTAGTAGAACAAGGATCAAAGTGCAAACGCATCCGTACTACAGGATCTACAGCGCTCTCTGATCGGAGAACGAGACGAGAGTGTGCTAGATTTCCGTTTTTCTCTTTGTTATTTGATAAGTATTGTTTGTACCGCGTCTTGTTACGAAGAAGCAGGTTAGTTTTGCTACACAACCAGTAACTGCCGCAGCACTTTTACCACCACCAAAACACGGCTATGTCTGATGCAGCAATCGTAGTGTGATTAGGGTCATTCCCAGAGATGTCAGAAGGGCACGTTCAACCTCTTTCTAAAACCTTCCATTATCAGAAACCAAACTAGAGAATTTGGAAACGCTTCGTATTTATTTATTGCAACTTATATTTTAAACCTACTTTCTACGCGAGTATCCTGTGCCAAAACGAAGAAGAATAAACAACAACAACAAAACTCTATTTACATATCTCTCGTGTAAGAGCAATTCGCCGGGGCTTCGCGCCATCCTTTGCGTCTCTCCCACTCACAATGTCGTTGTCGCGCCGCGAACTCCGAGCTTGCCATAGCGTAAATTTCAATTCCCCCGAGAAGCAGCATCAGCACACACACACTTTACAAGTGAAAGAATGATTACCCTTAAAAGTGTTAGCGTTAATCTCAAACAAATCCGATTTTTTGTCGCTTGTGAAAAAAGCAACAGGATACCGTCGAAGCTGTTGTTGTCTTTCTCTGTGTATGGTAATGCTTTAGTTGACCCTCTTTGTGATACTAATAAAGAAAAAGAACATATTTGCCTATGTATATAAGCTAGGTTTCAAACCACACACACACACACACATGCTCCAAAGGTTGATTTGTTTTAGTTTTGTATTCTATCCGGACGGAGGAGAGCACGAACGAAGCAAGAAACCCCCGTCCCAACTCTCCCATTTGTCTTTGTCCAAAATAAGAATATCCTTAAATCGCAATCCAATTCGCTTGTCCTAGGTTTAAGGCTCAGATGTAACATGTAAAATAGGCCACCGGAGTAAACGCGTGTGTTTTGTTCTTTAACAATTGCCTCCTTTAGCTTAGGTTGTGTACACACATTAATCTTCCAAGAAAAACAAAAAAAAAACACATTCATTTGTTGATTCTGTTTATTGCTCACAATTAAGAAACAAAAAACTGTTATTTTTTTTCCCTCTAACTATTAGTAAGGTGCAACACTCTGATATATACCAGTTCACGGAAGAAACATAGCATTAAGGAATCACACACACACACATATAACTCTAAGTAAGGCATCATTAGACTGTAAGGACGGCCAATTACGTGCTAAAAAAACCCGAGTGTAGAGAACGATAAAAATAATTGTGTGTGTTGAAAAGCTGTGCATTTGAATGCGCAGATTTCCCCTTACCCACCACCACCACCACTCCAGAAGACGTGTGCCGATTGATGTTACCTTTTTGTGCGTACTGTGTTCCGTTCCCGTGAAGGCTGGGATTTGAAGAAAGCTGATGGTTTGCAATACTGCGAGGGTTGATGGGTCTGTACTTTCAATTTCAATTTCAATTCAATTGGTGTTTATTAGAATTTAACAGTTCTGCTCCAGGATGTTACATTTGCAATTCAGAGATTTGGAGAACCTTTCAACTGAGATCAATTCATAAGCCTTTACAGGGAGGGTACATGTTTCTATGTTTAGATGTTGCTAGCTGCGTGCTCTTTTAGGGAAAATAAATTTTGAGAAAAAACCCTAGGGGTCTGTACTCTCTTGAACTAAGATCACTTTCTTTCTGTTGAACTTTTTTTTTCCTTTCTGCACTGAAATATCATTAAATTGCCGATTTATGACGATTGCCAAAGCTTCAATTAATAAAAACTATCATAATCCAGCCAGATCTTCAACATTTTAGACTCGTTTGGAAGCTCTTTCGATTACTTATCCAACGATAGCTCGGATGGTCGATCCGGATATAGTTCACTCGCATACAGGCAGGGTTCCCAGATCTTCGAAATTTTAGACTCGTTTGGGAGGTCTTTCAATTACCAATCAAACGATATATCACATAGTAATATTTGATACGATTTCCGGCAAAATTTGAAAACCCATTTAGGCCGTTGCAAATATTTTTCAAAGTTTATGTTTTTGGGGAAAAAAAATCCGTCAATACCTCGATATTTTCAAACCTAATGATTGGAAAGCAGCTGTACGCCTGGCATTTTAAAACACTTTTTTCATCCAAATGTTAAAACCTAGGCTTGTAATTTAAATTTTTATATTTTTTTATTTTTTTACGCCTTTATTTATGAAGTTTCAATAATTTGCGTTTAACATGTATCGCCAATGATATTGACCAAATAATACCTGCAAGCAGGGTGGCCACCAGATTTAGATTTTCAATTTCCCGGTTTTCTCCCGGGACCAGAAGGAATTTTCCGGAATGTTTTTAAACCAAATTACAATGTTCTTTAGGCTAACGTTAATATCATCATACTTTTTGAACGCATTCATTTGGTTCAAAGTTTGAATTCCTCATGAAAGCTTTCAAATCTTGAGTAAAAAGTAAGTAAGTTGTAAACGAAGCCGTTTTGATCTGTTATCAATCAAACCTCTAATTTTCAAATTATTGGATTTTTTCATCAAAAGTAGTTTTTTTTAAATAAGATAATTTATTTATAGAATTTATTAATTTTGTAAAATAGATTTACAGAAATACATTGTTATCAACATTGATGTAAATGCGCGTTAATTTTCTTTGAATAAAGGTTTTGTGAATTCAAAAAGAACAAATCTTCCAAGAATTATCAATTTCTGTGATTTTTTTTTTTTTTTTGCTAAAATTATGTGAGTACTTTCTTTTTAACCAAAAAAGTTTTTTGCATCATTAGTCTCAACAAAAATGTATACACTTTGGCAGCAGCGCAGGAAAAGTGCCATACAAATGTAAAAAAAATCGATACCTTGAAACTTTCTTTTTAGAATAATTTTTATTAAAAAATATTTTCTTTAAAAAAAAACAAAACACATAATGGTAAAAACAATTAAAAAATTATCGTGATTTTTTTAACAACACGTAAGGCGGGTACACATTTTATTTAAAGTTTTTGCTGGCCCGAAAAATCAGGGGACAAAAAATTATTATTTATTTTTTTTATAAAACATCAAAATTTTGATGGGAATTTAAGTGCAATCAGCTCAAATCAATTTAAAATGCATTCCCTTGCGTCTAGAATCATTTTTAAGCATGTTTCGGTTGATTTAATAATCTTTTGAATTTTTGAAAATTTTCGATCTTTATGTTTTTTCGTTCTTTTTTTTGTTTTCGTCAAATCTTACATTTTTTGAAGACTAATGATTGCAGCCACGTAGCCCAGTGGTAACGCTTCCGCCTCGTAAGCGGTAGATCGGGGTTCAAATCCCGGCTCGGACCAACACAACTGGTGATCTTTTTCCTTAACATGTTAACATTAAGTTGAGAATGAAACTGCCACTGAATCCGCTTTGTAAATGCCGGCCCCGATACTCTTCAAGGGTGTTCCCCTCAGGAACAGGGAAAGATTTACTTACTTTTACTTAATGATTGCAAAACAACTGAACTAGCGTAAAATGCATTTTAAAACACTTTTTGCATTCAAATGTTGAGACTATGGCTTGTTCTTTGAATTTTTATATTTTTTCAGATTTAAACATACTACACATACTTTTTTGAAGTTGTAGCTATTTTCAATTAAAAAATAATTCTATTTTATCTCTAAAAATCAAATGGTTGTGAAAATTCTATACAGCATTCTTTTTTGAACATTTTTGAACCATTCTTTTGTTGTTGAGATACAGGCCACAGAGATATTTACTGTAATGTTGTTTTCGTACCATGATATCTAATTTTCCACTTACAAAAAAAAATCTTAGTTTTAATTTTATGCAAAACTAATATTTTACCAAGGATGGGGTAAATATCCGCCATTACGGGGTTTGTCTCCCGGACCCCCTGAGACCGCTCGTAGTACCCCCAGGGGTACATGTACCCCAGGTTGAGAACCGCTGGTAGAGCAAACATTTTGCTTTATTAAAAAAAACAAATTCGCCTTGTAAAAATATCATAGGATACAACTGAAAAAAAAAAAAAAATCCCTAGCCAAGAAGCATGAGTCTATCACACAAATTCAAACACAGATTTCGCGAATTCTTCATTTAGAATTACAGGAATAATATTCTTATTGAGAAAAGAACATATTGAATACATTAAAGAGGCTTTTGTCAAATTCTACCGAAACTTAAAATATTTTCCCGGTTTGTCGGTCGAATTCCCGAGTTTTTCCCGGTTTTCTCCCGGTGGATAAAAATCCCGGTTTTTTCCCGGTTTTCCCGGTTTTTTCCCGAGGTGGCCACCCTGCCTGCAAGGTATTATTTGTTATCTCGTTACTTAAACAAAATGGCAAAACGTTACTTCATGTTTGTTTTTCCAATTGACAGATTTTTGCAAAAAGTTTCTTGAACATTTTTTCCATTACCGGAATAATGTTTGGCCTTCCTGACCTCACTGAGAAAAGGCTATAAAATCACTCAAAAATTGAACTTTTTAAATAAGTCTCCAAGATATACCTTTATATATTTATATATGATACATATCGGCTCAGAATCAAATTCTAAGTAAATGTCTGTGTGTGTGGATGGACGTAGAATTTTTTTCTCACTCACTTTTCTCGTAACTAGCTCGACCAATTTTGTTCGGATTTGTGGTTTTGGATTCGTCTCGAGGTTTTTTAAGTCTTTTTTGAATATCATTCGGTTTGGTGCAGTACTTTAAAACTTATGATCAAAAGACTGTTTTGGTTGGTTCCCTGATATTTGTCAGAGCTCGAGAATTAGTAATCATCATCGACCCGATCGTTGAATGTTCACACAGAAAGCGCCGACGATGACCATCATTTGGATGCGTCCGACACGAAAGAATACCAAAACACTTTTACAGCCGGGCGTCACGACTGCACGTGCTTTCTTTTTCTCTCTTTTCCTATATCTTGCGGGAAAGTGTGGTGACAGCAATCATTTGAATGCAGTCAAGAGGAAGGCGAGACTTTGCGTTGCGCTCATTCGCTCGGATGTGTGTGAGCGAGAGCAAGGTATCAAGGCGAGCGCAGTCAACTGTCACCTAAAATGACTACTGATCACAAACACATTTTGATTCGTATTATGAACAAATTATGACATTTTCTGAAACCAGTGGTCGTCCACGACGGCAAAATTTGTTCTCCTTCGACCCTCCCAGATTTCAAAATGCCATCAGCTTAAAAAAAAACCATCTACAAATCGCGATATTCTCAATTTGTACTTCGTGTATACTAATAAGAACTACTTCCTAGTCCGCGCCGCTGAGCTAGACGACGCTTCATTTCTCACTCTCCGTCGCAATTCTTGTCCGCAGGTTGTGAGTCAGTATTCTTGTTGTTGCAATTTTTAGTGTGTCGATTTCATTGTTTCCAATCGGAGTACCCGGATGCCATTGTTTTTTTCCCGAGAGGATTTATAGGTGCACGCTAGTTGGTTAGACTAAACGACGACAAATATGGACGACACGAACGAAGAGATGAGATACACCACAGCTGTAGAGAGTTCCACCCATTTGATCTTCTTAATATTTAAAAACTAATACAAATATATGTAAACTACTGAGCAAATAGACAAAAATTACACACAAAACAAAAACAAAAGTGAATGATGCGTAACAAATTTCCTTGAAGAGACTGAAACGCCAAATTGATCATACCTTTAAAAAGTAAAAAATATCGTGGAAATCGAAAGAGATGAAAACAAAATGACGCCTGTTATTTATTGTAACACAAAATAACCGCAAAAGATTGAGGAAATCGGACTAAAACCTGTTTATTAGAGAATTTTTTGTTAAACTTTCGAGATTGATAAACGGAAAAGTGCGTTGGTGATGCATTCGAGAAAGAGAGAGATAAACACAATTTCAAAAACGTTCCGTAACATTGTTCCGCCTATTCCTGGGGAGGGAAGCGTGAAGGGCGTTTGCGTTTGTCTGTGTGTTGTTGAACGTGTGTGTGTGTGTGTGGAGCTTTGGCCAGAGGTCACGTGTTGCGCCGAAGGCTATGAAAACTCTCACAATAATATTATAATCAAGTGCAATAAACAGAGGAAAGCGTAGGCAAGCAAGAATGGACACCACTAACGGTGCAACCGGGCCGGGGTTTCCGGCTGTGCGTGCTCGACGAACCCAGGACATTCGCCAAAAAAGTAAAATTAAGCCCAAATCGTGTGATATTTTTGAGATATTCCATCGTCGTAATATATAAAAATCAAAATTTGCCATACTTATTATCATAGCAAAAGGTTAGGGTGTAAAACTTGCTGGGTTCGTCGCTTGCACGCTGGAGACTTGGGCTAGAAGGTCACGCACACACAAACACGCGCACGCACACAAACATGCACGCCTAACCACAGTTTGGAGGGAAGAAGTTACTCTAAAGACTCTGAAGAATCTTTTACTTAACAGCGCTACTCATGATGTGTGTGAGAAACGTGACAAAACTAAAGGGGGAAACAAACCAGACTCGTTCACGAATCAAACAAAACAAAACTGAAACCCAAAAGCTCAAACTGTACCCGTAGTCATTCGATGAAAAGAAGAAGAAAAAACTTGTTGCTAGTTACCATTATTAATTCTTAATTAGTTAAATGAGAAGCGAAACTTAACATCACTCGAAATAAAGACTCAATTAAATCTAAACAAAATGTGAAATGAACAAACTAAACATGATGAAAAATCAATACGCAAACAACAGCAAAACAAAACAACGGAGACCTTGATTAATCTTATTGCCACATGACTTGATATACAAAATACACACAAAATAGACAACAAAAAAATCAAGCACTGAAAACGTGCCCTCCTGTAGACAAAAAGAAAATAAGAAGAGACACCCTGATGGACTACCAACTAACAAGGGACGTAAATCTCATCCCCGCAAAAATGATCCTCGTTTTCTTACTGTTAAGGTTTTACTACTTTTAGTTTCCTAACGCTATCAAACCAATGAGAATCAACGGTTGTTGCTAGTTTTAGACTATTTAAATGCCCGCAAGCACAAAAACACGTGCGCTGCTGCGTGTAATGTACTAGAAAAACAAGGCGAAACTCTTTTCCATTAACACACACAAAAAAATATGCTTCTTCATTCCTTCTTATGAAAAATAAAAGCTACAAACTCACATACAACACTGAAAAAAAAACACACACACATCGACAGAGTTTTTTTCCTTGGCTTAAGTTTTTTAGAAATGAAAAAAACAAAAAAAATAACACTGTTGCGCAAACTGTTGCTGCTGTTGCTGTGAGACCAACCTAAAACACCGAAGTCAATTGCTTGCTTTGAAGCAAACTAAATGAGAATCCAACCTGCCGCGCGAGTTCAAGAATGGTGCAAAAAGAAAAAAACACGTCTTAACTGTTTTGAAAGTTTTTTTTTGTTGTTTTTGGGTAACACAGAGGCTAGCGACTTTTGGAAATTAAACAAAAATCACCCTCTCGAAGGGGAAATTTATGGTGCGCGGCTTAACCACACATAAATACAGATACACACACACACATGCAAGGAATGTTAAATTTACATGCGAAGAATATTTTTACTAACAAATAATTAAATCTAATACGGTGAAGTGTTCATTTAAGTAATAATACAAAAAGAAGTTACAAAAAACAACTGTAGTCTTATTTTCTTATTTTAAGTAACGTAAAATAATGAATAAAAAAAATCACATTTAGATTCACAAAACAAAAAGAGAAAAGAAAAAAACAAAATATAATAATAAAACAAGACTGATTTAACGATAACGGTTAATGAAAAAACATTATAATAATTACAATCACATATGAACAACAACATATACATACGTATCATGATTTCTACCTATATTGATGTGTAACTGATAATAAACAACAACATAAAAAATCACAAAGATTAAATCTTTAGACCGCGGACACACCCTCTCACACTAGACACGAACTCTCACATGTAAAAAAAAAGTATAGTGCAAAGAGGGGCTTCCCAGCAAACAACAACAAAAAATGCGCGCCGACGAGATCTCGACCATCAAACAATCGAGTCCCGCACACGCTCTTGTATTTCTTGGAACTAAAAATTGAGAAAAAAAATAATTTTCCAAATACTGTCCACTTTACCGCCAAACCAGTCATCAACCACGCGAATCATATCAGCTCACACTTCCGCATGAATTTTTGTTTTGTTTCGTTGATATTTTAAAATTTTGCAAAAAATAGTTTCTTGTAATTTTCTGAAAAATTAGTTGATTTTCAAAATACCTTTTACTACGATACGAATCTTCCAATTTTCATCCGAGTAATCGCAAACATGTTTTCGCAAAAAGCAAAGTGGCCAAGTCAACTGTGTTGCATTCACCAACCATCAAGGAAGGATGCGTGATGTTTCAAACGCTCCGAATCAATTGTGGCGAGGTTGAAAATGACAACAATTGTATTGAATTTGAAATTTGAAATAGCAAAAATATGCGAGGACGGCGCAAACCCCGCTCGAATTTACTTGCATTGAACCCAGAAAATCTGTTCGTCCAAATGTAAAAACTTTGACTTCCCATGCCTCATTATCAGCCTCAAAAGTGATGAAAATGCATATTGGACATTTTTGTGAACTAACTTGTTATGTGTTGACATAATTTTGGGCTCTTTTAAAACTATGTTTCAAATGCTTTGAAATGTGAATGTTCTGTGACGTGGCATGCCGCGAAATTTCCAGGGTGGCCACTCAAGTCGGAAAATCGGACAAATCGGGAATTTTTGTGATTTTTTTTGTGCAAAAGTCTGAAATCTCAAGCATAGGATTGGTTTATTTTTTATAGGGGGTATTACACTATAGTAAACAAACAAACAAATTTGCAATTTTTCGCGTTTGACAGTTTGCAAGCTGACGTGTCTGCAAACAAATCATGGCGAGCAAACTGAAAGATGTTAAAATGTGCGAGTTTGTTTGCCGTAGTCTAATACCTTCTTAACTCTCGAATAATTTTGCCATATTTTGACAATCTTCAAATCAATTTCATTAGCCAATAACCATGGCATGCATTTGACCCGGATTTTCATGATATGTTTTATGAATCAATAGATTTTTTATTGATTATTGACATAGTTTATAGATTCCCTTTAACTTATTTGTGAGGATGGGTAAATTACTATTTAGATAAAGCTTGATTTTCAGTCATTTGAAAACTGAAATATCGAAAACTGAAAAATACTACTTCATTGAAAATTTGAAAAAACGAGTATAAGCTACAAAAAATTAAATACAAGAAATGTTGTTATTATTACTATTATTTTCATACATTTCGCATAAAACATTTCGGGAAAAAACATGGAGTCTTATCAAACTGGATTTTTCACTGATAAAATAAGATCATTTAAATTCCGACAACTTGATTAATCAACATTGAATAAAAAAATTACATCAAAATTTATTAAACTTAAAACGTATCTTGGTTTAACATTTTTTTAATGTGAATTCCGAGATATTTTGAACTTTTGATTACTTTGATCATTTTGAAAGCGTTCTTCGATGAACGATGTTTTTTCTATTAATCAAAATAATCAGTGCTTCCATCTTTAAATTTTTTTTAAATAAATTTATTATATTTAACCTAAATGTTCATATTTTTACAAAAAAGTATGATTTTTTTTTTAATTTATTTTGATTTTGTTCGACGGTTGGTATTAGTTTTTGATTTGAATTCATTCTTTTGATAAGAAAAGAAAATTTAAGATTCTGAAAATTATCAGGTTTTTTTGAAAATGGGATTTGAGTGGTCACCCTGAATATATTCCTTTTTTTTTGCCCTGATAATCACAATTTTGTGATCATTTTGGAATGTGACGCTTTGGCATAAAAACAAATCCTTTTTTGTCTGTTTTTTTTCTCAAATTTTATGGTATGGATCTGAACCATATGGTTCGAAATACATGAAATGTCAACCATTTCACGTGGGACAAGTATGCTATTATGGGCACTAAATTGAGACAATACTTTTTAAAAGTTTGCCAAAATACTCCCTTTTAAACCAAATTTCACGGGATTTTGGGAACATTCTAAAATATGAAAATTCGAAAATTGAAAATTCATTTAATAAAATAAAACATAACAATAACAAAACGTTTATTTAACAAAAAACTTTGATTTCAATAATTGCAAGAAAACTTTGTCATCTTATTGTTTTAATTATTTCTTCAGTTAAATACAATCTTTAATTACAGACATTGATGTTTAGAAAACAATCAATAACATTTTCCTGAAGTTAACAATATTTAAAGGAAAAGTTGTTCTAATTTTTTCAAACTTACTACTTTTCGTTTTTCGATTTTTTTTCTATAAATTTGGCTGGACAAACATTTGGATACTCATATGATTTCCAAACATAAATATTTCTCACGTGGCAACGAAACTAGACCGCCTTTTATCGAAAAAAACAATAAGTTTCTCACCTGATTATTTGTACGACTTTTCTGCTTAAGCTAACAGCTAACACAAAACAAGCAAGTAACGAATATGATACTAGACGCTACCATTCGAACATCATCCAAACAAATTCGGGTAATTTTTATACATAAAAAAAAAGTAGCACACACCACTTTTCTTATTTCCATAGTGCAAATGAAAGAAGAAGAAAAAACTCACACACACACAAACACAGGAAATGGCCAAACTGTAACACAATACACATACGAAGAAGGTAAACTTTACAGAAAATGTGGTTCACATATTTGAGCGATATATTCTAGTCAGCGCAACTGTGTTAGAGAAATGAGATACAAATTAGTAGTGGAGAGACATGTCCCCATGCTAATCTTCAGAACTGATTGATCAATTCCAAACAAATAATTAAAAAAAAAAAGATAAAAAAAAACAACTTTACTAGCGAAGATAACTGAAAAAAACCCTATACAAAGTAACAAAAAAATAATGAAGCAGCGAATGCAACAAGCATACACTCCGGTGCTCGCGTTTGTGATGTTGTGCGTTTAGGCTATCGATTTTCGGTTTTCAAGAAGCAGAAGGAGAGATGCATCTACCTGGTTATTTATGAAAGCAATAACACATACCCACACATACACACACACACACACACTGTCTGTCGCACTCTTTACACCAGAAAATGGCGGCTTTGAGGCCACCCCGCCATTTGGGTTGTCGTTGCGCCACCCCCGCCGGCTTAAGTCCCCGGAACGGCCAGTTACGCACAACTCAACCCAACTTTTTTTTTTTTTAACAAAGTGAAAACACTCGTCCCGTACTAATTTGTAGTGAAAGCAAAAATGAAAACAGAAAAATTGTTCCATTGTGTTGAGGGAGAAAGAGAGAGAGAGAGAGAGAGAGAAAACGAACAACCAATCCTTTTCCAAACAGGTGCTGTGTAGAAAATAATACCTAATTAAGCGTACTTAGACCACTAACGCTACCACCTCTCTTAGGCTAACTCATTAACGGAAAACAAAACAAAAAAAAACGAATTAAAAATACACAAAAGAAACACATAATAATCAAGAATAATCTAAAATGGTGCGACCGTAATGGCAAAAAGAGAAGAAAAAACAAACTTAATCATAAGAAAATAGATTGTGATAAATTTATATCTTGAGGTCTTATTACACAAACACACACACACACAACAAGAACAACAACCACAATGTACACTTTTATCACACTATGATTTACATTGTGATTTCTCCTTCCCTTCCAAAACAAAACGAAATAATAGCGAATTTACACCGATTCAGTTGTTCACCCATTAGAACGGCTTCCCAGTAAAACTGTCTCAATTTTTCTCTAGATATTGTTCGCAAAACCACCCGCCACTTACCAATTACATTAAAAAACAAACTTACACAATTGTCCACACACAAACACTCGCATGCGTTTCAAAAAAAAAAAAAAAAAAAATACGCATGTAAAAACAAAAGCAGTTAAGCAAAAGACCGAATACAACTGAAAGCAAGACAAAAGATATGAAAGAAGCACTATTCATCAAAAAAACAATAATTGAAAAACTACCAAACGAATGAGCAAACACAAAGTTAAGCTGTAAGTGGTTAAATATAACGTATCTGTGTAAAAACGAAGAAGAAGAAAACAAGCAAAAACAAAACTCTTGGTACTGCGGGGTAAACTTTTACCGCCGTTTTGTTTTAGATAAAACTCACAACAACAACAAACAAAAAAAAACGTGGACGTAAAAGACAAACCATACACACAACACAATCAAATTGTATTTTACCAAAACCCGAACACAAATTCTAACGGAAATTAATGAGGAAAAAAACAACAACAAAGAAATAAAATTAAAAACAAAATGGGCGCAAAATGATCATTAAAGCATACAATAAAATGAAATCGTGAGAAATGTTTTGCCTTTGAAAACACTATTTATATGAACAATAGCATCTAAATCAATGTAGCCAAAAAGTATGAGTAACAAAAAAATACTATAGTAATTAATGCGATATTGAAAATATCAATAAAATATGATTAATTGAGCAAATTGGTGTCCATTAATTGTCTACTTCTTCAAAGAATACAAGAATCATTTGAAACTTTTATAGAATTTTATATTTACGAAACACATGTGGTCAAAAAAAAGCAACAAAACAAATCGTGAAAACATGACGCGCGTGCTCTGGTGAACAAAATCCGAAATCTAAGCTGAATGTGTGTGTATAGGGTTACAAACAAACAAAAAAAAAACGAGCAACGTGGTCCCAACCGGGCTCACGAAATCCCACCCACGGCGATCGTATCCCCCGCGCCGCTCCCTTCCGCGGCCACACACGCTAAATGTGTTCTAGTTTAAAATAGTAAAAAAAAGCAGCGGCGACTGGCGGGCTCCTCACCCAGCAATTCTATCTCTTCCATACTTCCAGTTTTCGTACACGCGTTTGTTCCTTGTTCTTTGTGAGAGAGAGAAAGAAAAATAGTTGTAACTTTCCTAAAATTTCCCGGGCCGTCGCCGCCGCCGCCACTACTGTGTACAGCGAGCAAAACCAAAAACCCACCCCGTCGTCGTAGCGCGCGTGAGGGGAGCGAGCGGACTCGGATCGGCGCGTTGGGGTGTTGCGGGACCGCGGCCGACCACTGTGGTCAAATTCAAAACTTTACACAATGTGAAAATCATCTTTGTAGAAATAAGTTGGAAAAACAAGCAGAAGCAGAAAAAAAAAAGAATTAAGGTCGAACAGAGCTGGTAGTCACAGTTTCGTTGTGTTTAGTCAAATATTGAAGTCTGTTGAATGTGGGTGGGTCACACATCCTAGAAGGAAAAAAGAAAGATTAGCGAAAATGGCAAATGTGTACACAGGAACAGAAAAATGGAATGTACTTTGTGATTATTATAATATTTTGACACAAAATAAAGTAACAGTAAAAACACGCTAATGTTAAGGTCAGAAAAAAGGATGATTTGTAGATATAGTTTCCATTAAAAAGAATATTTTAGAACAATATTAGTCTGTAATAAGGTAAGAAAGAAAAAAAAAAACAAAAAAATGCCACACAAAAAAATCTATAAAAAGGAGGAAAATCGCAAAAAAAGAAATTGAAAACCACAATTCATGATAATATTCTAGCCTTATTTAAAATTAATGAAAGAAAAAAAAATGAACTATATATTACGACGCGAAGAAAAGCAAGAAAATGAAACCTATGAAAGTGATTAATATTGAGCATTGATTTACGAACATATATTAATGAGTAAGAGTCATTGATTATATAACATTTGAAGTGTAAAAATGAAAAACCACAAAAAAAATAAATTATCTATTATGTATATGCAACGCGTGTATCATTTATCTGTTTTTGACAAATCCCTTCTTTTCATAATTTTTTGTTTCATAATTGAATAAATTCCGATCACCTTCCCCATGACTGCATTCAAAAGAATGTTGTCACCTCGTGGCTCTTCACAAGCAAGAAAGAGATATAAAAAATGAAGGAAAGAGCACGTGCCTTCGCGTCGCGTGGATGCTTGAGTGTCGACCTTCGTGTGCGTTCACTGACGGTCTTTTCGTATTGATATATTCGTATATTCAGTCAGCATTCAACGACCGAGTCGATGATGAAAGCTGACTGACTAGCTCTTTAAAATGGTGGAAAATTATTGTTATTGACCGTTTCCCTTTTGAGAATTGGTTGCGATACAGTATTGAGCATTGAAGACCGCTCTCTCAGAACGTTATTCAACGTCAAAATTTAAATAAGCTTCTTAAGTTTTGTGGTGATGCTAGAGTCAGTTTCAATGATATTACGCCCATTCCAGAATTTTCAAAATATTTTTTCGAAAAGATCAAAAAAGCTCAGCATTGAAAATTGGACCATTAGCTAATAAAAAAAAATAACAACATTGAAAATGTGAGAATGTTTGGATGAGACTTGAAAAAATGCTATTTTCTTGTTTCTTTTACTTTTATTCGCTGAGTTTCGCAACCAGAGGTCTAATCTTCAATGTCGCTTAGGCAATGTTATTGAAAATTTTCTGGACTATTCGAAAAAATATTATTGGATGCAAACAATCATGGACACCATTAAAAAAAACAAAAACGGTTTTTTTTCAGTCAAAATAAAACTTAAAGTGGCTATATAAAAAAAACGGTGCACTTCTGTGAAGTACCTTCCGATCGCAAATGTGATTCTACATTAAAAACTATATTTCTAACTCAGCAGCAGAATTTTTGTCCATACTTCTCTACGGCACAAAATTTCAATAGTAGAAAAATTTTGAATTTAAAAAATTGGAGTTTGGTGAAATAAAATTTATTCGAAATTGGATTTTTTTTCGTGTACCTTTTTCTCCGAATAATCCTCATCAATACCTACAACTTTGCCGAAGACACCAAATCGATCAGAAAATTCCATTACATTACTGTATGAACAGCCAACATTGTATGGAGCCTTGTATGCAGCCATGCCAGATATACAGATAAATCCGAGGATAAATCTGTATTTGACAGATTTTTCGATCCCAAAAATCACAAAAATCTGTATATACAGATTTTTTGAGATGATTATATTTGAAAATTTCAACAATTTAGTGTTTGACTTACGCTTTACTATGATTAAAAAGTCTAAATCTACTGTAAAAATTCTAAAAATTTCTTCCATTGCTCCGAATTCGACATGGTACAGATAAAATACTGATTTATTTTAAAGAAAATACAGATCTGTCATAAAATAATCTGGCAACGTTGTGTATGGGTTAACCAATAACACAGAATGGCTTCTTTGGTCATAGAAAAGGACCTTACAAAGTTTGAACCAAATCAAAAAATATCAATAAAATCCATTTCCGGTTTTGGTGGGTAATTGTTCACATGATAAAGTCATCACAAAAAATGGGATCTAAGGGGTCTCCAGTGCAAAATTTTACACCTGTAAAATTCATGTTAAGAAAAAGTCTCTATTTTATATGTTTACACTCACTGCTTTAATCAAATCGTTCTCAATCTCAAATGATAGTCTCAGATGTCCGCTCCAAGCTCCAGGTCAAATCGAGTTGATATTTGAATGGATCACTTTTTTTATCTGAGTTTTATTATTTTAATTTTTTGAACAAAGATACTAATAACTCCCTTTAGATTTAACCGATTTTGGTCCTTATTTCCCTTCATTTTTTTAGCCATTTAGATGCCTTTTGAATATCGAAATTTGACTTAGTTACAGACATTTTAAGATTTTTAAACTTTCAAACTTGGTGTCACCGCTTCCCATTGTGCTTGAGTGCTCATATTTGACCCAGATGCTAGTCATATATGTCCAAACAATTCCTGAAAGTTTCATTCAAATTGGTGAGGTTGATGAGAGATGAGTATGCTCTGCTCATGGACGACTCGCTCTTAAAACGAAAACTCTTGGCAATAATACAATATGTCACCTAAATGAATTTATATGACTTGTTTTAAATAACTCAGATTATTGTAAATGCCGTCATCCGGGGTGAATCGGGACTACAGCCTGAATAGGGGCAGCAGTGTTTAGAGCATGGCTTTCTACCTAAGGTACTCGCGATTGAGTGTGTAGTAGTGCGGTTGTCAAAATCGTTATCTCTGACTCTCTCACTCCACTGACACTGACATTGTTTATGTTTTGGTTTTCCTGGCACGGTCCATTGTTCGTTTGTTATTGTTTTGGTTTTAGTGGCACGGAGCCATGCACTCACACTAATGCCAAGCAAAATCGCGAGTACCTATGATATACAGCCTTGTGTTTAGAGCATTGAATGGTTTTAAATTTGGAAATGGATGTATCATCTTGTTGGTCTGAGTCTGTTCTAACCGGAACCAAACAGAAAAATCAAAATATTGTGCTCCTAAATGGTTAAAACTGCTGTCTCCATTCGTCCTATGTGTCCCGATTCGCCCCATTAAATGCATTAAATAAATCAAATTAGTAAAACATAATTTTATATTTACTTAGAACTAATTTATCGTGTACATGACACCGCAACATTTGGTAAGATGTTGCGCGACCAACCTTCTGTGTTATTTTGATACAATGTCACATTTCCTAACAACATAACACATGTTGCGCAGTTGTTACTCAAAGTTTATGAGACTTTTAAATTATTCTGGTTTACTAAACTATCACAAATTTAAAAAAATTCAAAATAAGTTAAATGTTGCTAAAAGTTCCAGTTAGTGTACTGTTCTGTAACCGATTCGTATGGCGACGCCACTCGAGTCAGCTCGCGAGACCTTTCGTGCTGGGCATCGAGTCAAGTTGCGACGATAGCGGGGCGGCCATCGTCAGCCGGGATGGAACCGTACTCGGCGAAGATGTCCACTCACAACAGAACAATCACCTCAAATTCGGTGGTATAATTCCACCAGTGGCACAAGAATTTCACCGTGATCACATAGCGAATGTTGTGCAACGTACGCTGGAACAGGCCAACATGAGTTGTGGCGATTTGGACGCAATTGCCGTTACGAACCGACCGGGGCTTCCGTTGAGCTTGCTTGTTGGCGTTCGGTATGCTAAACATTTAGGTACATTATTTGTCTATGCTTAGTTTTTCGTGTAATTTAAAAAAAATATTTGTAGGCAGAAAATTCAACAAACCAATCATCCCAATTCACCACATGGAAGCGCACGCCTTGATGGCGCGAATGACCAACAAAGTGCCATTTCCGTTCGTTTGCATCCTTATCAGCGGCGGTCACTCCTTGCTAACGTTAGTAAAAAATACCAAACAATTCTATCTACTTGGCAAAACGCTGGACGACGCTCCGGGAGAAGCGTTCGACAAGATCGCGCGAAGGTTAAAGCTCCGCAATCTTCCCGAGTACGCCTGGATATCGGGTGGAAGAGCTATCGAACTGGCCGCTGCATCCAGCACAAACATGGCGAAATATGACTTCCCGCTGCCCTTGTCCCATTACCGCGATTGCCAGTTCAGCTTTGCCGGACTCAAAAACACCGCGACACGCCACATTCTCCAGCAAGAGAACCAACTCGTTTTGGCCCCCGATGCCGTCCTGCCGGATTACAACGACCTGTGTGCGGCATTTCTTAACGCTTCCGCGAGGCATATCGCTCAAAGAACTTTGCGAGCGATTCGCTTTTGCGAGAAACAATCGCTGATCCAGCCAGGCGACCCCAAAACGCTGGTCATTTCCGGCGGAGTGGCGTGCAACGATTTCATCTACCAGACCGTCTCGAAGATGGCGGAATCCGTTGGGTACGTGACCGTACGGCCGCTGAAGAAACACTGCACCGATAACGGCGTGATGATTGCGTGGAATGGAGTGGAAAAGTTTGCTGTTGGACAGGATATTGTTCTCGATTACGATTCGGTTGATATTGTTGGCAAAACTCCACTTGGGGTTAGCTTAATCGAGATGGTAAAAGATGCCAATATACCCAGTAAAATGTAATTCTGGTGAATGAAGCCTTGTACAAATCAATAAAGTAGAGAGAATCATTTTGAAATCCTATTTTAAGTATTTGCCTAAAGCGGTATACGCACTTCGGAAGGAACCGGTCAAGAAAAAATTCAAATGGGTAGCAGCGGCAGTGAAAGCAACTCAGAGAGGGTGAAGAAAAGCCCCATGAAATAGCTCCCTCTCCTTTGTTCTGCTGTTCGTAAAGCTATTTCTTGACCCCTTTCCTTCCGATCTGTATACCAGCCTTTAAACAGTAAATCCTAAACCCAAAGTTGATTCTTATGGCAAATTTAACGCAAACGTACTTTCAGAATCTAAGATCTAAAAATAAGGAAGTATTTTCTTCTAAATTTCCGAGTTACAGCTAAGAAACTGAAAAAAAGAATTGTGTAACCCAGATGTTGCGTGTCCATTTGACCCAGCTTACCCCCCTCACTGATTTCATAACATTGTGCGCATGCAACATCACACCAGCTTGCAACCGCAAAGATGTCGCACAACACATTTCGCTGCGGAACAACCCTGAAACATGAAACTGTCATAAGTCGCGTTTTCCATCAACGCAGGCAGAGGGTTCGCGATTTCGTCATTGTTGTTTTTCTTTTTTCACTTCAGTTCGTCGTCGAATCGGTGGAAATAAATCGTGAAAATCGGTGAAAACCCGTTAGTTCCGGCGGAATATCTCACAACCGATTGATGCTGTGATAGGTGCCGCGTGTGGGGACACTCGAGTTGGGTGAAAAATCTTTCCGGAAAAGGGTGTTATTTTCGTCGCTAGTCTAGAATTTTTAGTTGCGTAGAAAAGAAAAAAAAACAAACAAGAAGACGGTTATCCAGCAGAGCGAGCGAGAGCCTTTCTGTGTGCTGCTGGCGGGGGGCGCATTCTGTGGAACTAGCCCAAGTCTGTGTCCAGGAGGCGGAACAAAGACGGCGATTCGCGAGGCTGACAGATCGGAAGTGCAGCCAGTGTTGTGATCTTGAAAAAAACATTAACATCTCCCGAGTGTGTGGCAATTAGCATCCATTTTGCGTTGTTTGTGGGTTCCTGGTTCCGAAGTTTGGACAAGCATATAAGACAACAGGAACCACACCCCCTGCGGAACGCTGGCCGCCAGACGATAGGTGAACACACTCCGAGATAATCCGCGGTCGTTTTTATGGGAAACATTGTCCTGCGGAGTCGTGCCCTAGCGAATATGAGCGATATCGAGTTTGAGGAGGATGTGGACATTCAGGAGGACGATTTGTTCGAAGATCCGCAGGAGGACGCGGACGAGGCACTGAGCGAGAACCATCTGGTGTCGATTCTGCGCCAGCTGATTAGCAGGTACCTTTTGAAAACATGAATCTTTTTTCCTCCACTTCCAACCCGACAGCGACGACGACGACGAGGACGGCGATGATAAGCAGCAGCAGCAGCAGCAGCAGCAAGCTCTTATCACCTCCGGCTCTGTTTGTGTGGAAGGGTGATGGAGGTGGGTGCGCTGGCCTTCACCTTTTTTCGCGTGCGATTCTGGCCCAATTGTGAGCGAGCTCGCGATTGCACACATTTTGTTTTATTTACTTTCTTTTCTTTTTTATTTATTTTTGTTCTAATGCAATCACACTTTCTTCTCACCCCTCTACTCTATACTTTAAGCAGCGGCGAAATACAGATACTAAACAATGAGCACTTTTACTCGATGTCCCTGCCAGTTATCAAGAGACGACCCAATCTGGACCAGCTGAAGGTAATACGAATCAAACGGCTGGGTGGTTGGTTCCGAGACGTTACGGGGGACATACTGCCGTTCTACGCATAATTGTCCCATGTCATTTTTGGTCGATTTTGACTTTTTAGCATTTTTAAGTTTAGTCATAGTTCTACGCATAATTGTCCCACTAAGTATTTTGCTTCACGAAATCATTATTTTTACGAAGCATAGTGTCTTGTTGACCTGGTGTATAACAAGAGGATCATAAATAAGAGTAATAAATTACAAACTGAGGCACTAAGGAACATATTGGCCGATGCACGAAGTGATTTGTTTGCTTTTTTTGGTACACTCCGCAAACTTCAAACCATACAAAATTGCTGCCGGATCTTTTCCGGGAGAGATCCGGCAGCAATTTGTATTGATTAAATCACGTCAAACAGTGCAGCCAAGCTGTCAAATTTCTAACCTAAAAACCGAGTCGGCGTAAAACCTAATAGGGTGAATAGGAACCTACGGGACAATTATGCGTAGAAACACAGAAATCGATCGAAAAAGTTCAATCGCGTTTTTCTCAGTTGCACCTTTTTGAACATGGGACAATTATGCGTGGAACGGCAGCATACGTGTGGAAACTAGAGCTAGGACTTCGGATATCCGGATAATTTACATTTTTGTCTATATAAAATCAGATATCTCCTCTTTTTAATCAAACCAAATCAAAAGAGATGTAGGAAAATCGTATCTGAACTGAAAATTATTTGGATAACAATATTTGAGAAACCCAAAAATGTGGCAAATGGGCAGTATTCATGATTGCTGAGAGTCGCAGGACTCTCGCCCTTTGCTATTAGTAAGTATCCAGCAAAGCAAAGGGTATAGCATGCATTTGATACTGTCAACTCCCATTCGGCTGTGTTCTCGTCGCTGTCATGTTGTTAACTGGAGCCGAGGGAGGTCCTGTTGTGAATTCTAGTTGGAGGTGGTCCGAAGATCATTGAAGAAGGTAGAATTCGCCATCACCCAAGACACGAAGGCACGAAGGATAGACCATGTCTTGGAGGGTGAAAGGATGATAGGATTTAGTGATAATACCACAATTTAATATTTGTCTTTCTCTCTTATTTCAGACAAAATGTCTGGTCCGAATCCAAGGTGTTGCAGAAATCTTCCACTATACAAAATGGGGTCTTCCTTCTATCATTTCCTGTATTTTGAAAAAAGGTGATGTGCCGAATGTGGACATATAGTTTATCACACTTACTCCATATGGTGTGAACGTGAAATGCTGTATGTTTGCAATTGGTGCATTGGCTATTTTCAAAACAAGCTAGATTTTTCCTATTATTTTAAGATAAAATTTAGTAAATCTATCCATCTATTTATTTTGCTATTGCTATAACTTGTCCCTTACCTCACAAACTTTAACTACTCTATTCTTCAATCTTGGAATCGCAATACATTATTGTAGAAATGTAACTGCTGAAAAAAATGGGTAAGAAATTTGGGCATAACTGTTATTAATATGATTAAAGGTACGTTCAATCTGTTATTATATATATTAACTATTCTAGTTTGTTTGTCCTGTCCCATATTTCACAACTTCAGTTGTTTTCTTGTAAACTTCTCGTTACAAGTTGGTAGTTCTGTCTAGTTGCAAAATAAGGTTTCTTTATTCTTTCTTTCTGTGTTAGTCTGTTATTCAATGTTCGATTTTATTTTACATTGTACTTATCCCATTTTTTCTCTTTTTCTCTTTCATGTACCTTGCGAGCATACGATGACCGAAAAAGTCATTGTATCAGCCAACAGTGTGTATTTCACAGTGAAAAGATAATCATGTCCAAAATTAAAGTAGACAAAGCCGCAAAACAGAACAAGTATTTTTATAAGTGCGTGAATAACAATCGGTCGTTGAAGCTCAAAAAAATGTGAGAACGATATCGCGCCGTGGTTCAGTGATAATAAAGCGAAGAAAGTAGACGACGATTCCGCATGAAGATTATAGCGGAAATTATGTGTTAATTGCACAATGGATGAAGGTTTGAAGTTGACACTATCAAAAGGGAATGGTAAGATGCAATAGTAATATTGCTAGGTTTGATAGTGTCAAAAGGTAAGATCAAGGAATAAGGATTATATGAAACTATATTGTCATAATTATTGTATTCACTGAAAATTCTATCCGCTTTCTACCCCCAATGTGTCCTGCACTGGGGGTGCCTGGGGTAACTTCGAGTTGACCTGGGCCGCCCGAGGAATTATGTCGTAGGTGGCTCGTGTACAGGTTCACTCACCTCCCCTCGCGGCAAGGTTTTCCGTAGGTCTACACTCGAACATGCAACATGGGACAGCATGAATCTTCAGCTGAAGCCGGACGAATGTATTCCGAAATTACAGAATTACAGAATTACAGAATATTTGAGAAACCCAAAAATGATTTAAGATTAAAAATGTAACGGATCGGATAGTTTTTCGGATAATAGTATTCGACCATAAATCATGTGATATAAAATCAAAGTTCTTTTGGATACCTGTCACATTATTTTGTTTCATCTTAATGTCACCCCACAGTCGTTAGACAAAGCTGGCATGTTATGAGTTATTTTTTTTAATAGAACTATCAATGCTGCAAATTATCCGGATATCCGAAGTCCAAGCTCTAGTGGAAACGTGATGAATGGAGCACCGGACTCTAGTGGTAGAATTAAGAGTTCTCCCATAAGGAATATATTGTAGAAAAATGCAAAAAACTGCTCGAATGGAAGTGCTCCATTGGGTTGCAATAGTTGTGAAATAGTAGTTTATGCAACAAGTTGCAAAAAAAGGATTTTTTCAGCACGAGTCGTACATTTATCCAACGAGGTTCACCGAGTTGGATAAATACGAAGAGTGCTGAAAAAATCAAGTTTTGCAACGAGTTCCATACAACATTTTTTGCAATTCCGAAAAACACCCATTGAGTGAACTTTTATGTCAAATTTTCATTTCCCAATACTCAAATCACTCAACTTTTAATAGTATCTAAGAATATGTCACATATTGTCATTTCCCGAAATGACTAGACTTGCCTTGGCTTGGCCATTACTTTTTTGGAGCTATTCTGGACCTGATTTGAGGTCGTCGGAATCATAACATGCTGGACGCGATTTGCAATGAGAATTGATTTTGCTAAGATGACATTGGAAGCAAGATGAAAAATACTTTCGAATAAAACAAAAGGCGATAACTCAATAGGCGAGATCTCCACCAAAAAACCTTTCTTTTTCAACATTATTATTTTTTAAACCGCTGTATTCACACAAGGATTGGACATAGGACAATGGTCAATATGGAGACTTTTATGTAAAATTGTCTGGACAATCAATTCCCACTATCGGTTTTTGAAAAACATTACGTTTAGACCACTTGAAAAACGGTTTTAGTAAATGATTTTTGTATTTTTTTTAGGAGAGACATACCATCCTGCATTTTTTTTTTTTTTGAGTCTTTTTGTAACGTCTTAGGCTATTTCCTCAATAATTTTGAACAAAAAAAAAATCGTGACATCACCTTAAAATTTTACTTCTAAACCTAAACATTTTAAAATCTTATTAAAGTGGCGTGTATTTTTCTTTCAGTGTATTTGTTTTTACAGGGTTGTTACGGACGGCGCGTTTCGCGCGGATAGCGCGGATCTGGCGCGGATTTGCTGGCTAATTTTGCTCAGGCGCGGATTTCGCGCGAATGACAATTTTGAAAATGCTTGTTTGTATTTTCTTAGTACGAAACGTCGAAAAATGAAGATAAAGATTATGTAGAAATTATTTTTTATGTGTTTCTTGTCATTTCTTAACATCTCCGGCTCTGAATATTTAATTTCTTCTGAGTTTTGAGTAATGATTTTTAACCTTATTTGTTTTTAATTTTATACTGGATTTATTCAATTTTTAATTTTGTAAATCAAAAATTACAAACTTTTCCCTAAGATATAGACATTAGAATGTGTTTATTGGGGCTTGTTCTGGAGGGCGCCAAATATGAGCTTGATTGGACGTAACAGAAGCTGGCCTCCACTGTAGAATTTTGAAATGGAATCTAATCGGTAAAAATATTTTTTTTCTAAATTTAAACATTCTTGGCGAAAATAAAAAGATCAGAACATTCCAAATTAAAAGCTTCAGAAATTCAAAAATTCGAAAAAATTTTTAATAGTTTTTGTTATAACAAAAAAAATCAAAATACATATTAATTGTTTTTCGAAATTTCTAAAATCGTAATTTAAATAATCTGAAATTTCGAAATTCAAAATTTTAGCAATCTGAAATTCAAAATAAAAACAAAAAAATGGGTAATCGAAAATTTGAAGATTTAAAAAAAAAATCAAAATTGAAAACTAAAAAATATCAAATTCAAAACAATATAGAAAAAAAAAATCTCAAATCTAAAATGATTTTAGTATCCTTAAGCTTATGAATTCAAAAATTCGAAAATCCTAAATTCTTAAATTTTTAAATTTTTAAATTCTAAAATTCTAAAATTCTAAAATTCTAAAATTCTAAAATTATAAAATTATAAAATTATAAAATTATAAAATTATAAAATTATAAAATTATAAAATTATAAAATTCTAAAATTCCCTGGGCTTTGTCATAATGAGTGTCATAGGTTTGATGCTTGTTTGGCAAAGAGTATGATTTGATTTGATGTGGAATTAAAATCGAAGTGTTCAGTATATTGCTGAAGCTTCCATTTTTACACATGGACACCACTTCATGCTGCGAGAACCCACTTTGGCGTAGTCTCAGGGCTTAATCGATGACCGGTAAGCTGTCATCGAGACAAGGAGGTTCTCTGATAGTGGAAATATCACATTTGTACAATAAACCGCTACATATGTGATTTTTCCCTATCTTAATGTGGGTGTCAGGTTAGGATGCGGGTTTAAAAAAATAGTGTTTGTAGAATTTAGGATTTTAACTATAAATATCAACTTTTTATACTTTGCCTTTAGTTATTTAGGGACAAAATTAGTAACAGTGAATTTAGTAATTTTATCAGAATCGGTGATTTTCATTCAAATAGCATAAAAACCATTCTGATTTGTCAAAATTTCCGTAGAGTCTCGATCAATCAATAGTAATGATATCGGACTAAATTCGTTGATCTGTTGAACTAACGGTTGTCGGATTATGATTGTATCGACCATTGTTGCGAATCGAGGATCTACTGGAATTCTGACGAACAAATGGTCGTCTCTTTTTCAATTCACGACTTAAAAAAAAATAAACTGTTATTTTTTTTTGTTTTTTAAAAGAAGCCAGACAGGTTTTAAAAGAAACGTTTTTTTTGGTTAATAATTAAAATGTCGGGGATTTGAGATAAGAGTAGCTTTCGGATAGGTTGCTTTAAATCTTGTATTCAATTCAAGTTAGGTAGTTATCCGCAAATGAATATTTGGACTTATATGAATAATTGAACATTTTGGACTTATGAATAACACACAACTGTGCATTTATTCTAGAGTCAGATCCATACAGCGTCAGTGTTTATTTGGTCGAAGTGTACTAATTCATTGGCAGATCTGGTTCTAGTTGTAATGTACGACAAGACTACTGACGGACGTGACAGGACGAAGGCCCAGTTTAGAGGTTTCGACATCAACGATGTGCGGCTGGATCACCCCCCAAAAAAAAAAAAAAAAAAAATTATAAAATTCTAAAATTCCAAAATTCGTAAATAAATGTTTTTATTTTTAAATTCTTAGTTCTTAAATTCTTAAATTCCACAATTTTTGAAGTCCTATTTTATTTAAGAGATTTTGAAATTATGAGAAGACATTATTTCAAATATCAGAAATTAAATTTCTTTCGGAGTGAAATTTTAGCGAGGATTGCAAACTGTATAAAAATCTTAGATTTTGAATATTTAGACATTCGAAATTTAAAATTTTATCATATTATAATTTTAGATTTTGATTCAATTTTGAGGTTATATTTTTGAAGTTAAATTTTTAGGTTTTTAAATATTGTTTTTTCTATTTTGAATATTTTTTTTCATGACCCTTGCCTTGACCGTCTCTTGAGGATTTTCTTTTTAAATGGATTTATTGCTTTCATTCTTTTGGAGCCTTTAACCATAAAACGAGTTTTTTTTATCAAATACTTTCTGAATTAGTTTTTCTTCATTAACATTCCAACGCCCAAGGCTCCGAAAAAGTTGGAACGGTAACTTCAACTCAATGGTTCTCGGGCATAACTCAACCAATCAAGATGATTCTTCTTTCCAGTGATTAGTTAGGATATCTAGATGATTCTAGAACTTTGCAGAACTTAAGAGCGAGTCCACGAACAGGGCATACCCCTTTGTATGGGACGTCGTTTGTCAATCGATGACGTCAATCTGCCTGAAATTTTCAGGAGTTGTTTGTACATATAAAACTAGCATCTGGACAAAATATGAGCACTCTAGGTCAACGGGAAAAGGGGCAAATCGGGACACAAAGTTTGAAGGCTCAAAAACGTAAAAAATCTTAAAAAGGCCATAACTTAGGCAAAAATCAATTTAATTTAAAAATTCAAAATGCATCTGAAAGGGCTTAAAAAATGCAACAAAATGCAGGGAGAAGCATCCCAATTGGTTAAATTTAAAGGGAGTTATTGGCATTTTAGTGAAAAAATAGCATAATTTTCAAACTCAAATAAAAAAGTGTTCCATCCAGATATCAACTCGGTTCGACCTGCAGCTTGTAGGGGACATCTGGGACTACCATCTGAGACTGAGAACGCTTTGGGTAAGGCAGTTTAACATATTAAATAGACACTTTTACTTTTAGTGAATTTTTTGGTTGTAAATTTTTGCTCGGGGGACCCCTTAGATCCCATTTTCTGGTGTTAATTTTATCATATTCGTGTTTCTGAGACAATTTCACGATAGAAAAAAATATTTTCAAAAATTTATAATCAAGACTAACATTTCAATCAGGCCAATATTACGCTAATTTGAAATGTTAGTCTTGATTTAAATTTTTTGAAAATATTTTTTTCGAAAAGACCGGAAAATGAATGTTTCATGTTTTAACATTGTAAATCGGACCTATAGTTGCTGAGATATCGACATTAGAAAATGGTGGGTTGTTTGGGTGAGACTTAGAAAACATCAATTTTCCTGTTTTTTAACCTTTGCATGGCTATATCTCAGCAACTAAGGGTCGTATCAACAAAGTCCGAAAAGGCAAAATATAGAGAATTTTCTCAGCTTTTCAAAAATATTTTTTTCAATGGTGGGCAAACATGGGCACTATTTTTAAAAAATGAAAAACTGCGACTATTTTCAAAAAAGTTACCTAAAAATGGTTATAACTTGGAAACGGTGCACTTTATCAAAAAATTACTAGTACTTTTTGATTGCAAATTCGATTTTACATCGAAAAATGAAGTTGAAAAATTTTTGCGACCAATATTTCGATTTTTTGCAAAAATCTGTATTGATTCCAAAAATCATAACTTGGTCAAAGATTTTTGCCCATTCTGGAAATTTCTGAAAAGTTGGCATTTGATGTCCTCTAAAACATACTAAAAAATAAAAAAAAAATTAAAAATAGTGTTTTTTTGCAAATCAAGTTTTAGTGACAAAAAGTTAAATTAAAAATCACCAAATTATTTTTACCGTGTATCATTTTTTTTTTCAGTGTAGTCCATATCCATACCTACAACATTGCCAAAGACACTAAATCGATCAAAAAATTCCTTCAAAAGATACAGATTTTTGAATTTTCACATATTATTTTTGTATGGACAGCTGCCAAATTTGTATGGAAAATTATATGGACAAACTAATGATGCAAAATGGCTTCTTTGGGCATTCCGAAGGCACCAAAAAAGTTTCAGCCGGATTAAAAAATACAAAAATTAAAATTAAAGAAAAAATACCGATTCCGTAGAGAACTGCTCAGCATTAATACACAAATTTACAATTTTATTTATAAGCAGGGAATTAACTAATATCAAATTCTGTCGATTAGAGCGTGTTCAGGAAGCCTAAATCCATCATACCTTGACAAAACTAAAGCGTTTACTGACAACAACTTTGAAATTGTCGAGTTGTGAATGTAGTGTTTTATTTTACTATGACTTATAACAGAATCAAATTAGTACAAATACACTAAAACCCCGATGGTTTGACACCAATTGTTGTCAAACGAACGGGGTCCCTTTTTAGTGTGACACCCTCGTTACACGGAGCTCACACACACTATCATATGTTTGGTGAGTCCCGTGTAAAAAGTGACAGTTCGTCACTTTCAAAATCAACCCGTCGGCGAGCCTTCCGAGCAACGATGCTATGGGAAGTTCTTTCTGATTAACAACTCAGAAGGCTTTGTAGGCGAAACGTCAGAATTTGATGAATTTTATCAAAACTAAAAGTAAATTCTTAGTAAGATTCATTTAACATAATATCTATGGTCCGGTTTTGACAAAACTAAGTGTTTACATTGAATGTTCTGCATAATAACTCATTTTAATTGCTTATTTTTTTGTTCCCACCCACAGAAAAGTGCCATCTACCAGAGCATCAAGCAAGCTTCCGGCTATGGGGCGGACTCGGGCAGCCCCACGACGCAGTTCAACGTGCTGGGGATGCTCGCCCAGCGCCAGAGCGGCTTCGGCCCCAAGGGCGGCGCGTTCGTGCAGAGCGACAAGTGCAAGATCAGCAATCTGTTCGTGCCGAACCGGACCGAGCGGTCGATCGTGAACTGCAACTCGAAGGTGTTTTGTGGGCGGTTCTCGCGGGACGGATCCCAGTTTATCAGTGCCAGCCAGGACAGCCGGATTCGGGTGTTTGACGCGAGTAACAGTCAGTATCCGATGATCCGGCAGATCGAAGCTAAGAACGTGTCGTGGTCCATCTTGGACATTGACTTTAGCCCGGACGGAGAGCACTTTGTGTACTCGACGTGGGCGGATGCTCGTAAGTTGGGTGACGGTTTGGAGAAGTATTGCGATTGTAACGTTTTTTTATCTTGTTGCAGTGTTCGTGTCCCGCATGTACAACATGGCCTCCGACGATATTCACTGTCTGTTCCTGCGACCCGAGCGGCAAAAGTTTGGCGTGTTTACCGTGGCGTACTCCAACTGTGGCAAACAGATCCTGGCCGGCGCAAACGACGGTTGCCTGTACGCGTACGATCTGGTTGGCAACAGGCGAGTGCTGATGGTCCCCGTGGCGGAACACGACGTGAACGCCGTCGGGTTCCTGGACGAGACGTCCAACATATTCTTCAGTGGCACAGACAATGGGATCATTAAAGTATGAACGGATGAAATTTTCTGCAGTTCGAAATAATGTTTGATTTCTTATCAGGTGTGGGACAGGCGTTGCCTTAACGAGGACAGCCCCGAACCTGCTGGGGTGCTGGTGGGTCACTACGACGGCATCACGTACATCGACTCCCGGAACGATGGCCGATACATCATTTCGAACTCCAAAGACCAAAGCATCAAGCTGTGGGATTTGCGCGTGTTTTCCCCGGCCGATGCCGAAAACAAGGTCAAGGATCACCTCAGCTACGGCAACTGGGACTACCGGTGGGACGAGGTTCCAAAACGATGTAATTTCAACGTGTTTTACTGTGTGCCTTCACCTAGAACTTGACGCCATTTCTCTCTCCATTTCAGTCTACAATCCGACAAAGTCTTTAGAGGGCGACACCAGCGTAATGACCTACCGGGGTCACCGGGTTCAAAAGAGTCTGATCAGAGCTAAATTCTCGCCAGCGGCCACCACCGGCCAGCGATACATCTACACCGGGTGCGGCACGGGACGATTAATAAGTACGTCACAAACCATACGACTGACAAAAATTTGCTAATCACCTGTTCAAAAACCTTCCAGTTTACGACACCCTCACCGGCAAAATTGTACAGGCAATCGAGAGTCACCGCGACACGGTGCGAGACGTGGCATGGCATCCGCACCGGCCGGAAGTGTTGACCTGTTCGGTAAGTTCCGTCCCCTGTTCCCCCAACACCAAACTGGTCTCCATCACCATTCTTCCTTTTTGTCTTTTCACCCCAGTGGGACTTTAACGTGAACCTGCAGACGTTCCAGTGCGCGGAGAACGCGAAAAAGAAGACCTGTCCGTACGCGTCGCGGACGCGCCGCATCGAGGACACCGACGACGACAGCGAGGACGAGAGCCCCCCGCTGAGGCGGTCGCGCCGCATCGCCGAGCTGCGGCGGGCCCAGTCAAATTACGATTAGGGCGACTTTTTTAAAAACCTTTTGTCTAAGCCCCTTTTTCCCCCTCGGTTCTAGAGCTTTCCCCTTCTTTTTAGCAAACAAAACGGATATTTTAGTTTGTTTTCTAAATTGTCAATGTATTTTCTTCTTCTTCTTTTTTCGATTTATGCATGACGGGGAAGTGGAGTGTGTAATATAATAAATCTAAAAACTAATAATTGTGAAAACGGAAGTGGAGTCTTGGAGTGAGAGAACCTTTGCCGGTTCGGTTGGAATCCTTTGAATAAAAATGAAGGAAGAACTTTGTGTTAGAAAGAATTGAACTATACTACAGGTGAACGGTTCTTGGTGGAGCCAGCTATAGTTTAGTTCTATGATTGCTAATGTTTTGATATAAATTATTACCTCCTAAATTTTATTAGCTAACCAGACCGGATTACAGCAGCAACACGTTACAACGGATAAGATTACAATAAAGACATCAATGAGATTGTTCAAAGCTCTGTAGATTTCACTTTTTGATTAGAACCGAAAAGAAATGTCAAAACCATAATATTTGACACCACTTTTTTTCAATTTTATTAAATGCTAAAAAAAAATGTTTCCCTCTCTCTTGCAGAAATAGTGTGTCCATTCCGGGAATTCCCGGGAATTTTTATATTTTGTTCCGAGAGTTCCCGAAATAAAAAAAATTGTCTGGATATTTAGATTAGCACGTGGGATCTTTCGGAGGTCTCAACAGAGTAGTTCTCTACAATTTCGCCCATTTTAACTCGATTTTTAAATTTTCATGTTTTGATATCGATGAAACTTTGTCCATGCAAAAGAAGCAATTTAGTAGTTTTTTTTTTCATACAAGTCTGCATAGAAATTTGGGGGCTGGTCATAAAATGGGTATGTAAATGTATGGTATATTTAATTTTTGATTTTTAAAGTTTTAGGATACCAAAACGACATCTTTTGAGCCATAGTACCTGATGGTGCAAAATTGAGAATCGTGTTTGTTGCTTTACAATTTCGTCGTGAAACTTCTTACTTTTCCTGTCATTCTAAAAGGACGAAACAGCCTACTTTTCTCTACCAGAAATAATAGAATCGAATAGAAAAACTTTTCAAAACAAATGCTGAAAAGTTCTACTTTTCAGCACCAAAATGGAACTTTCAAAATCGGGCAATTAGGTAGTTTTTGGTATACAGTCGCAAACAGAATTCTCATCGATGAAAATAAATTTCCTAATCCTAATCCTAATTATGGTTCTATGGTGAGGTAACGATGCAGTTTGGTTCGAAATCATGTGACCTATCCGAAAAACCAATAAAATTTAGTAATTTAATCTAAAAAATCGTAGAAAATCCAGTTTTTTGCAAAATTTTAACACGTAGCCTTAATTATTTACTTGCGTTTTTCTCGGCTTGCTGTTTTTAAATATGGGACGGACTCGATTAGAGCGGCACTTTAAAAAAATATATTTTGTCTTTTTTTGTATCTAAAATATAGAAAATAGAAAATACCTGTTTTGAAAATAATTGAATAAAATCTGATATTTTCCGCGTAACTTTTTTTTTTTCAAAAAGTTGTAATCTCGCTTACTTTTTCTAAAGGTCCTATGTACATACGAAACCCATGGCGCATTGGTGGTTTTGGAAAAGTAATCTAGTAATCATAACCTACAAGTTTGCCGAAGACACCAAATCGATCAGAAAATCCGTTCTCAAGATACAGAATTTCATACATTTACATACTCATTTTGTATGACCAGTCCCAACATGTATGAAAAACTGAGTGGGATAGACTGTTTGTTTACATACAAGGTATCGCCCTTTTGGAAAGTTACTGCGGAATCGGAAAAATGATTATCAATTCGAACGTTTTGTGTTGAATAAAAAATTAAAAACTTATTAACTTTCTGAAGTTATTAAAAATGTAAAGAAAATCTTTCTCGTCAAGCATTTTTCAAAAAAATAATGTTAGGTAATGTTATATTAATATTTAAGCAATCAATGATAAAAAATTATTAAATCAAGAATGCACATTTAGATTTGTTTACCGAATTCGGTAAGGTTTACCGAATTTTCAACTGCTAAACTGCCGTTCTACGCATAATTGTCCCATGTAATTTTTTGACGATTTTGACTTTTTATCATTTTTAAGCTTAGTTTTACGTATACTTTCAGAAAAACACATAAAATCTAGTACTTTGTTCAGAAAATCATTGAAAACAACACCAAGTCTGTTTGTCCCATCGTTGAACTTCTACGCATAATTGTCCCACCATGTATTTTCTATCACGAAATCATGAGTTTTACGAAGTATTTTACCTTGTTTACCTGTTTACCTGCAAGGGGATTACAAATAAGGGTGATAAAATGTTAAACGGGGCGATTAGGGACATATAGGGCGAATAGGGACCCACGGGACAGTTATGCGTAGAAACACAGAAATCGATCGAAAAATTTCAATCGCGTTTTTCTCAGTTGCCCTTTTTTGAACATGGGACAATTATGCGTAGAACGGCAGTAAACAGTTTGGTAAACTGAAAATTACCGAATTCGGTAAAAACTTACCGAAATTCGATAATGAAGTTCATTATTGATCATGGTACAATCGAATTTCGGTAAAATTTTGATAATTTTGACAGATGGTTTACCGCTCTAAACTTTAACGATTTTTCAATTACCAAATTCGGTCAAAAAATCTAAGAGTGTAAAATTTCAAATTCAGTTATTTTTAACTTTTTGCCATCCGCTTTCATTTTCAGTTCCGAGAAATGAAAACTTTATGAACCTTAAAGTTTTATGTAGATACTGCTTTTGATTATCTCAGTCAAAATTATGAGTGCCCTAAATTTAGATATTTTTTATTAGTTGTCAAGTTTCTTTTTCAAACTAAAACTATCAATTGTTTGATTTATTTTTGAATTTAGAAATTTTGTTCCATTGTAAAGATGCAGTTTTTGTTTCGTTCGGTTCAATATCTTTTGGCAACAGCCTCCAACTTCCATTCTCCCTAAGGTCAAAAATGTCGTGGGCGATATGCCTACTCATAATTTTAGATTTTTCATGAACAAACTTTTACCACTTCTTTTACTCTGTTACCTTTTGCCTACATGACGGCACTTTTTTAGATCACTTTGACTTTTGTTTTAAAAATTTCTTACAATTTAAAAGACCAGCTTATCACATTTCTTTGCAACGCAGTGAGCTAAGATTGGTTTGAAATTGTTTCGAAAATATGATTTAAAAAAGCTTTTTTTGCAAATATCGTAAACCCTAATCGGGAAACAAAAAAAAAAAAATTTAAATAAGAAAGTTATAACAACTTTGCTGATACTTAAATTGTTCAAAATTCATGCTCACGATAAAGATTGACAAGATTTTTATGGAGACAATTAACTGAATTGTAAATAAAAGAAACTATAAACCTAACAAGGAAATTTCGGACATTCAATCAATTCGCAAAAACCGACCATCGCGTTTACAGTTATCAGAAAATAATCATTTTCTGCATTTCCATTTCCATTTTTTTCTTCCTTACGCCGTAGCATCGTAAATATAATTATGATGTTTTATATGTATAGATCACAATCAAATTAGCTCCTCCTTTCGCTCCTTCGCCATCACTCTTGCCTCAATTTCAATAAAACACATCTCGTTTCTCTTCTCCAAAGTGAGTTCTACTCTCGATCGATCGCTCGCTCGTGGCCCCTCTCTCTTCAGTCAATCAGTCAGTCAGTCAGTACGCATTCCGGCATTGGTTCGTCGTCATTTCTATCACATTCCCACGCGTACAACACCTGTTCAACGGTTCGTGCCAAACACACCTTTTTCACACTCTCTACGGCACATCGCAGTCGGTTCCAAGCATTCGCTTATTTTGATTCGATTAATAATAATGTTTTTTTTTTGTTGCATTACGACTAATGTCATTACGTCTAGAATTTATTGTGTTTTCGCTCTTGATCAAATTTAATGGGTTTTTTCCTGCATTTAATGATTTTTTTTTATTTGTTTAAACGATTTGATGGTTGATTTTCTTTTATCTGTTGGTAATTTTACGCGCTACTGTACCGTTATCAACTTTAACTAATTGTCGCTTGAATGCGTGTTTTTTTCTGTTCTCTATTTCAATATTTTTTAATAAGCTTAGTGTTTTTTTTTATTTTGAAGTTCTGACTTGCCTGGCTGCCCGCGCGCTCACAACAGATAGCTAAAATGCAAAATTTGCAGCTAATTCGACCACTTTAGCAACGTGTTTTTGGGATGCGCTTTTGCTGTGTTTGTTTTAATTCACCTTCATTTCTAATTGAACACATGTTTGTTTATGTATTACTGTTGTTTTTTATTATTATTTCTGTAACCGTTTTAAATTTAGTAAATTTTTGAATCCTAACGCGTGTCTGAAGATATTTGATTTGATTTTTTTTTTCAAGGGAAACTGTTCGCAAGGTTCAAAAGTTTGTGATTTTCTTGTTTTCTAAAATAGTTGAGTTTTGAAAACTACGGTTTTTTATTATCTACGC